>NW_027441786.1:911535-1215381 GCF_048569485.1 Anomaloglossus baeobatrachus | reverse complement strand
GTGCACGAGGTGTACGGAGCGGAGCCGTAGTGTGTATGAGGTGTACGAAGCGGAGCCGTGTGTGTACGAGGTGTACGGAGTAGAGCCGTTTGTGTATGGAGCGGAGCCGTGTGTGTACGAGGTGTACGGAGCAGAGCCGTGTGTGTACGAGGTGTACGGAGCAGAGCCGTGTGTGTACGACGCAGAGCCGTGTGTGCACGAAGCAGAGCCGTGTGTGTACGAGGTGTACGAAGCAGAGCCGTGTGTGTGTACGAGATGTACAAAGCAGAGCCGTGTGTGTGTGTACGAGGTGTACAAAGCAGAGCCGTGTGTGTGTACGAGGTGTACAAAGCAGAGCCGTGTGTATACGAGGTGTACGAAGCGGAGCTGTGTGTGTACGAGGTGTACGGAGTGGAGCCGTGTGTGTACAAGGTGTATGGAGCGGAGCCATGTGTGTACGGAGCGGAGCCGTGTGTGTACGAGGTGTACGAAGCAGAGCCGTGTGTGTACGAGGTGTACGAAGCAGAGCCGTGTGTGTACGAGGTGTACGAAGCAGAGCCGTGTGTGTACGAGGTGTACGAAGCAGAGCCGTGTGTGTGCGAGGTGTACGAAGCGGAGCCTTGTGTGTACGAGGTGTACGGAGCGGAGCCGTGTGTGTACGAGGTGTTCGGAGCGGAGGAGTGTGTGTACGTGGTGTACGGAGTGGAGCCGTGTGTGAACGAAGTGTACGAAGCGGAGCCTTGTGTGTACGAGGTGTACGAAGCGGAGCCGTGTGTGTACGAGGTGTACGAAGCGGAGCCGTGTGTGTAGAGAGTGTACGAAGCGGAGCCGTGTGTATACAAGGTGTACGGAGCGGAGCCGTGTGTGTACGAGGTGTACGAAGCGGAGCCGTGTGTGTACGAGGTGTATGGAGCGGAGCCGTGTGTGTACGAGGTGTATGGAGCGGAGCCGTGTGTGTACGTGGTGTATGGAGCGGAGCCGTGTGTGTACGAGGTGTACGAAGCAGAGCCGTGTGTGTACGAGGTGTACGAAGCAGAGCCGTGTGTGTACGAGGTGTACGGAGCGGAGCCGTGTGTGTACGAGGTGTACGAAGCAGAGCCGTGTGTGTACGAGGTGTACGAAGCAGAGCCGTGTGTGTACGAGGTGTACGGAGCGGAGCCGTGTGTGTACGAGGTGTACGGAGCGGGGCCGTGTGTGTACGAGGTGTATGGAGCAGAGCCGTGTGTGTACGAGGTGTACGAAGCAGAGCCGTGTGTGTACGAGGTGTACGGAGCGGAGCCGTGTGTGTATGAAGTGTACGGAACATTATTTGTTGCAGACCCCTACCTTTAGGGGACTCAAGACTGCCTCTAGGGCAGAGGTCGGGAACCTATGGCTCGCGAGCCAGATATGGCTCTTTTGATGGCCGTATCTGGCTCGCAGACAGGGCTCCTACCTGTCTATGGGAAGGATCAAGGCCGGCGCCAGCACCCGGCTACTCAGGGGGGGCCCGGTGGCCGCGCTGTCACCGGCCCCCCGCCGAGGATCGAGGTTTCAATTGCATCGGCATCGCAGGTGCCGATACAATTGAGAGCAATGATGAGAGAGTGAGCGGCGCGCTCCCTCTCTTATCATTCTCCCCGCTGTGACTGTCGGCGTTCTTCTGACAGCTCTGCAGCGAGCGCGGTGACGTCATCACTGCGCGCCTGCTGAGAGGTCAGCGAGCGACAGCAATGGACGACGCGCCGAGGAGACCGGATCAGCGGGGGGAACGAGAAGTGAGCCGCCCCTCTACTGACACTGGGCTGCCCTGACTCACAGGCCGGCCACTACACAGCGGCACTAGTACACATAGGGGCCCGGCAGCCGCTCTGCGTCTATGTGTAGTGCCGCTGTGTAGTGGCCGAACTGTGAGTCAGGGGAGCCCAGTGTCAGTAGAGGGGCCCCTGACCTGGAGAGGCCACCAGCCATGTCTGAGCTGCAGGAGTGCTCCTGACCTGCACAGCAGACGGAATCTCCATCCTGCAGGACCTGCGATGATGTCACGCCCATGTGACTGTGTGGGAGGAGACACAGGATGCCGGGCAGAAAGCAAGATACTGAATCCTGAAGGAGATTTGGACACATGACTGGTAATAAGAAAAGAGGGGACATGAGGGGGAAGGGGGCTGCAGGGTGAGGGGCTTATGAGGGCTGCAGACTGTGACAAAAGCATGTGAAGGGGTGCAGAGTGTTTGAGAGGGGTAAGTTGGGGTACAGCCAGGGTGAGATATGTGAGCAGGGTGTGTGAGATATGGGGGTGTATTGTGTGTGATATGGGGGGTGCAGGCTGTATGGGAAGCAGGGTATGTGACATATGGGGGTGTAGTGTGTGGGATATGGGGGGTGCAGGCTGTATGGGAAGCAGTGTGTGTGTGTGGGATATGGGGGGTGCAGGCCGTATGGGGAGCAGTGTGTGTGTGTGATATGGGGGGTGCAGGCTGTATGGGAAGCAGGGTGTGAGAGATATGGGGGTGTAGGCTGTATGGGAAGCAGGGTGTGTGAGATATGGGGGTGTAGTGTGTGTGATATGGGGGTGCAGGCTGTATGGGGAGCAGGGTATGCGACATATGGGGGTGTAGTGTGTGGGATATGGGGGGTGCAGGCTGTATGGGGAGCAGTGTGTGTGTGTGCGATATGGGGGGTGCAGGCTGTATGGGGAGCAGTGTGTGTGTGTGATATGGGGGGGTGCAGGCTGTATGGGAAGCAGGGTATGTGACATATGGGGGTGTAGTGTGTGAGATCTGGGGGGTGCAGGCTGTATGGGGAGCAGTGTGTGTGTGTGATATGGGGGTGCAGGCTGTATGGGGAGCAGGGTATGCGACATATGGGGGTGTAGTGTGTGGGATATGGGGGGTGCAGGCTGTATGGGGAGCAGTGTGTGTGTGTGGGATATGGGGGGTGCAGGCTGTATGGGGAGCAGTGTGTGTGTGTGATATGGGGGGGTGCAGGCTGTATGGGAAGCAGGGTATGTGACATATGGGGGTGTAGTGTGTGAGATCTGGGGGGTGCAGGCTGTATGGGGAGCAGTGTGTGTGTGGGATATGGGGGGTGCAGGCTGTATGGGGAGCAGTGTGTGTGTGTGATATGGGGGGGTGCAGGCTGTATGGGAAGCAGGGTATGTGACATATGGGGGTGTAGTGTGTGAGATCTGGGGGGTGCAGGCTGTATGGGGAGCAGTGTGTGTGTGGGATATGGGGGGTGCAGGCTGTATGGGGAGCAGTGTGTGTGTGTGATATGGGGGGTGCAGGCTGTATGGGAAGCAGGGTGTCTGGGCCACTGACAGATACAATTGCTCCAGCGGTCACTTAGTACACAAAGGAGTGTTCCTCTCTGCTGCACTAAGCCACCGCTGGACGTAAACAATAATTCGCTGTAAAATAATAAAATAGATAATTGACATAACTGACAATGCGTTGTGTGACATGTCCAATATTCCAGCTTCTTTCTTCTGCGAATGCCTCAAAGCTGGCATTCTCTCAACATCAGGTGGGAAGAATGCCAGCTTCCAGTCATGCGCAGGAAAAAGAAGAAGCCAGACTGCTGGACTGATGTCATGCATCGCAAGTTCACAATGTAAGTTATTTATTTGATTTTTTTACTGCTAATTACCATTGTTTCAGTCCAGTTGTGGCTTTATACAGCAGGGAGGAGCATTCCTTGCTGTACTAAGTGAACATTGGAGCGATTGATCTGTCAATGGCCCTTTAAACATATTGTACGGCTCTCGCGGAATTATATTTCAAAATATGTGGCGTTTACGGCTCTCTTAGCCAAAAAGGTTCCTGACCCCTGCTCTAGGGAGTTAAAAATTGCTGCGTTCGCAGATGACATCTTACTGATCGAGGCCAACCCTAAACTAATCCTAAGTTCACTTATACAAGACGTAGAAGCAATGGGTGACTTATCGGGTTATACTATTAACTGTGATAAAACAGAGGTAATGATGCTACGAGCCCCCAGGCCGTTGTGGGCATCGAGTTCTTCCTGCCAGTGGACTACCTGCTCTTTACAGTATCTGGGAGTGAACGGGACTAGGCTCCCGGCCAGAGTATATCATTGTAACAGTGTGTCCCTCCCCCGCCTTTGCTCATGGTGTAATAGTCTGTCTCTCCTTGACTGTCCTGTAGGTACTACTGGTGGGGGATTGTTTGTTCTTCTCAGCATGGGACTTCTCCAATGCACAATTTGGTAAACAAGAAAGAGCCAGGAGTCTAAAGTTCATTCATGTATCAAGTGTCCAGGCGGATTTGGACTCTTCTGCCCACCCAAGGGGCTGATCCCAGGAGAGAAGAACAGTGAGACCCATGTTAGTTCAGTTAGTTGGATCTCGGCTGGAGGACTAGGATCTATAGCTGAGGCTGGATCCTAGAGCCTGTGTATGGACTGTCACGGACTGGAGATCAGTGGCCACGTGGGATTGTGTTTTGTTGTTCACCCTGTTGGACTCAAGGAACTCATATAAGGACCATTGCCCTATTTTCCCTGGCGTTGGAATACCGGGAGACGCCCCTGGATCTTTTGTTTTGTTGTGGACTCCTTGCAGACTTTAAGGATTTATATTTATGTTTGGTGCTTTATCTTTGTGGTTCCAATAAAGCCCGTTGGATTGTTCCTTGGCCTGGCATCCCTTACTGCTCTGCCGCATACCCCGTCATAAACTGGTGGCAGCAGCGGGATCAGAGCAGAAAGAATGGAGGACAACGGTCCATTAACATCTGGAATCAGAATCTCAGAGTACAAGGACTGGACTGTGGGGAGCCTACAAACAAAGGCCCGTGAATTAGGAGTCGGCTACAAAGGACTCTCTAAGGAGCAACTAATTGAGGCATTGGATAACACTTGCCTGCAAGATGGCACCGAGGAAGGATTTCCACAGCAAGGGGAGAAAAGACAGGAGCTGGAGGTAAATACCCAAAAAAGTCAATGGGTTGTGTGGTATGAGGAGGAGATGGCACTGCTTGGAGATGAGGCCACCATAGAAGATAAGAGAGAGGCCATTCACAGAGCTCAAGAGAGGGCAGCATTGCTGGAGAGGAGGCTTGCTGTGGAAGCAGCTAGAGACTCCAGACAAACTGTAACCACAGCACCCACTATGAGGGAATTCTCCAGAGTGTCCCGCAAGGACTGTAAGCCATTAAATGAAGCTGCAGGCGACATTGAGGGCTTCTCCAGGACTTTGAGCATCAGTGCCGATTAATGGAAGTCCCAGAAAGAGAGCGAGTCAGACACCTGGTGGTCCTCTTGGAGGGTGGAGCTGCTGACGCCTATAGAGTTATGGACCCTCAGTGGAATTGTGAGTATAGGGAGATAAAACAGACCATTCTAGAACATTATGCCGTGACCCCAGATACTTATAGGACTCAGTTCCGTACGTTAGCCTGTGATGGGGAAGTGTCTTTCAAGATGTATGCCCACAGACTGAAACAAGTATGCCATCGCTGGCTGGAGGGAGAGGGGGCCTTAACTTGGGAGACCTTCCTCCAGGTCATCCTGAAAGAGCAGTTCTATGCCAGGTGCCCAGCTGAAATCAGGGAATGGGTGCGCGAGGGGAGACCAGAGACAGTGGAACAAGCTGCTGCTCAGGCTGATGAGCTTCTCACCATCAAGCCTCAATGGAAAAGGCTACTAGTCAGTGACAAAAAAAACTACCAGCTCCCCAACACCAGTGGTCCCTTGTCCTTTGGCCTCCAATGTTCACCGTCCCATTAGACTACCAACACACGGCGGACCCCGTGCGATTGTGCCCCCTACTACTCCTGCCTCCTCTTTGGGAGTACGACATGGAGAAAGACTCATAGAACGTAGATGTTATGGATGTGGGCAGCTGGGTCATCTGCAAACTCACTGTCCAGGTGTTCAGAGGCAAAACAGCTACAGACCCCCTTTGCCTGTCCATTATCTACAGACACCCTCAACAGGAGAAGTGCTGGATTCACTCCCTGATGATTCGACAAAAGACTCTATGTTGACTTCCCTACCAGGAGTCTATGGGGTGCGAGCCACAGCCGCCCGTTCTTCTGATCTTCAGCATAAACATCTACAGGAGGTCGTGCCGGATGGACAAAAAGTTGTTGACTTTCGTGACACTGGGGCTTTTCTCACCATCGCAGATCCCCGAGTAATTCAACCAGAAGCAATGCAAAAGGGACCAGGAATTGCCATTGAATTGGCTGGAGATACTCAAAGATACATTCCAAAAGCGAGTGTGACCTTGGATTATGGCATTTGGGGCAAAACAATGCATGATTGGAGTGATGAGCGGCCTTCCTGCAGACATTCTTCTAGGGAATGATGTGGGGAATCTTCAATGCCACTTTGTTGGTGCGATAACCAGAAGTCAAGCCAAGAGAGCAGCAGATGTGGACGTGTTCAACCCATCAATGGAAATGAGGCCACCCGAACTGCCGTCACAGCCGGTGAGTGATTCTTCTTGTGGGTCTCATATGAATGTCACTTGGGATAAAGTTCAGTTTAGACAAGAGGTAGAGACTGACATATGGCGCATTTCTGCTGAACTTGCGACATATGTCAGCGTAGAGGGCGACCCGGAGATCGCCCAAAGTCACCCTTGCAACCACTCCCTATCATAGAAGAACCCTTTCAAAGAGTAGCTGTCGATATCATTGGACCTCTGGCTAAACCAAGTAAATCTGGAAATCAGTACATTCTCACTGTTGTGGACTACGCCACCCGATATCCAGAAGCCGTGGCCTTGTCAAGTATTTCTGCAGCCAAGGTGGCCGAGGCCCTTGTTACCATTTTCACCCGAGTAGGATTCCCAAGTGAAATCTTATCGGACCAAGGCTCCCAGTTCATGTCAGAGTTGGTGCAGTGTCTGTGGCGCACCTGTGGAGTACAAGCAATTGGAACTACAGCATACCATCCTCAAACCAATGGACTTTGTGAACGGTTTAATCAAACACTGAAAAATATGCTAAGGGCCTTCCCTGACAGGGATTCCGACTGGGAGAAGTACCTACCCCATCTCCTGATCGCCTATCGGGAAGTTCCCCAGGAGTCCACTGGGTTTTTCCCCTTTGAACTACTCTATGGAAGAAAGGTCAGAGGACCCTTAACTCTGCTAAAGGAATATTGGGAGGGGCAAGTTGAAGATACAGGAATCCCTGTTGTTCCATATGTCCTCAAGCTTCGGGAAACCCTGTCTCAACTTGCTAGTTTGGCTTAGGATCATGTGTGGATGGCTCAAACTAAACAGAAGACATGGTATGACCGCAAAGCACGCTATTGAGAATTTGTAGAGGGACAACAAGTCTTAGGCTATGTGCGCACGTTGCGTACAGTTCACTTCAGAAATTCCTGCAGCGATCTGAAGAGCACATGTGCGCTTTAAATCGCTGCAGAAAGAGTCCGTAGTGAAGCCGATTCCAGGCGCTCTGCCTGCAGCTCCTGCCATAGACAGAGCAGGAGCTGCCGGCAAAGCGCACGGAAGAAGTGACATGTCACTTCTTAGAACGCATCGCTTCGGCAGCAGCCGAAGCGCTGCGCTCTAAAGCGCCACGTGCGCACGGCCCCTGCACAATCTCCATAGATTGTGCAGGGGACGCAGGACGCATGCAGTTACGCTGCGCTACAAAGCGCAGCGTAACTGCATGTATTTACGCAACGTGCGCACATAGCCTAAATGATTGTTCCCCATCGGCAAAATAAACTCCAGATAACATGGGAGGGTCCCTTCCGGGTGCTCAGAAAACTAAACGACACCAATTACCTTCTTGCTCTAGATGATCAGGTTCTAAGACAAAGGACTGTCCATGTGAATATGATTAAGGAGTACCATGACCGGACATTACCTATGATAGCAAGCTGTCGGCTGGCTTCAGAAGATGGTCAGGAGGATGAGGACCCATTAACTGATCTTGTTGAAGCAGCCAGAGCCCCATCCACTGTGGAACAGGTTCCTCTGAGAGATCACTTAGATTCCTTACAGAAAACACAAATGCTGGGAGTGCTCCATCAGAGACAGGCTGCTTTCTCATCCCGACCAGGTCGAACCACAGTAACCCAACATCATGTGGACACTCAGGGCATCCGTCCCATACAGCAGGCTCCCTACCGAGTACCAGAATCAGTTAAAAACACCATGCAACATGAGCTGGAGGAGATGTTACAGCTTGGGGTGATTCAGGCCTCCCATAGTCCTTGGGCCTCTCCTGTTGTGTTAGTACCCAAGAAAGATGTGAGTACTCGATTTTGTGTGGACTACAGACGACTAAATGACCATACCATCAGTGATGCTTACCCAATGCCCCGCATTGATGAACTTCTAGACCGGCTAGCTGGGGCACGATACGTCACCACCTTGGATCTCAGTAAGGGATACTGGCAAATTCCCCTGATGGAGGAAGGTAGAGAAAGGTCGGCTTTTATAACCCCCTTTGGTCTGTATGAATTTCTAAACATGCCTTTCGGAATGAAAAACGCCCCTGCAACATTTCAGAGGATGGTGGACCAGATCCTCCGGGGATGTGGCGACTTCGCTTGTGCCTACCTGGATGATATCGCCGTCTTTAGCCACACATGGGAGGAACATCTGAATCAAGTAGCTGTTGATCTTGACCAGATTCTCGCAGCAGGCCTAACTATTCGACCTGATAAATTGATAAATGCCAATTGGGGATGGGTGAAGTCCAATACCTAGGGCATCAAGTAGGAGGAGGGAAGTTACGTCCTGGACCTGCCAAAATCCAGGCTATTAGAGACTGGCCTGTACCCCAAACTAAGAAACAAGTTATGGGATTTTTGGGCACTGCCAGTTATTACCGAAAATTTGCTTCTCATTTCAGCTCTGTGGCCAAGCCCCTATCAGACCTCACGAAGAAAACGATGCCCCGGCTGGTGATCTGGACTCCAGCCTGTGATGAGGCTTTTAACCGGCTGAAGGACGCCTTGGTCTGCGACCCTGTTCTGGCTGCTCCAGACTATAAGAGGAGATTAATTGTGCAAACGGATGCCTCTTCTTATGGATTGGGAGCTGTACTTAGCCAGGTGAATGCAGCCGGGGAGGAGCACCCCATTGCCTACCTCAGCAGGAAACTGCTGGACTGAGAAGTGGCCTATGCAACTGTTGAGAAGGAATGTCTGGCTGTAGTATAGGCCCTTAGGAAACTAAGGCCGTATCTGTATGGACGAGAATTCACTGTAGTTACTGATCACAATCCCCTCACCTGGCTGAACAGAGTCTCTGGGGACAATGGACGCTTACTACGATGGAGCCTGGCTCTTCAACCCTATAACTTTACAATACAATATAGAAGGGGCAGCCAACACCAAAATGCACACGGATTGTCCAGGCAAGAGGAGCCCTGAGTCAGGGTCGGCATGTTTACGCATACTAGACAAGCGACCTGTTGCGGTCACTAGTTCGTACACAAATTGAGGGGGGAAGGAGACCCCTACCTTTAGGGGACTCAAGACTGCCTCTAGGGAGTTAAAAATTGCTGCGTTCGCAGATGACATCTTACTGATCATAGCCAACCCTAAACAAATCCTAAGTTCACTTATACAAGACGTAGAAGCAATGGGTGACTTATCGGGTTATACTATTAACTGTGATAAAACAGAGGTAATGATGCTATGAGCCCCCAGGCTGTTGTGGGCATCGAGTTCTTCCTGCCAGTGGACTACCTGCTCTTTACAGTATCTGGGAGTGAACGGGACTAGGCTCCCGGCCAGAGTATATCATTGTAACAGTGTGTCCCTCCCCCGCCTTTGCTCATGGTGTAATAGTCTGTCTCTCCTTGACTGTCCTGTAGGTACTACTGGTGGGGGATTGTTTGTTCTTCTCAACATGGGACTTCTCCAATCCACAACTTAGTAAACAAGAAAGAGCCAGGAGTCTAAAGTCCATTCATGTATCAAGTGTCCGGGCGGAGTTGGACTCTTCTGCCCACCTAAGGGGCTGATCCCAGGAGAGAAGAACAATGAGACCCATGTTAGTTCAGTTAGTTGGATCTCGGCTGGAGAAGGACTAGGATCTATACCTGAGGCTGGATCCTAGAGCCTGTGTATGGACTGTCACAGACTGGAGATCAGTGGCCACGTGGGATTGTGTTTTGTTGTTCACCCTGTTGGACTCAAGGAACTCATATAAGGACCATTGCCAGACGCCGCTGGATCTTTTGTTTTGTTGTGGACTCCTTGCAGACTTTAAGGATTTATATTTATGTTTGGTGCTTTATCTTTGTGGTTCCAATTAAGCCCTTTGGATTGTTCCTTGGCCTGGCGTCCCTTACTGCTCTGCCGCATACCCCGTCACAATCATACTAATATCAAACTGTATATCGACAATTTAGAATCCACTCTGGTTAAATAGAAAATCTTCAGTTTCTCATATCTGGGTAGAGATAACCTAATTAACATGACATAATTTCCACCTCTTTTCTATCTTTTTCACAAGGGAAAAAAAGAGGAAATCTTTCAGCTCACCTTACCCCTTTGAAGATCTATTGCTCGGATGCTGCAATGCCGAACAGGGATATATGGAAAAATAGAAAAAATATCCAGCAACCGATCTAAAAATCCAGATTCTTTATTTTCAAATTGTTAAAATAGTAGACATGGCAGTACAATAAAGCCAGATAGCCATAATGTCGAAAAACAGACGCGTTTCGGAAAGTTTTAGTCTTTAATCATTTGTTTCTGACATGAGACTCGTGCTATATGGCATTTTATGTAACTTCCTCAGGGTCATGTGTGATGGAAACTCCAATACGAATTAATTCTATGATCGCCATGAAGCACCTGAGTAAAAGGTATATTTGATAAAAAGAAGAAAACAAAAATATTAAACAACATAGTATACAAATGACAAAAGGGAGAGAACACGCCGTCTTATAAAGACATACAGTACAGACCAAAAGTTTGGACACACTTCTCATTCAAAGAGTTTTCTTTATTTTCATGACTCTAAAAATTGTAGATTCACATTGAAGACATCAAAACCATGAATTAAAACATGTGGAATGAAATACTTAAAAAAGTGTGAAACAACTGAAAATATGTCTTATATTCTAGGTTCTTCAAAGTAGCCACCTTTTGCTTTCATTACTACTTTGCACACTCTTTGCATTCTCTTGATGAGCTTCAAGAGGTAGTCACCGGAAATGGTCTTCCAACAGTCTTGAAGGAGTTCCCAGAGATGCTTAGCACTTGTTGGCCCTTTTGCCTTCACTCTCTCTGCGGTCCAGCTCACCCCAAACCATCTCGATTGGGTTCAGGTCTGGTGACTGTGGAGACCAGGTCATCCGGCGTAGCACCCCATCACTCTCCTTCTTAGTCAAATAGCCCTTACACAGCTTGGAGGTGTGTTTGGGGTCATTGTCCTGTTGAAAAATAAATGATGGTCCAACTAAACGCAAACCGGATGGAATAGCACGTTGCTGCAAAATGCTGTGGTAGCCATGCTAGTTCTGTATGCCTTCAATTTTGAATAATTCCTCAACAGTGTCACCTTTAAAGCACCCCCACACCATCACACTTCCTTCTCCATGCTTCACGGTGGGAACCAGGCATGTAGAGTCCATCCGTTCACCTTTTCTACAAAGACACGGTGGTTGGATCCAAAGATCTCAAATTTGGACTCATCAGACTAAAGCACAGATTTCCACTGGTCTAATGGCCATTTCTTGTGTTCTTTAACCCAAACAAGTCTCTTCTGCTTGTTGCCTGTCCTTAGCAGTGGTTTCCTACCAGCTATTTTACCATGAAGGCCCGCTGCACAAAGTCTCCTCTTAATAGTTGTTCTAGAGATGAGAAGGTGTGTCCAAACTTTTGGTCTGTACTATACATGGTTAATGATTCTGAGGAAAAAGAGTTATTCATTGTAATGAAATAAAAAGTCCTGTTTTATATTTAACCCTTGTGGACTTCTGCTTTGCAAAATGAACATCCACCAAGCCTCCCGATTTAGGTGTTTTCTTTTGTGGTCTCCACTACGTGGAGATGGAAAAACTTTCTCGATAGCTTGGACCGAAAAAGAACTTACATCTCTATGGTGGACAATTGAAAAGTGCTTAGAAGCGGTTGAACATTTAGCTGTTAGTTTATTACGTGCATCTGAGAGATGCCGACGTATTCGATTTTTGAGGGGACAGCTTGTGCAGCCTGTGTATTGAAGGTTGCAACTAGTGCATGTGATTAAATATATTACGAACATGGTGTTACAATTTATATAGTGTTTTATCTGATAGTTTTTTTGAGTTACTGAGGACTGGAAGATTTTTCCAGGCGCTGCATAATTGCAGCACATGCATACCGTGTGGCCACATTAAAAAAAAAAAAAAAAAAAGGTCACGTGTAACCAAGTTTTTCTTTTGATAAATTGGTGCAAAAAAGACTTGGGGAGAGAAAGTCTCCCAATCTGGGAGCTTTTTTAGCTATGAATCTGACATCTTGGTAGAGAATAATTTTCAATTTAGGGTCTTGGCATAGAATGGGTACATTTCTTTTGATAAGATTGGTAATCAATGTGAATTGAGCGCTATATGCTGTGGAAAAAAACACCCCACTATTGCCAGTATTAGACTTTTTAGGATTTATTATTTTCTCTTTCAAGATGTCATATCTGGTCATTTTATCCACCCTGCCAGCAGCTTTTTGGATCATCCAATTGGGATAATTGTTATCTTTTAATCTGGATTCCAGTAAGTTTTTTTCCTTCATAAATATATTAGATGAGGACGAATTCCTTTTTAATCTGATCATTTCTCCTAAGTAGATATTTTCAATTACTTTTTTCTTATGGCAAGTATTAGCTAATATTAATGTGTTACCCGAAAGTTCCTTACGAAATGGAGAAAATTGGATGATGTTATCTTCATTAATGTGTACTGTGACATCTAAAAATTCAATAGAGTTTTTTTGAGCTTTATGTGTGAAGCGTAAGTTCATATCATTGTCGTTGATGTAAGTGACAAAATCAGAGATAGAATCGTAGTCCTCATCCCATATCAAGAGCAGGTCGTCAATGTAACGACCTACCATTTGATATGGGACGAGAAGGGATTCAAATTTGAAAAGATGAAGTCTTCCTCGCATGCTCCCATGAAAATATTTGTGATGGAGGGGTAGAAGCCCGCCCCCATCGATGCTCCTCTTTTTTGGAGGAAAAAAGTGTTCTTAAAACTGAAAGAATTTCTAGTCAGAAGGAAATCAACTACTTTGCACAAAAAGCTTTGTACTGGTATGTCACACTTAATATATTTGGCCAGATGTAAAGATAATTTTTGTAAGGCCAAGTGGTGAGGAATAGAGGGGTAAAGACTAACCACATCACAGGTTAATAAGACACAGTTTTTTGGCATTTTTTACCATCTAATGACTATATAACATGTTTCGTGTCTCTAATATATCCCGGTAAATCTTTAACCAAGGGCTGGGGATGCAAGTCCACCCAAGAGCTGAGTTTTTCTCCCAGACTCCCAATGCCCACCACAATGGGGCGCATAGGGGGAGGAAAAATTTGTTTGTGGGCTATGGGAGGGAATGAAAGATGGGAAACACTAGAAAATTGACAAATAAATCGTCCGCAGTTTTTTGAGAAAAAACACCCCCCTTTACTCCTTCTTGTAATAATGTACTCAATTAATTTTGAAATTTCTTAGTGGGATTAAAACTCAGCTCTTGATACAGTTCTACATCACTCAGCATGGGCAAATTTAATTTATTGTCTAAGCTTGCATTCATAAGGACAACCGCCCTCCCTTGTCTGCTTACCTGACTAATAAGTCAGGATTGCTTTTTAGACTGGAGAAGATTGCTTTTTGTTCCACATGGCTTATATTATATTTAGTAGATTGATAAGATTTTTTGAGATGCTGTAGTTCCTCTTCTAAAATTTCTTGAAAAATGTCCATAACCGGAGGTCTGGAATTGACAAGGTAGAAGTATGGATTTTTTGTTTTGAAAAAATTAGTAAGGATAGAATCTTGTATAATGGAATCGCTGGAGAGACGTTTGAGATCTCACCGGCTGCATTGTTCTTGGAAGCTTCCAATGTGTGCTGAATTAGTGTCTGCACGGGTTTCCAGGGTGCTGTCATTTTCTGAGTCCACCTCAAAGTAATGGCAGTGTAAGGTAAGTAAGGGAACAAATCTGTTTATGTCCAACAAGGTATTGTAAAGATCAAAGTCTTTTGTAGGAGCAAATGATAATCCTTTAGATAAGACTTTTAGTTGCGCCTCCGAAACAATATAACTTGAGAGGTTGATTACTTGCAGGGCTTGGGTGTTCTCTGTCTGAACGAATAGCGTTTTATTTTTCTGATGTTTTCTCCTCCTCACCTAATCCTCCTGCGGTTTTTGAAATTGGAGAAGGGGGAGTATTGGATGTTGATGGCTTATCTGGCAAATTTCTGTTATAAAATGTACGGTTTCTAGAGGAATTTCCACTATTAAAGTGACATTTGGTGGAAAACTAAGAAGAATTATCCGATGAACTATCGTGGGAAGTATCCAAAGTTGTTTTCTGTATCAGAGAAAACAGCTTTTCTTTGGTCCCACTGTGATCTCTTATCTCCTTTGTATTTTAAGATGGGCTTAGGACTGATAGGTCCTCTTTTCTGCCAAAAATAGACTTCATCTCAGGAATAGTCATTTTGATCTCTTTCAAATTTGGATTTTTTCACTGAAACAATGTAGTTCTTCATATCTTTTATTTTTTTTATACATACAGCTATGCCAGTCATTGTACTCTTTAAGCTGTGTATATTTGGCCATAGATGTTTTGCGCTCTTCAATATCTTTTTTTATATTACATAAGGAGTTTTTTTCTCTTCTACAATTAAGAGCATAAGTTGGAAAGAACACTCATTCAATATGTCAAACCATTTTTTGGAGAACTGCTTAGAATAATTCGTGGTGGGTAGTTTTTTTAACCGAAGTCCTCTGGGTATCATCCGTTTGTTCAGGTAGGACTGAATAGTGGTTAAATCCCACCACATTTTAATTTCTTTTGAGATTATATTTGCCTTTGTGCTCCCTACCCCTACATGGTAGCACCTTTTTGACATAATTTTTTAAACAATTTTTGAAAAACAATTTATAAGAAGTTTTTTATAAACTAGAACTGTGATTTACGGTTTCTATATGTCTCCTATACTCCTTTTTCTCATCTCGATGATTATGGACAATCTGACTCAAAGCACGCCCCAGGATGTTAATCCATCTGTTGAGGAAAATAATTGCAAAGCTCTTGCAGCTAAAATATTTTCATCCCAAACATGTTCTGATGACAACACCTTGGGTGAACAAGATCAAGACATGTTCCAATTGGAAAAACTGCTCTGAAAAGAAATTAAAATGTGGTGGGATTTAACCACTATTCAGTCCTACCTGGACAAATGGATGATACCCAGAGGACTTCGGTTAAAAAAACTACCCACCACGAATTATTCTAAGCAGTTCTCCAAAAAAATGGTTTGACATACTGAATGACTGTTCTTTCCAACTTATGCGCTTAATTGTAGAAGAGAAAAAAACTCCTTATGCAATATAAAAAAAGATATTGAAGAGCGCAAAACATCTATGGCCAAATATACACAGCTTAAAGAGTACAATGACTGTCATAGCTGTATGTATAAAAAAATAATAAAAGATCTGGAGAACTACATTGTTTCAGTGAAAAAAATCTCAATTTGAAAGAGATCAAAATGACTATTCCTGAGATGAAGTCTATTTTTGGCAGAAAAGAGGACCTATCAGTCCTAAGCCCATCTTAAAATACAAAGGAGATAAGAGATCAAAGTGGGACCAAAGAAAAGCTGTTTTCTCTGATACAGAAACAACTTTGGATATTTCCCATGATAGTTCATCGGATAATTCTTCTTAGTTTTCCACCAAACGTCACTTTAATAGTGGAAATTCCTCTAGAAACCGTACATTTTATAACAGAAATTTGCCAGATAAGCCAGCAACATCTAATACTCCCCCTCCTCCAATTTCAAAAAACGCAGGAGGATTAGGCGAGGAGGAAGAAAACACCAGAAAAGTAAAACCCTATTCGTTCAGACAGAGAACACTCAAGCCCCGCAAGTAATCAACCTCTCAAGTTATATTGTTTCGGAGGCGCAACTAAAAGTCTTATCTAAAGGATTATCATTTGCCCCTACAAAAGACTTTGATTGTTATAATACCTTGTTGGACATAAACAGATTTGTTCACTAAAGGTACCGTCACACTAAACAACTTACCAGCGATCCCAACAACAATACAACCTGATAGGGATCGCTGGTAAGTTGCTAGGAGGTCACTAGTGAGATGTCACACAGTCAGAACTAAGCAACACTTCAGCGATCCCACCAGCAACCTGACCTGGCAGGGATCGCTGGAGCGTCACTACATGGGTTGCTGGTGAGCTGTCATACAGGCAGATCTCACCAGCAAGTGACCAGCCAGCAGCGACGTGGAAGCATGCTGCGCTTGGTAACTAAGGTAAATATCGGGTAACCAACCCGATATTTACCTTGGTTACTAGCGCACACCGCTTAGCGCTGGCTCCCTGCTCTCCTAGCCAGAGTACACATCGGGTTAATTACTCGATGTGTACTCCAGCTACGTGTGCAGAGAGCAGGGAGCCGGCACTGACAGTGTGAGAGCACACCGCTTAGCGCTGGCTCCCTGCTCTCCTAGCCACAGTACACATCGGGTTAATTACCCGATGTGTACTCTGCTACACGTGCAGGGAGAAGGAGCTGGCACTGACAGTGTGAGAGTGGCGGACGCTGGTAACGAAGGTAAATATCGGGTAACCAAGGACAGGGCTTCTTGGTTACCCAATGTTTACCGTGGTTACCAGTGTCCGCAGAAGCCGGCTCCTGCTCCCTGCACATTCAGTTGTTGCTGTCTCGCTGTCACACACAGTGATGTGTGCTTCACAGCGGGAGAGCAACAACTAAAAAACGGTCCAGGACATTCAGCAACAACCAGCAACCTCGCAGCATGGGCCAGGTTGTTGCTGGATGTCACACACAGCGATATCACTAGCAACATC
The DNA here is from genome assembly GCF_048569485.1 of Anomaloglossus baeobatrachus. Taxonomy (NCBI): domain Eukaryota; kingdom Metazoa; phylum Chordata; class Amphibia; order Anura; family Aromobatidae; genus Anomaloglossus; species Anomaloglossus baeobatrachus. Next base: position 1,198,374 of record NW_027441786.1, on the reverse strand, counting down.
GCTGTTACGTCACAAAAGTTGTGCCTCTGCAGCGATGTTGCTAGCGATGTTGCTTAGTGTGACGTGGCCTTTACTTACCTTACGCTGCCATTACTTTGAGGTGGACTCAGAAAATGACAGCACCCTGGAAACCCGTGCAGACACTAATTCATCACACATTGGAAGCTTCCAAGAACAATGCAGCCGGTGAGATCTCAAACGTCTCTCCAGCGATTCCATTATACAAGATTCTAACCATACTAATTTTTTGAAAACAAAAAATCCATACTTCTACCTTGTCAATTCCAGACCTCCGGTTTTGGACATTTTTCAAGAAATTTTAGAAGAGGAACTACAGCATCTCAAAAAATCTTGTCAATCTACTAAATATAATACTGTATAAGCCATGTGGAACAAAATGCGATCTCCAGTCTAAAAAGCAATCCTGACTTATTAGTCAGGTAAGCAGACAAGGGAGGGCGGTTGTCCTTATGAATGCAGGCTTATACAATAAATTAAATTTGTCCATGCTGAGTGATGTAGAAGTGTATCAAGAGCTGAGTTTTAACCCACTAAGAAATTTCAAAATGAATTGAGTACATTATTACAAGAAGGAGTAAAGGGGGGTGTTGTTTCTCAAAAAACTGCGGACGATTTATTTGTCAATTTTCCAGTGTTTCCCATCTTTCATTCCCTCCCAAAAGCCCACAAACACATTTTTCCTCCCCCTATGCGCCCCATTGTGGTGGGCATTGGGAGTCTGGGAGAAAAACTCAGCTCTTGGGCGGACTTGCATCCCCAGCCCTTGGTTAAAGATTTACCGGGATATATTAGAGACACGAAACATGTTATACAGTCACTAGATGGTAAAAAAAATGCCAAAAAGCTGTGTCTTATTAACCTATGATGTGGTTAGTCTTTACCCCTCTATTCCTCACCACTTGGCCTTACAAAGATTATCTTTACATCTGGCCAAATATTGTAAGTGTGACATACCAGTACAAAGCTTTTTGTGCAAAGCAGTTGATTTCGTTCGGACTAGAAATTCTTTCACTTTTAATAACACGTTTTTCCTCCAAAAAGGGGGAGCATCGATGGGGTCGGGCTTCTACCCCTCCATCACAAATATTTTCATGGGAGCATGCGAGGAAGACTTCATCTTTTCAAATTTGAATCCCTTCTCGTCCCATATCAAATGGTAGGTCGTTACATTGACGACCTGCTCTTGATATGGGATGAGGACTACGATTCTATCTCTGATTTTGTCACTTACATCAACGACAATGATATGAACTTACGCTTCACACATAAAGCTCAAAAAAACTCTATTGAATTTTTAGATGTCACAGTACACATTAATGAAGATAACATCATCCAATTTTCTCCATTTCGTAAGGAACTTTCGGGTAACACATTAATATTAGCTAATACTTGCCATAAGAAAAAAGTAATTGAAAATATCTACTTAAGAGAAATGATCAGATTAAAAAGGAATTCGTCCTCATCTAATATATTTATGAAGGAAAAAAACTTACTGGAATCCAGATTAAAAGATAACAATTATCCCAATTGGAGGATCCAAAAAGCTGCTGGCAGGGTGGATAAAATGACCTGATCTGACATCTTGAAAGAGAAAATAATAAATCCTAAAAAGTCTAATACTGGCAATAGTGGGGTGTTTTTTTCCACAGCATATAGCGCTCAATTCACATTGATTACCAATCTTATCAAAAGAAATGTACCCATTCTATGCCAAGACCCTAAATTGAAAATTATTCTCTACCAAGATGTCAGATTCATAGCTATATAAGCTCCCACATAAGGAGACTTTCTCTCCCCAAGTCTTTTTTGCACCAATTTATCAAAAGAAAAACTTGGTTACACGCGACCTTTTTTTTTTTTTTTAAATGTGGCCACACGGTATGCATGTGCTGCAATTATGCAGCGCCTGGAAAAATCTTCCAGTCCTCAGTAACTCAAAAAAACTATCAGATAAAACACTATATAAATTGTAACACCACGTTCGTAATATATTTAATCACATGCACTAGTTGCAACCTTCAATACACAGTGCACAAGCTGTCCCCTCAAAAATACGCATGCGTCGGCATCTCTCAGATGCACGTAATAAACTAACAGCTAAATGTTCAACAGCTTCTAAGCACTTTTCAATTGTCCACCATAGAGATGTACGTTCTTTTTTGGTCCAAGCTACCGAGAAAGTTTTTCCATCGTGGAGACCACAAAAGAAAACACCTAAATCGGGAGGCTTGGTGGATGTTCATTTTGCAAAGCAGAAGTCCACAAGGGTTAAATATAAAACAGGACTTGTTATTTCATTACAATGAATAAATCTTTTTCCTCAGAATCATTAACCATTTATAGTACAGACCAAAAGTTTGGACACACCTTCTTATCTCTAGAACAACTGTTAAGAGGAGACTTTGTGCAGTAGGCTTTTATGGTAAAATAGCTGCTAGAAAACCACTGCTAAGGACAGGCAACAAGCAGAAGAGACTTGTTTGGGCTAAAGAACACAAGGAATGGACATTAAACCAGTGGAAATCTGTGCTTTGCTCTGATGAGTCCAAATTTGAGATCTTTGGATCCAACCACCGTGTCTTTGTAGAAAAGGTGAACGGATGGACTCTACATGCCTGGTTCCCACTATGAAGCATGGAGGAGGAGGTGTGATGGTGTGGGGGTGCTTTGCTGGTGACACTGTTGGGGATTTATTCAAAAATGAAGGCAAACAGAACCAACATGGCTACCACAGCATCTTGCAGCGGCATGCTATTCCATCCGGCTTGCGTATAGTTGGACCATCATTTATTTTTCGACAGAACAATGACCCCAAACACACCTCCAGGCTGTGTAAGGGCTATTTGACTAAGAAGGAGAGTGATGGGGGGCTACGCCAGATGACCTGGTCTCAACAGTCCCAAGACCTGAACCCAATTGAGATGGTTTGGGGTGAGCTGGACCGCAGAGTGAAGGCAAAAGGGTCAACAAGTTCTAAGCATTTCTGGGAACTCCTTCAAGACTGTTGGAAGACCATTTCCTGTGACTTCCTCTTGAAGCTCATCAAGAGAATGCCAATAGTGTGCAAAGTAGTAATGAAAGCAAAAGGTGGCTACTTTGAAGAACCTAGAATATAAGACATATTTTCAGTTGTTTCAAACTTTTTTAAGTATTTCATGCCACATGTTTTAATTCATAGTTTTGATGTCTTCAATGTGAATCTACAATTTTTAGAGTCATGAAAATAAAGAAAACTCTTTGAGTGTGTCCAAACTTTTGGTCGGTACCGTATGTCCTTATAAGACGGCGTGTTCTCTCCCTTTTGTCATTTGTATACTATGTTGTTTTATATTTTTGTTTTCTACTTCTTTTTATCAAATATACCCTTTACTCAGGTGCTTCATGGCGATCATAGAATCAATTCGTATTGGAGTTTCCATCACACATGACCCTGAGGAAATGACATAAAACGCCATATAGCACGAGTCTCATGTCAGAAACAATGATTAAGGACTAAATCTTTCCGAAACGCGTCTGTTTTTCGACATTATGGCTCTCTGGCTTTATTGTACTGCCATGTCTACTATTTTAACAATTTGAAAATAAAGGATCTGGATTTTTAGAAGATCGGTTGCTGGATATTTTTTCTATTTTTCCATATATCCCTGTTCGGCATTGCAGCATCCGAGCAATAGATCTTCAAAGGGGTAAGGTGAGCTGAAAGATTTCCTCTTTTTTCCCTTGTGAAAACATAGAAAAGAGGTGGAAATTCTGTCGTGTTAATTAGGTTCTCTCTACCCAGATACGAGAAACTGAAGATTTTACATGTAACCAGAGTGGATGCTAAATTGTCGCTATACAGTTTGATATTAGCATTATATAATCTGGCCGGGAGCCTCATCACGTTCACTCCCAGATATTATAAAGAGCAGGTAGTCCACTGGCAGGGAGATCTCGATGGCCACAATGGCCACCTCTGTTTTATCCCAGTTACTAGTATAACCCGATAAGTCACCCATTACTTCTACGTCTTGTATAAAGTGAACCTAGAACTTCTTTAGGGTTGGCCTCGATCAGTAAGAGGTCATCTGCGGATGCAGCAATTTATAACTCCCTAGAGCCAGTCTTGAGTGCTCTAAAGATAGGGATCTGCAACAGATAACGTTCCGTACACCTCGTACACACGCGGCTCCGCTACGTACACCTCGAACACACACGACTCCACTCCGTACACCTCGCACACACACGGCTCTGCTCCGTACACCTCGTAAACACACGGCTCTGCTCCGTACACCTCGTACACACGCGGCTCCGCTCCGTACACCTCGCACACACGCGGCTCCGCTCCGTACACCTCGCACACACGCGGCTCCGCTCCGTACACCTCGCACACACGCGGCTCCGCTCCGTACACCTCGCACACACGCGGCTCCGCTCCGTACACCTCGCACACACGCGGCTCCGCTCCGTACACCTCGCACACACACGACTTCGCTCCGTACACCTTGTACACACACGGCTCCGCTCCGTACACCTCGTAAACACACGACTTCGCTCCGTACACCTTGTACACACACGGCTCCGCTCCGTACACCTCGTAAACACACGGCTCCGCTCCGCACACCTCGTACACACGCGGCTCCGCTCCGTACACCTCGCACACACACGACTTCGCTCCGTACACCTCGTACACACACGGCTCCGCTCCGTACACCTCGTAAACACACGGCTCCGCTCCGCACACCTCGTACACACGCGGCTCCGCTCCATACACCTCGTACACACGCGCCTCCGCTCCGTACACCTTGTACACACGCGGCTCCGCTCCGTACACCTCGTACACACGCGGCTCCGCTCCGTACACCTCGTACACACGCGGCTCCGCTCCGTACACCTTGTACACACACGGCTCCGCTCCGTACACCTCGCACACACACGGCTCCGCTCCGTACACCTCGCACACACACGGCTCCGCTCCGTACACCTCGTACACATGCGGCTCCGCTCCGTACACCTCGCACACACGCGGCTCCGCTCCGTACACCTCGCACACACGCGGCTCCGCTCCGTACACCTTGCACACACGCGGCTCCGCTCCGTACACCTCGCACACACGCGGCTCCGCTCCGTACACCTCGCACACACACGAATTCGCTCCGTACACCTCGTACACACACGGCTCCGCTCCGTACACCTCGTAAACACACGGCTCCGCTCCGTACACCTCGTACACACACGGCTCCGCTCCGTACACCTCGCACACACGCGGCTCCGCTCCGTACACCTCGTACACACGCGGCTCCGCTCCGTACACCTCGTACACACGCGGCTCCGCTCCGTACACCTCGTACACACGCGGCTCCGCTCCGTACACCTCCTACATACGCGGCTCCGCTCCGTACACCTCATACACACGCGGCTCCGCTCCGTACATCTCGTAAACACGAGGCTCCGCTCCGTACATCTCGTACACACGCGGCTCCGCTCCGTACACCTCGTACACACACGGCTCCGCTCCGTACACCTCGTACACACACGGCTCCGCTCCGTACACCTCGTACACACACGGCTCCGCTCCGTACACCTCGTAAACACACGGCTCCGCTCCGTACACCTCGTACACACACGGCTACGCTCCGTACACCTCGTACACACACTGCTCCGCTCCGTACACCTCGTACACACACGGCTCCGCTCCGTACACCTCGTACACACACGGCTCTGCTCCGTACACCTCGTACACACACGACTCCCCTCCGTACACCTCGTACACACACGGCTCTGCTCCGTACACCTCGTACGCACACGGCTCCGCTCCGTACACCTCGTACACACACGGCTCTGCTCCGTACACCTCGTACACACACGACTCCCCTCCGTACACCTCGTACACACACGGCTCTGCTCCGTACACCTTGTACACACACAGCTCCGCTCCGTACACCTCGTACACACACGGCTCCGCTCCGTACACCTCGCACACACACGGCTCCGCTCCGTACACCTCGTACACACGCGGCTCCGCTCCGTACACCTCGCACACACGCGGCTCCGCTCCGTACACCTCGCACACACACGAATTCGCTCCGTACACCTCGTACACACACGGGTCCGCTCCGTACACCTCGTAAACACACGGCTCCGCTCCGTACACCTCGTACACACACGGCTCCGCTCCGTACACCTCGTAAACACACGGCTCCGCTCCGTACACCTCGTACACACACGGCTCCGCTCCGTACACCTCGCACACACGCGGCTCCGCTCCGTACACCTCGTACACACGCGGCTCCGCTCCGTACACCTCGTACACACGCGGCTCCGCTCCGTACACCTCGTACACACGCGGCTCCGCTCCGTACACCTCCTACATACGCGGCTCCGCTCCGTACACCTCATACACACGCGGCTCCGCTCCGTACATCTCGTAAACACGAGGCTCCGCTCCGTACATCTCGTACACACACTGCTCCGCTCCGTACACCTCGTACACACACGGCTCCGCTCCGTACACCTCGTACACACACGGCTCCGCTCCGTACACCTCGTACACACACGGCTCCGCTCCGTACACCTCGTACACACACGGCTCTGCTCGTACACCTCGTACACACACGGCTCCGCTCCGTACACCTCGTACACACACGGCTCTGCTCCGTACACCTCGTACACACACGGCTCCGCTCCGTACACCTCGTACACACACGGCTCTGCTCCGTACACCTCGTACACACACGACTCCCCTCCGTACACCTCGTACACACACGACTCTGCTCCGTACACCTCGTACGCACACGGCTCCGCTCCGTACACCTCGTACACACACGGCTCTGCTCCGTACACCTCGTACACACACGACTCCCCTCCGTACACCTCGTACACACACGGCTCCGCTCCGTACACCTCGTACACACACGGCTCTGCTCCGTACACCTCGTACACACACGGCTCCGCTCCGTACACCTCGTACACACACGGCTCTGCTCCATACACCTTGTACACACGCGGCTCTGCTCCGTACACCTCGTACACACACGGCTCCGCTCCGTACACCTCGTACACACACGGCTCTGCTCCATACACCTCGTACACACACGGCTCCGCTCCGTACACCTCGCACACACACGGCTCCGCTCCGTACACCTCGTACACACACGGCTCCACTCCGTACACACACGGCTCTGCTACATCCACACTGTAAACCCCTCCTGACCCCACACATAAACTTCCCCTCATCCAGCACCATGACACCCAGCACAGCAGAGTCCTGCATACACTGAGGAGCTGATCATGTGACCCCTGACTCCTCCCCTCCATGTGACATCATCACAGGTCCTGTAAGCACAGAGCAGCCATATATCTAGTGTGCGGCTCTGCAGGTGGAGGTAGGTGCAGGGTATTATATATCTAGTGTGCGGCTCTGCAGGTGGAGGTAGGTGCAGGGTCTCTAGTATTTTGGGGGTCATCATCATTAACCCCTTCATGTCTCGGCTATTTTCAACTGTAACCAGTTCAGGACCAGTTTCCCGCTATTCCTGACCGGCTCATTTACATTCAGTTTAACCCCTTAAGGACGGAGCCAGTTTTGTGCTTCATGACTCGGCCATTTTTTGCAATTCTGAACAATGTCACTTTGACAGGTTTCGAGAGGTAACGCCAAAAAGGTGACCCCACGGTTTATTACCCACTTTCTTATGAGCGCTGTGATACCCCACATGTGGTCAGAAACCTCTGTTTGGACAAATGGGAGGAGCCGGATCAGAAGGAGCAATATTAGAATTTTGGAAAGCAAATTTGGCTGAAATAGCGGGCCCCATGTAGCATTTGTAGAGCCCCTAAAGTACCTAAACATTAGTGACCTTATTTTGGAAAGTAGACCCCTCATGGAATTTCTCTAGATGTTTGGTGAGAGCCTGGAACCCCCGGAGGCTGCACAGAATTTTATAATGTTGAGCTGTGAAAATAAAAAGAAATGCATTTTTACCACAAAATTGTTACTTCAACCAGATAGGTTTTATTCATAAGGGTAACAGGAAAAATCCACCATATAATTTATTGTGCAGTTTCTTTTGAGTACGCAGATACCTCATATGTGGTGGAAATCAGCTGTTTGGGCGCACGGCTGGGCTTGGAAGGGAAGGAGCGCCATTTGACTGTAAAATTAGCTGGAATCATTAGCGAATGCCATGTCGCGTTTAGAGAGGCCCTAAGGTCCCTAAACGGGAGCTTCCCCACAAGTGATCCTATTCTGAAAACTAGACCCCTCAAGGATTTTATCCAGGGGTATATTGAGCATTTTGAACCCACAGGTACTTCACAGAATTTGATAACCTTAGCTCATCATATTGAAAATTTAAATTTTTTTTTGTTAACAAAAATGTTGCTTTAGTACCAAATTTCTCACTTTTTCAAGAGGAAACACCAAAAAGTGGACCCCAAAGTTTGTTATACAAATTTGTATGTGCTCAGTGATACCCCACATGTGGCCAAAAACCTCTGTTTGGACAAACAGGAGGGCTCGGAACGGAAGGAGCACCATGTAAATTTTGGTAAAGTTGAAATAAGTTGCAGGCACCATGTCGCATTTGCAGGGCCCCTAAGATACCCATACAGTAGAAACCCGTACAAGTGACCACATTTTGGACACTACATCGGTCAAGGATTTTTTTAGGGGTATAGTGAGCAGGTAATTCACAAAAATGTTGCTGTAGTGCCAAATTTCTCACGTTTAGGCTGTGTCCCCACAATTCGGTGACACTGCATCTAGGACGCAGTGTCAGCCCTTCTGTGCAGATGCCGGTGTTGTCCACACGAGAATGCAGCTGCCCATGCCCACGATCCGGGTTCAAAATGGATACAGCCGCACACTAAATGCCATCAATGTATAAGAGAACTCTGGTACTGCATTACTGCTATATGAAAAAATGAGATTTTTAGTTTATGAATTGGCCAATGCATGTAAGCCCGGAAGCAAACGGCAAGGCAAATATCAATATTCCGGGTCCCTAACTAAAATGCCACTATCCAGGTTAAAACATCCATGTCTGGGCAGCTAGACTAAAAATCTAACTTGAAATGCCACTATCTGGACTAACCTCCATGTCTGGGCAGCCAGGACTCCTGGTATAAGGATTGTGAACACAGCCTGGTTTATAGGGCGGAGTGCTCAGTCAGAAAAAAACTCACTGCAAATATTTCAAAAGACTGACCTACACATCCTACAAGTGTGTATAGGTGCCAGCTAAAAATCTAACTTGATTCAAATATTTGCAGTGAGTTTTTTTCTGACTGAGCACTCCGCCCTATAAACCAGGCTGTGTTCACAATCCTTATACCAGGAGTCCTGGCTGCCCAGACATGGAGGTTAGTCCAGATAGTGGCATTTCAAGTTAGATTTTTAGTCTAGCTGCCCAGACAAGGATGTTTTTAACCTAGATAGTGGCATTTTAGTTAGGGACCCGGAATATTGAGATTTGCCTTGCCGTTTGGTTTCCGGGCTTACATGCATTGGCCAATTCATAAACTAAAAATCTCATTTTTTCATATAGCAGTAATGCAGTACCAGAGTTCCCTTATACATTGATGGCATTTAGTGTGCGGCTGTATCCATTTTGTATTTGCTAGGTTTTTTCAGCTATACACACTTGTAGGATGTGCAGGTCAGTCTTTTGAAATATTCACAATCCGGGTTCAGGCCGCTGCGGACTTTATTCTCCAGGCTGTGAAGAACACTGTCATCTCCACAGCATAAACTGACATCCTGGGTCTCAGGAAGCCGCGCCGCTGGTCAGTTTATGCTTCAGATAAAAAAAGCACAGTGGACAGAAGGTTTCTAAACATCCTGCCACTGCGCTTGTACTGCACAACATCGTAGTCAAAACACTCTGCGCCCAAACCGCTGCAAATCCAGATCGTGGGCACACAGCCTAATAACCTAGGATGGATGGATGGATGGCTAGATAAATAGATGTCAAACACATATATAATGTGTCACCTCCCTTCATATTCCAAGCTGGCACTTTTTAGTAACTTTCATATGGTACTGAATGGTGTTTAACCTTGTATTTAGCCCGCCCCAAGAAAACAAAAAAAAAAACAGGTAAAGGTAAAGCAGACGGCTGCAGACCACAGCTGGCAGCTTCAGCTTGGCTGGTAATCCAAAATGGAGTTGTCTCCATGCTGTTTTTTTTTAATTATTTATAAATAATGAAATAAAAAAGTGAGGTCCCCCAAATTGGATTACCAGCCAAGGTAAAGTGGAGAGCTATGGTCTGGTATTCTCAGGGTGGAAAGAACCATGGTTGTTTGGTCCTTCCCAGCCTAAAAATAGGAGGCCACAGCTTCCCAGAAATGGCGCATCCATTACATGGGCTAATCCTGGCGCTTCGCACACCTCTTCCCGTTGCCCTGGTGTGGTGGCAAATGGGGTAATAAATGGGGTTGTTGGGGTTAGGGTTATGATGTCATGGCGTCTTTCAGATAACCAACATCACTAACCTAGTCAGTAGTAAAAAAAAAGATTCTCTCACATTCCCTCCTTCACCAATTTATTGAAAAGAAAAAAAAAATCCGGTCCTCCGTAATCCATTTTGGAGGTCCTATGACGACTCTGGACCTTCCAGAATATGGGGGGCACACTCAGAGAACGTATCCCCCTTTTTCTGGAAGTGCAAACCCTCCATGTGAGGAGTGTGGTTGCAGTGAAGCTGCACTCACATTCCTCGGGTCCACAGCATGGCAGTGTGAGCTGCAGTAAGCTCAGTGTCACTACTAGCAGGGAGCTGGCTGAGAGATGCTCTGCACATGTGGCCAGGATCTTCTGAGAAGGAAGTGGAGGGATCGTGGGGGATAGTCACTGCAGTAGGTAACGGGAGATCGGGATTGACAGGGGGTGACCTGGCTGGACCTGAGGATAACTTTGATGTCGCATATGCGACAGAGGAGGAGGATGAGCGCAGCGTGTGCAGCGTGGGACTGGGGGGAGGGCACTTTGGCCATATCGGGGGACCGGGGGAGGCGACTTACCCCCCCCATATGACATGTTTGATCATGGCAGGTGGGAGATAAATCATTTTTTTCTATCTGAATCGTGATCTCCAGGGTCTGAGCTACATCCGGTAGCTGAAACCACTGAGATTTTTCCGATGCTGGGGGGCGGTATACACTTTATTTCTTGCCGCTGTTTTAAAATGGCAAATCAGAATAAGTAGCTTTCTCTGCTACCGTTTTAATCCGTAAGGCAGTCATAAAGGGGTTAAAGATCTGTGAAAATCTTTTTCCTTGTTCGGATATTCAAGTAAATGTTGCGCATTTTCTCGTGATTTCCTCGGCTTCATTTTCATGTTCCTGTCGTCGTATTTATTGTTTTTGCTTTTATGACGAAGCTGAAGTCGGTTTCTTATTCGACCAATTTTTAAAAAAATGTTTTAATGGTTTATAGCAACAAAAAAAATCACAATATAATCCCCTGCAGTGCGGAGCCCGGATGTGAATACACTGAAAAGCACCAACAAAAATGATAAAACTGGCACAAAAATCAGCATCAAAGTGGCACCGAAGAGCGTTATATAAAACCATAAGAATTTGCCCATAGCGTGAAATCAGAGAACAATGGCGGCTTTACCTTTGTGATTACTAATTAATGCCAGAAACCCATTTACATCAGCCGGAAGAGAACTTTACAGAACACAAGCTACTTATTCACATCTGGATGAATTGGCTATTTGCTCACTTTGCTGCCAGTTCTGATGCCCAGAACCCATTTGGGCCGGGCTGGAGTGACCTGAATCTGATGCGAGACATCACAATATAATGGTGGTGTGAGATTAATGACCCAAGGCCATTTAACCCTTTCAAAAATACCCTCCGGTGCCCACTTTGATGGCCATTTTTGTGCCACTTTTATAGTTTTTGTAGCTGCTTTTAAGTATCTTCATATCAGGGCTCCTCGCTGTATTGTACTTTATTATTCGGATTTTTTTACGTTTGTTGTTAAACCTGTAAAAAGAAAAACAGAAAAAAATGCAAATAAGAAACCAACTTCAGCATTGAGTTTTTATTGCTGATGTCGAGCAATACTGGTGGGAAAATAAGGGAAATGTCTGTGATTACCACATATATACCCTGCCCCCCGCAGTGACTGACAGCCGCTCAGCAATAGAACCTGCTGTCAGTCAGTGCTGAGAGCGCGTATACAACCACTGATCACTGTATACTGAGCAATGACTAAAACCTCAACGGGGCCATACCTATGACTGAAAGCCGGACACTGTCATATTATATGTTTATGATCACATGTAAATATGTCTTAGCTATTTTGTAAGCACTAATTATCAGCAAAGTTGAAAAGAGGAATTTAATACATAACCTTTAATAAAGTATTAGTTAAAACGTTGCTCAGTGATGCAACTATAAAATTTGTGCAAACAAACAGAAAACCCAATTCAAGTCCATCTGGACCAAATTACAATGAACTAATGCAGGAGCTAGCACACCGATTAGGAATAATTACTGTCAATAATGTATAAGTATACTTCAGACAGGCTCCATAGGTTCAAACATTCAAAAGGTATCCGAGGTTTACAGATACTCCTAATTAATTGATATGATCTGATTGCTAGGCCAAAGAAACCTATATCCGTTAATGTGCTAGTTCAACCAATATGCTCCAGTGGGAACAAAAAATAATAGTACTCTCCCAGACTTATATTAATGCTGCATGATGGTACATTGTTAGTATCATACAAGAGTACCCTCTCATAGTTATATAAAAATGCATTACATTAGAATTGTTATTTCATTGTAAAAAACAATTTAAGTGTTTCACCAATATTATTCCAGGAGACTGAGATATTACCACTAAGGCATGAACCCAAACAGTGGTGTACCGTGGGTTTATCCAAAGTAATCTCAGAATGGCCGAACTAACGTTCTTTATGCCCAAAGATTATGCATACAGATCAACAAAATCCTATCAGTGTGCATTTACACAAATGATAACTTGAAAAAAAGAGGTTGGTCTCACCCATTTGTGGATCCGGGTCAGTCGTTGAAGGGGGTCAATATTGAAAGCTAAAATATGAAAGAAATCCTGTGTCAGGGCCTTACAGAAGGAGTGATTACTAAAACCGAATTTGAATTTTTGATGCCTGTAAACCCCGTTGTGGCAACTTTTATAGTTTGCCCAAAATTCATAAAGGGTTAAACCCATTAAAAGGTAGACCCATTGTATCTGGCGTGAACAACATCAGTCAAAACAGTGGGCTCTATCTGGATGAAATATTGACTCCTTTTGTCTTGTTTTGTCTTTGTTTTGCCTTGCCATCATACGTGAGAGACACCTCTGATTTATTGAATATTTATTAAAACTGGATGGCCTTTCCGTGGACCCCAAAACCCTGCTTGCAAGCATTGATGTTGAGGCTCTCTACTCCTCCATCCCTCACACAAGAGGCATGGAGGCAGTAGACAGTTTCCTCAGCACAAGAGGGCTACAATTTCAGACCCATAACACCTTTGTCAAACAATTACTAAACTACTGTCTTGCACGCATCTTCTTCCTTTTTGATCACAGGTTCTTCCATCAGCTCAGAGGCGTGGCGATGGGGTGCCCTTGTGCCCCCACGTACGCAAACATCTATCTGGGCTGGTGGGAGGAAAAAGTGTTTTTTGACACCTCTGAGGCTCACATGTACTATCTGTCTAAAATAGAACTCTGGCTCCGCTATGTGGATGATGTCTTCATCCTGTGGTCGGGAACACAGGATGAATTCCGTTCCTTCATTAGCCTGTTGAACATTAATAAATTGGGTTTGGCCTTCACCTGTGAAAATAACGAAACAGAAATTGCATTTCTGGACGTTTTAATCACGAAAAAAGTAACAGGTGAGATTTGTACAGATATGTACCGCAAACCTACATCAACAAACTCTCTATTACGATGGGAGAGTAGCCACCCAATAACATTGAAACGTGGCATACCAAAAGGTCAGTACCTGCGGGCTCGCAGGAACTGCTCGGACCAAGAAATGTTCAACAGACAAGCAAGGGACTTAAGACAAAGATTCCTAGACAGAGGTTTACCCAGGTCACGTTTTGAAAAAAGCGTATGGAGAGGTAAAAAATAAGAATAGGACAGAACTTCTCAACCCAATAATAAAAAAAAACAACCATCAAAAACCGAGCCTTTTACATTTATTACAACCTATGACAATGGAGCCCTGTTAAAAAAAATATACTCTTAAATATATTTTTCTTCAAATACGTAAAGGCACATGAAAGAAAGGACTTCCAAAAATGTAAAAAATAAATGTATTTTATCTATTTAAAAATGGTTGCCAGGGTTCAGTTACAGAAAGGAAACATAATATACTTTGATAGCTTATGTAAAAAGAGTTCATTTAGTCCATACTGAACAATGGGAAGTCTTTACCCATCTCTCTTTGGCTCCTGAATGGCAAGGCAGGGGATGTCATCTCTTAGCGTGTCTTCATCTTTTCAGCCTCGAGTCTTCTCACAGCAGGCAATGTGGAGCAGCCCCCATAGCCCCCTCCATCGTGTGTTATATAACAACTGTCCAGTCCATATAGGGTGTTTAGTTGAATATAGCTCCATATGACATAAGCTTCTAGAAGCTACCAGAAGCTTCTGGAAGGATTTATATATATCCTTCCATGCTCAGCATATATATATATTCAATATGGATATTTTAATACTTATTCCTTATAAAAACTTTATTACTATACTATGCCCTTCAACATAAACAGAACTGTAGACATATATGTCTTACTATGAAATATTTGATAACTAGATGTATTAATTTTAATGTTTTTACAAACCCCCCTTGAAGCGGGTGGAGTAACCCCGATAATTAATTAATACATCATTAAAACAACAAATCTTCTTTCCTTATTTGGCGATAACGGATTAATATCAATAATAATGATGAAGAATAATTAATTTGCATTATTCATGTTATAAGTTCAATAATATAATAATAATGTTGATTCCTGTTATGATAGGCCATGACTGATCAATCATATAAAAATGTATATAACTATACTTCGCTAGACCTAAAAAGAAATGCAAAAACAAATCCGGTCACCATATGATGTCCTCTGAGTTGATGTCTTCTTATCTCCGATGTAATCCGGCATAAACACAGTCTCTTAGAAATAAATCCTTTGATAAAAAATGGATGGTTACCGATTTATACAGTCCCATATTGCGTTTATCATTGTTAGATCAAAGTCCATAAACCTTATTCTTTATTACAAAGTCTATAGCCAATGTTGATAAACCACAGTTCAAGAGTGTAGAAGAATAACAAAAGTCTTTGATGTCTGTGCAGTGTAATTTGCATTAGTCACCTTGTATCCTTCATGCTGCCTGTTGTCCAATCCTAGAACAGATGTTAAGACGTTCTTGGTCAGCACGACAGGGGTTAACTTTAACACGTCCTTGCTCTTCTTAGTAACTTGAGGGAGGTCTTAATGCACAGACCATGTGTCATTGTCCATCCTGGAATCATAGGACCACTATGTTTGAGGTGCAAACACGGTAAGTGTATTTTGTATGTTTCACAGTCTTATTTGAGACGTTACCTTTTGGACCTTTTCGCAGAATCCCTTTTAACTTTAGGATAATTATAAAGTCTTTTTATCTTTTGTAATCTTGATTGAAGACTTCATCCCTAATCTAAATACCAAATATGGCAATAACTATCACTAATAAATGTCATAGCGTATCATAACTCTAATACTATAATACCATGTCATTATTATTATCGTAGAAGTATTAATATAATTGATACTCAGAATGATAAAAATACTGCATAATGGTATAGACAATAGTATTTTCTTGTAATGACCTTTTTGTCGTTGGTGCATTACCCTTCCAAACCCATAGGTGGCAATGTGTTGAATGTAACCAAAATATAATATAAAATATGAAACAATATAATGTGTACCTATAACATGTATCATATTATAAATATGAAAGCAACAATGTGGCTTTTTAGTTAGATCATTTGTGAAATTATAAACCAAAGCAAATAACCTTTTGGAAAAGACTGGATGATTTCATCAAAACACAATAATACCCATTATAAATTATTATTGATTAAAAATATAATATATATTATTTGTAAATTTAGAAAGGTAAACCTAAATGTACCTTGATCTTCCATCTTTATTATTCTAATTTAATTTATTTGATTTGTCTATTATTTATTAAATAACCTACTATAAAAAATGTGTAACTATAAGTAATACTTCATCCTTATTGTGTTAACATACTAATATAAAAATAATGTATTACTAGAAAGTAAACAATTGTATATATTGATGAAGGAAGTATCTTTTCTTCCAAAAAAATGGAACTTTTCCCTTTTAATATGATTCATATTTAATAAAGTAATATTCTTATATTAGATATTACTGAACTAAATATTGAAGTGTTTTCTCAATTGAGATATTTAAAATCTGAAGAAAAAATAAAAATTGTAGAATTAAGATTTTGATTTAAAAATGTGAATATTAAATAATAATTAATATAAAAAATAGGAATAAAAAGAAAAATGAAAATCGGAATAAAAATAAAACTTGAAATAAAAATAAGGCCTTCTATGTATGTAACACCTATGTCTTTAATAATACATAACCTTAATGTTACCAGATAACCTTAATATTACCAGTATCTTATAAGATTACCAAACCTATTATATCAGTAATTAAGTCATGTATCCTTGCAAATAATACACTTCTCTTAGTATATAAATGCATTATGATATACTTCAAATATATTTTTTTATTCCCAATTCTTCCTTTGTACTTGAAATATTAATTATTAAAGTATCCTGTAAGCACATATATTATCAAATATAAATGTGTGTGTGATTGAGACCAAACCTCTCCCTTTCAATATCATGAAATATGATATTATAAAAATTAATATGTTTAGATTAAATTAAATTAAAATTTGTGTTGTATATCTTCAAGACCATATTATAAATATCACTTCCATATTTGAAAAGAAAAATGATTTCCAATCTATGTACCAATAAAAGAAGTGACTAACACAAAAGATATAAGAAAATCAAAACGTTATAACCTTATTCTAGAATGTAACTCTTCAGAATAAACCCTTAATAAAAAATCCTAATATCTCTATACTAAAGAAATATGTCTAAGAATAAGATATACCCAGTATAACTTCCTTCATTATTTATACTTATGTACTATAACTTATTTATTCTAATAGTATACATACATATATTATAACCTCGAAGTTAAAACAAAAATTCCCTTTTTTTTTTTTTTTTTCCTGGATCCAAGTACTTTGACTTTAGCAGCTGCTCAAACAATCAATCATTCATAGACACATCTATGCACACAAGACTGTCATGTTCTTTAACATATACTTCTACATAGAAACTGACAAACACATATCCCCTTTTTTTTTTTCCAATATTCTATGCGCATTTCAAAAATTATGTTACTAATTTGAAGTACTTCTTGAAAAATACAAATTCCAATGTATTACATACTGTACATATGACCATGGAACCGACAGACATTTATTATTAGCTTTAGTAATTCAAAAGTCACATGCTCTGGTTACGTGCAAAGAACACCATTCCAAAACAGCAAGCAGTTTTACTACACTCCAAAGCTCAGATTACATTTCTAATAACTCTAAAGAAGATGCATGTATATTCATAAAAGAAACGTTAAAGTAATAGTTGTCTAGCAATTGGTACCTGAGAAAATAATAATTATTATTATCAATCGTACTTTTGCGATTATCCTTACCCAATAAAATATATGTTACCTGATTGAGGACAAGAACAAATGCATAGATAAAATTAATACTTCATCAATCTGTTTTACTGATAAATTCTGAGGGAAATAAAAGAATAAAATTATTATCATATTTATGATAAAAATGAAACACTTAGAATCTGTTACTTTCTCTTATTATTTTATTTTAAATATTATTATTCATATACAGAAATCAAATTATTTAATTTATGACATTAAACTATCATTTGACTAAATGAAAATATGACCTTGATTTACTATCACTACTTTTAATATATATATATATATATATATATATATATATATATATTCACTGTATATGAAAAATTATGATTATCAAATAGCAAAATTAATTTATCCAGAAATCCCCTTTTATCCAGCTAAAGACCAAACCTCAATTTTTGCAAGATTCGATTTATTACAGTAATTTCCAGAATATTGGAATTGAAATTATTTTGTAACTCAATTTTTGTCCTTAAATGAGAAAAAATGTCTTTCTTTGAAAAACCACCCAGCTGTCGCTG
This sequence comes from Anomaloglossus baeobatrachus, assembly GCF_048569485.1. NCBI lineage: Eukaryota > Metazoa > Chordata > Amphibia > Anura > Aromobatidae > Anomaloglossus > Anomaloglossus baeobatrachus. The sequence continues at coordinate 1,180,031 of NW_027441786.1, read as the reverse complement.
GCTGTCAAATTCTCTGGACGACCTTTTTTCTTTCACTAGTGACCAGGGGAGAGAATCTGCACAAGACACCTGTTTCTGTCTTTCAGGGCTTTTAAAAATCGCTTGTCTGAGATAATCGGTATCAGATTTTGTAACAATTTTCTCTTTCATTGAAGGTGACAAGGAAAGAGGGGGGGTGTATGACTTATAATTCACATGAAATTTCCTGCGAATTTCATACATCTTGTCACAGAAATATTTGGATCTGGGAGACACTGTTGGTTTTTCACAAAAACTCTCCCTTTTTCGTGTTGGTTTTTCAGAACTAATTAATTTCTGTTTTGACTGACTTTTTCTAACAAAATCGATAAATGTCGTACATTCGAATAGGGACTTTTTATTTAATGCCACCGCACAGGCTGCATTATCAAGGAAATGAAATTTCTTGATGAATAAACGTATCATTCCATCCAATCTGACATTTGGAATGACCGCCCTATACAAACGTTCAAAAACGGACATAAATGAGAACGTACTCTCATTCTGTTCAATTTGTAATTCCTTCAACATCTCATAGTTTGGATCAGATTCATTCCTTGCACAGAAGATGAGGTTTTTCAGCCTTATGATATCATTATCATTTGAACAATCCAATGTCTCATTGTCAGAAGACTTTTTTTAATGCCAATTGTCTAAAGAAATGCTGAGGTAACCACATACGGAATAACTGATTCGTCTCACTATTGGTTAAATTTAACTTCTCAACGGAACTTTCAAATATCTCTGAATTTCTGCAAACATGTATTTTAGGATTATATGCGGGAATTAATTTGCATATGTCCAATAGACTCTTTCTAAGTCTAATTCCTAAATTTGTCTGTTCTATTTTTAGAAACTGATCGTCGCCATTTTCTCTCTCCACGTGTCCTTTCTGCACGTCTCCCACTCTGGCTCCTCCCCCTTCTGGCTTCTCTACGTCATTTCCTGCTTCTTTCCCAGTATGCTGAAAATGACCTTGATTACGTAGCACATGTCTGCCGCCATTATCAAAATTCTGATTTGCAAAATTACAGTCAAAATCTAATTTATCATTTCCAACCTTACAGTCAGAATTCACAATATCACTGACTGACATTCCAAGTTCTAAGCAGTCTTCGGATTTCTCTGTCACTGACTCTCCTGACAATTCAGGTTGTCTATTTCCACCATTTTTACACTTTTCTACGATTAACTTGTGAAAATCATAGACTAAATGACAGACATTTCTGATTTTCTGTTTCTCTCTATTAAAAGACCTTGCACATTCTATACGTGAATTCTCAAGTTCACACTCCCCATAAAAGCGTAACCAAATCTCTTCCACATTAGAAATATCTGGATAAGTGAACTGAAGTTTACTTTGCTTAACATATGAAGAGATAAAATCCATTTTCTTACCTGAAATGATCAGATGATCTGATGGATGATCCTGTAAGACTTGATTCACTTTGTTCAACAGGTCCAATACTTCTTATGGACTGACTTTATCTTTCTTGCTCAAAAATACGTCAAAAGTTAACTTCTGTAACTTTGTAAAAACTTTAAAGTTCATTCAAAAAAAAAACTTTCATGCAACTTGACTTATACGTATTTCCTAGGTTCTGCGTGATTTTTTATAAATTGTCGATTCCTGATCCTTTGCAGGAGATACTTGACTTCGACCCCCCTTATGCAAAGTGAAGGAACAACAAAAAATGTAAAAAAATTACGAATGACTGAGCTCGCCAAAATGTTAAAAAAAATATACTCTTAAATATATTTTTCTTCAAATACGTAAAGGCACATGAAAGAAAGGACTTCCAAAAATGTAAAAAATAAATGTATTTTATCTATTTAAAAATGGTTGCCAGGGTTCAGTTACAGAAAGGAAAAATAATATACTTTGATAGCTTATGTAAAAAGAGTTCATTTAGTCCATACTGAACAATGGGAAGTCTTTACCCATCTCTCTTTGGCTCCTGAATGGCAAGGCAGGGGATGTCATCTCTTAGCGTGTCTTCATCTTTTCAGCCTCGAGTCTTCTCACAGCAGGCAATGTGGAGCAGCCCCCATAGCCCCCTCCATCATGTGTTATATAACAACTGTCCAGTCCATATAGGGTGTTTAGTTGAATATAGCTCCATATGACATAAGCTTCTAGAAGCTACCAGAAGCTTCTGGAAGGATTTATATATATCCTTCCATGCTCAGCATATATATATATATTCAATATGGATATTTTAATACTTATTCCTTATAAAAACTTTATTACTATACTATGCCCTTCAACATAAACAGAACTGTAGACATATATGTCTTACTATGAAATATTTGATAACTAGATGTATTAATTTTAATGTTTTTACAAGCCCAGAGGGTAAGGAAGATCTTGCAAAATTATTGGGGAGTACTACAGATGGACGACGACCTGAAAGAAGGCCTTTGTGATCAGCCTAGTATCACCCATAAAAAAGGTTGTTCCCTGAAGGACCGGTTAGTCCACAGCCATTTCAAGGCACCATCCAATGAAACTTGGCTTAAATCCAATATTACAGGATGTTATAAATGCGGGAATTGCATTGCCTGCCCCTACATAATTAAAAGTAAGACATTCATCAGCCATGTAACAGGGAAAGAATATGTCATCAAAGATTTTATCAATTGTAAGTCCGAAGGTGTGATCTATAAAATGACATGCTCTTGCAATAAAGAGTACATTGGTAAAACAAAGCGAGAACTGCGGCGGAGAATTGGTGACCATCTGGGGGATGTTTCACACAAAAGAGACACCCCCATCGCCAGACATATTAATACAGTACATAGCGGTGACACACAATCCATGCGGTTTTAAGGCATTGATATTGTGAAGAAACCACCGAGAGGTGGCCCCTGGGACCGGTCTATTTTACAGAGAGAATCCAAATGGATTTTCACCTTAGACACAACAGCACCAAAAGGTCTGAATGAACAACTGAGTTACAGTTGTTTTCTATAATGCTTTTCTCTGTTTACCTTACTATCCTCCCCCATCCCATCATTTATAATGCACAGATTTGTGTAGGTGATACTCTGGTAAATTTAGGCTATGTGCGCACGTTGCGTACTAGCCCTGCAGATATTTCTGCAGCGATCTAAAGAGCACATGTGCGCTTTAGATCGCTGCAGAAATGTCCGTAGTGAGCGCCGATTCCATGCGCTCTGCCTGCAGCTCCTGCCATAGACAGAGCAGGAGCTGCCGGCAAAGCGCAGGAAAGAAGTGACATGTCACTTCTTTTTGCGCAGCGCTTCGGCAGTAGCCGAAGCGCTGCGCTCTTAGACGCCACGTGCGCACGGCCCCTGCACAATCTCCATAGACTGTGCAGGGGCCGCAGGACGCATGCAGTTACGCTGCGCTACAAAGCGCAGCGTAACTGCATGTTTTTACGCAACGTGCGCACATAGCCTTAGTCTGTTTTCCCGTCCAGAAAACCTTTTATGAGCTAACCAAGAAACCCTCAGTGAACTCACCCCTTCTTCTTGATACATACCTCTCATATGATGTGAACCATTTTCCTATGTGAACTCAATTATAACCTTGGACACATATTTACCCTTTTTGATCATGATTGTTAAACCTGCACATATGCTGATAGATCAAAAAACTTTTTATTTAACATTTTTTACTTTTCATTTTCAACAGATTCTGTAATCTGCCACAGCACCATATATGAATTATATTTTCACTGTAAACTACATTGAGCAGTAGATGTGGTTTATAATATCCTGGTGTGAGAGCTGCGCAGCAAGCGCAGGATGACGTATAGTTGCGCTGGTGGCTCAGCATAGCATTGTGGTATATGAGGTTGCTATGCATTCTGGAACACATGACGCGCTTTAAGGGGCGTAACAATAAGGCAGCGTCATAGCACGCTATGCCCGTGCTCCCACGCGCCCAGTGCACCTCTTTAATGATGACGCGCCCTTGGGGCGTGACAAGAGGGCAGCATCAATCCATACCGGATTTCACAGTCACCGGTGGCCCCGATGCATTGTGGGATTGACCATGCCCCGATGGGCGTGACCTGAGGCTTGCATTGCTTTATGCTGTTTACTACAGCTAGTGGCAGTCCCAGTGCACTGTGGGATTGATGATGCGTCCTAAGGGGCGGGCCCGGTGCACCATGGGAATCCCGATGAACTGTGTGATTGATGATGCGTCCTAAGGGGCGGGCCCGGTGCACCATGGGAATCCCGATGCACTGTGTGATTGATGATGCGTCCTAAGGGGCGGGCCCGGTGCACCATGGGAATCCCGATGCACTGTGTGATTGATGATGCGTCCTAAGGGGCGGGCCAAGATGGCGGCGCCCACCACTCGCCCACGCTGGATATGTGGCAGCTATCAGTTCATGTTTTAATCACATTAAGGATGACAGGTGAGTGATTTATATATACATGATTGGCGAAGTGTGTCCTCCACTTGGAGCAATTAAGACAATTAGATTTTGAAGGCCTATTTAAGGATAGACATTGTGGTGGAAGGTGGTCCCAGATCTAGACCATCACTATTTGGGTCCGATTTTGATGTAATACTAGCCCTTGGCCTAAACCAAGCATCTCCCCTGATGAATCCCAGCGGAAGAAACGTGTCGGGAGGCTGTTGAAGCTATGACAGGGCCAGCTTAAATAGGGTCAGATTGGTACTGCCCTTGTAAGGGTTGGAGTCTATGGGGTTCTTGTGGGTATATATAGTCCACCTAGGGAGAGATCGTATGCCCCGCTGTGGACAGCTTTCCGACCCTATGAGAATATTGACCCCCTCCAACAACTGACCCGGATCCACAAATGGGTGAGACTAACCTTTTTTTCTTAACCCCTTCACGACCTTGGACGGATCTATCCGTCCAGGATCGTGTCCTGTTAAGCCCCGCCCCCTGCCGCGGGCAGGCGACGGCGGTCGGCACGCATATCAGCTGTTTTCAACAGCTGACGTGTGCCTGCTAGCCGCGGGTGGAATCGCTTCCACCCGCGGCAATTAACCCCTTAAATCTTGCTGCCAAAGTCTGGCAGCAAGATCTAAATGCGCGCGGCCATGTTTTTTACTTACCGCCGCCCCCACCGGAAGTCACGTGCGTTATCACGTGACTATCGGTGGTTGCCATCGTAGCACGGGGTCATGTGATGACTCCTGCAGCTATGATGTTTCACTTTCGTTTTCCCTCGGCCGAGAGCAGAGGGAAAAATAAAGTGACTGAATCTGCTGTTTACAGCTGTATAGCTGTGATTAGCAGATAGATAATAGCGATCGGATTGCTGATCGCTATAGCCCCCTAGGGGGACTAGTAAAATAAAAAAAAAAGTAAAAAAAAAAGTTTTAAAAAATAAAAAAAAAACAAAAAACCTAAACGTTCAAATCACCCCCCTTTCCCCCCATTGAAAATTAAAGGGTTAAAAAATAAATAAATATACACATATTTGGTATCGCTGCGTTCAGAAATGCCCGATCTATCAAAATATTAAATCAATTAATCTGATTGGTAAACGGCGTAGTGGCAAAAAAATTCCAAACGCCAAAATTACGTTTTATGGTCGCCGCAAGTTTTACGCAAAATGCAATAACAGGCGATCAAAACGTAGCATCTGCGCAAAAATGGCACCATTATAAACGTCAGCTCGAGATGCAAAAAATAAGCCATCACTGAGCCATAGATCCCAAAAAATAAGAACGCTACGTGTTTCGGAAAATGGCGCAAAACGTGCGCCACTTTTATTGGACAAACTTGTGAATTTTTTTTAACCCCTTAGATACAAGTAAACCTATACATGTTTGGTGTCTACAAACTCGCACCGACCTGAGGCATCACATAGATACATCAGTTTTATCATATAGTGAACACGGTGAATAAAACATCTCAAAAACTATAGTGCGATCACACTTTTTTTTTTGCAGTTTTTCCACACTTGGAATTTTTTTGCTGTTTTCCAGTACAATATATGGTAAAACCTATAGTTTCATTTAAAAGTACAACTCGTCCCGCAAAAAACAAGCCCTCATATGGCAAGATTGACAGAATAATAAAAAAGTTACGGCTCTCGGAAGAAAAGGAGCAAAAAACAAAAACGCAAAAACGGAAAGTGCCCGGGGGCTGAAGGGGTTAAAGTTATCATTTGTGTAATTACACACTGATAGGATTTTGTTGATCTGTATGCATATTTATTGGGCATAAAGAACGTTAGTTCAGCCACTCTGAGATTACTTTTGATAAACCCACAGTATACCACTGTTTGGGTTCATGCCTTAGGCCTTGTGCGCACTAGGCGTTTTTGCCGCGTTTTTAGCGGCGTTTTTTACCGCGTTTTTGTGCTGAAAACGCAGTGACATTGCTTCCCCAGCAATGTCAATGGGTTTTCATAAGTGCTGTCCACACACAGCGTTTTTTTTTTAGCTGCGTTTTTGTGGTGACCACAAAAACGCAGCATGTCAATTATTTCTGCGTTTTCCACTGCGTTTTTCACTCATTGAATTCAATGAGATGTTAAAAACGCAATGAAAAACGCATATAGCCGCGTTTCTATGACTAAAAACGCAGCTATAAACGCAAGGGGTGGGCACTACAGTGACGTGTACAGGAAGAGGATTCCTTCTGTTGGTAAACACAGAAGCAGGAATCCTCCCGGTACCGTCACCGCTGCCTCCACCTCCCGTCCTGTGCATGTCAGCTCCGTGCGGCGCCATGTCTGGGCGGGAGGTGGAGGCAGCGGCGAAAACCAAAGTGAACAGTAGAAAAAAAAAAATGTCATATATACTCACCTGTCTGCAGGGTCCCGGTGCCATGCCCGCTCCCAGCCCCTGTCTCGGTACCGCCGCTCTGCCTGTGTGCAGTCTCCCCGGGGCTTGACCTTGCTTGCAGGACCTGGCGGTGGATCACCTGATGCAGTCACCTGACGCATCAGCTGATCGCGGTGTCGCCGGCTTTTTCGCGCCCGGCCGGCTATCAGCTGATCCTGCCGTCAGGGGACTTCATCAGCTGATTACCGGCAGCTGCTGCAGCGATCGGACGGGATCAGACTCCTGTCCAATCGATCGCTCCAGGAGCTGCCGGTAATCAGCACATAAGTGAGTATTATTTTTTTTTTTCTACTGATGCATCAGCTGATTGTATAATTGGCTTTTATACAATCAGCTGCTGTGTGATGGGATTCAGGCACTTGATCCTGACACATCATCTGATCGCTTTGCCTTCCAGCAAACCGATCAGATGATATTGGATCCGGATTGGACGGCGCGGGACCCTAACCCAGGATTACTGCGGAGGGGGGTTTATTTCAATAAAGATGGAGTCACTAATTGTGTTGTGTTTTATTTCTAATAAAAATATTTTTCTGTGTGTTGTGTGTTTTTTTTTTATCATTACTAGAAATTCATGGTGGCCATGTCTAATATTGGCGTGACACCATGAATTTCGGGCTTAGGGCTAGCTGATAATATACAGCTAGCCCTAACTCCATTATTACCTAGCTAGCCACCCGGCTTCAGGGCAGCTGGAAGAGTTGGATACAGCGCCAGAAGATGGCGCTTCTATGAAAGCGCCATTTTCTGGGGTGGCTGCGGACTGCAATTCACAGTGGGGGTGCCCAGAAAGCATGGGCACCCTGCACTGTGGATTCCAATCCCCAGCTGCCTAGTTGTACCCGGCTGGACTCAAAAATTAGGCGAAGCCCACGTCATTTTTTTTTTAATTATTTCATGAAATAATTTAAAAAAAAGGGCTTCTCTATATTTTTGGTTCCCAGCCGGGTACAAATAGGCAGCTGGGGGTTGGGGGCATCCCGTACCTGCCTGCTGTACCCGGCTAGCATACAAAAATATGGTGAAGCCCATGTCATTTTTTTTTTCTTTTTGGGCAATAAACTGCATACAGTCCTGGATGGAGGATGCTGAGCCTTGTAGTTCTGCAGCTGCTGTCTGCTCTCCTGCATACACTAGTGAATGGAGGATGCTGAGCCTTGTAGTTCTGCAGCTGCTGTCTGCTCTCCTGCATACACTAGTGAATGGAGGATGCTGAGCCTTGTAGTTCTGCAGCTGCTGTCTGCTCTCCTGCATACACTAGTGAATGGAGGATGCTGAGACTTGTAGTTCTGCAGCTGCTGTCTGCTCTCCTGCATACACTAGTTCTGCAGCTGTCTGCTCTCCTGCATACAATGAACATTTTGAAGAAGGAAATGACATCAGACCTTTTTTTTTTTTTTTTTCATCAACAATCTTTAATGGCATTGTGCACTGATTAAAAACGCAGTGAGCAAAAACGCACCAAATCGCGTCAAAAACGCATGCGTTTTTGCCGCGTTTTTTAGCCGCGGGTGCGTTTTTTAGACAAAAACGCACATAAAAACGCAGCGTGAAAAAAACGCCTAGTGCGCACATACCCTTAGTGGTAATATCTCAGTCTCCTGGAACAATATTGGTGAAACACGTAGTTCGTTCCTTACAATGAAACAACAATTCTAATGTAATGCATCTTTATATAACTATGAGAGGGCACTCTTGTATGACACTAACAATGTACCATCATGCAGCATTAATATAAGTCTAGGAGAGTACTATCATTTTTTGTTCCCACTGGAGCATATTGGTTGAACTAGCACATTAACAGATATAGGTTTCTTTGGCCTAGCAATCAGATCATATCAATTAATTAGGAGCATCTGTAAACCTCGGATACCTTTTGAATGTTTGAACCTATGGAGCTTGTCCGAAGTATACTTATACATTATTGACAGTAATCACTCCTAATCGGTGTGCTAGCTCCTGCATTAGTTCATTGTGATTTGGTCCAGGCGAACTTGAATTGGGTTTTTTGTTTGTTTGCACAAATTGTATAGTTGCATCACTGAGCAACGTTTTAATTAATACTCTATTAAAGGTTATGCATTAAATTCCTCTTTTCAACTTTGCTGATAATTAGAGTAATTCTGACCTGAAACATTTCTATCCTCAGCAAAAAAACGCCAGGGACAAAATGTAAGCCCCTGTCCAGGACTTTGATCTGCTTAATGGCTAAAACTGCGGGTTGTCAAAACCAAAACATTATGTCACGCCAGAGCGCACAGACACTCAGCATGCAGCGTAACACAAGGAAAACAATGGAAATGATAATAAAGGAAGGTCCTGATGATGGGGAGAGGGGACACCACCTGCAACTCACCTATGCTTTCTAACATGTCTATATGGGTCTTCTTCCCCTCCTTTGTCAGCCCTTGCTCGTTTTAACCTCACCCTGGCTAGTGAGAAGGCCAGCGAGAGCAGTAGTCTCACCACTGCAATAATACAACACAAGGTAAAGGAGACAGAGAGAGGGCAAATAGACATGAAAAAAGAAAAACATTTCAAGGCCTTCCAATGCAGCTAAACACCACAGCAGCAATAGTCACAACTCCTCAGCTTCTTCCAGAAACAGGTTCCTTCCAAAAAGGTCAGTATAGAATGAGAACCTATAACTGGCATCAGATGGTAAGATACATGACTTTTTATAACAAAGGGGAGTGGTCACAAAACAGACACACCTGAGATTAAGGCTACAAAGGACAGCCAGATTAGAAAGAGTCCTTAACTCCTACAGTAGAAAGTAGATTCAGTAAAATTAAGTTGTAGACCTGCGAACAATAAGTTGCTGTGACCTTCTGATCCCCGACTCACCAGAGGTCTCCCCAGAGCGGGACACACTCATGACACATCTAATATATAAAGCTGAATGTGTGTATGTGTGTGTGTGTGTGTGTGTGTGTGTGTGTGTGTGTGTATGTATGTATGTCCGGGATTGGCATCTGCACCGTCGCAGCTACAGCCACAAAATTTTGCACACTCACACTTCTGGACCCCAAGAGCGTCATAGGCTATGTTTTGAGGGGAAATTTTAACCCCGCGCTTTACAGTTATTCGCCAAAAAATCTGCCTCCATTAAAGCGAATGGAGCTGAGAGCCACAGTGCAGCCAGAACTTCAGAAGAATGCGCAGCCACGCCCTTATAGGGAATGTTGGCGTGTCACAATGCAGCCAGGGAAAGAGACAGACACAGACAGGGAAAGAGGCAGACACAGACAGGGAAAGAAACAGACATAGACAGGGTAAGAGACAGACACAAAGAGACAGACAAAGAGACAGACTGATAGGGAAAGAGAGGGAATGAGAGAGACAGGTTAAGAGACAGCCACTGACAGGTAGAGACAGACACAGGGAAACAGACAGACAGGGAAAGAGAGGGAAAGAGACAGACAGGGTAAGAGACAGGTAAAGAGAGGTAAAGAGACAGAGGGAAAGAGACAGACAGGGAAAGAGACAGGGAAAGTGACAGACAGACAAAGAGAGAGAGACAGAGAGATATATACAGAGGGGGAGATAGACATTATAATTACATTTCTATCTATTTGCTTTGTGGTTTTTGTGTGCAGAATACATTTTTTTTAATACATTCTATTTTGTTAACAGCAGTTATTAACCCGGGCAAAGCCCGGTAGTACAGCTAGTTATCCATAAATTCATTCATATTCAAGTACATTTTTTCTTGTTCTGTATTGGAGATCTTCTCATATCCTTCTTATTGGTTCTCCTTCCTCCTCTTCATTTTCTGAATTCCAAAATTTTCTGAATGACGTATTAGAATGAACATTTTCTCTTTGATAATCACATAAATGATCAGGATTACAGTCTGAAGATTCCAGATCTGTAGATTTTGCAGCGTCCGTGCAATAGTTATTGTGAGGGATTTTCTCCAAGATTTACTTCTGTGAAAGAAGGTGTTTGCCCGACATTGTGCTATGAGGCAAATGTCTATCATGGTGCAGAGAAAGGCGGCAATCGATCTCCCCCTAGAAGTGGACTCCTGGGACAAACGGGACAAATTTGGATGGGAAAAATTTTTGATCAGTGTTGGTCAGAAATAAAATCCATTTTAGTATAGGTTATTACTTATGTTGTGCTCTGATCTGGAGGAACAGGAATTGTGAGCACTTTGGGAATGTCACAGAATGGATTGATAAAGGTATAACTAGATTGTACCCATTATTTAGAGCAGAGGTCTCATGCGGCCCCTCAGGCTGCTTCGTGCGACCCCCAGGCCCGTGCCCGTGTTGACTATCGCGGCCGGTGCAGGGGCCACCCGCAGCCACTGTCTGCGCTTTATGTCAGATGAATGTTTTGCCGGCGCTGCGCTCTCAGAGTCAAGCGCTCTGTGCACAACTATTCCTCCAATGGAAACTGCCTGTCCTCAGCTGGTTACCTCTGATTGGCGGATGGCTACGGCTGCATTGGAAACGTTGAGCATAAAGAGTCTGTCTCTGCGCACGCAGCTGCGACAAAACAATCACCTGACAAATTGCTGACAGGGGCTGCGGCCCCTGCACCGGCCGCAATAGTCAATGGGGGCACGGGCCTACAGACAGCAAGAAGCAGAGATGAGGCAGCCGAGGGAACGTGGGACAAGTGAGAAAAATGGTGGGGTTTTTTTGTGTGTGTATGTGAAGGACGGCACATTAACCCCTTAGCGACCTATGATGTACTGGGTACGTCATGGCTCCCTGGTACTTAAGGATCCATGACGTATTAAGTACGTCATGGCGAAATTGTGGCCCCGGAGGCTGCGATCGCTTTGCAAATACCTTTGATTTGGGGCGGAGGGGGCCTCTGCCTGACCTCAGGAGGGGTGGTGTCTCCTCCCCTGACCTATGGAGGCTGTGATTGGCTGGCGAACGCCGCTCAGCCAATCACAGCCACTGTAATGTTTTAGCCTCTGAAAATGACTAAAACATTGAAATCCAGCCATGATCAGTGCAGCTATAGCACTGATCATTGGCTGGAGCTGGGTGACCTGTGTTTCACCCGCCCCCAGCTCTGATTGGAGGGACCGGCCTTGTGACCGATCTCGCCAATCACTGTGGATCTGGTGCCGGAGACCGCTCCCCTCAACTTCACTCCGGCGTCTGTGGAAGCTGAGGAGAGTGATTGGTAAGTTATAGCGCCACTGCCCCCCTTCAGCCGTCACATTACTATAGGATGAGGACATTACTATAGGATGGGGACAAGGTGGGCACATTACTATAGGATGGGGACAAGGTGGGCACATTACTATAGGATGGGGACAAGGTGGGCACATTACTATAGGATGAGGACATTACTATAGGATGGGGACAAGGTGGGCACATTACTATAGGATGGGGACATTACTATAGGATGGGGACAAGGTGGGCACATTACTGAAGGATGGGGACATTACTATAGGATGGGGACAAGGATGAGGCACATTACTGAAGGATGGAGACTAGGATGGGGTACAATACTACAAGGGAACAAGGATGGGCACATTACTGAAGGATGGGGACTAGGATGGGGCACAACACTACAAGGGACAAGGATGGGCACGTTACAACAAGATGGGGAACATTACTAAAATATGTTGGTCAAAATGTCTATATAATGCTAATTGTAACACTATTAGTTACAAGAAAGGGATAAAATGTAAAAAAAAACCTCAAAGTAAGGCCTTACCTTTTTTTTTAACCATCAAATTTTTTTTTTTATATATATTTAAACAAAGAATGTGCACATTTGTTATAATAAGCAAGTGAAAAATATTCAAAATCAGTGATCCAAAGGTGTGATAAAAATAAAAAAAATGGTACCAATAAAAATGTCACTTTGACCTGCAAAGAATGCGGCCCCCCAAAATATTTTTTTCCTCTGTGCGGCCCATACACCCAGCCGAGTTTGAGACCCCTGCTTTAGAGGAATGTAATATGTACATTGTGTAATGTTCAGCAAAGATTTGGGCAACAGAAGAATGACTTTCACTATCTGCAATTATTATTTTACTTGATAAAGGATAAAAATAAATGTTATTCACTGATAAAGGGGAGAATAGATCAATAGAAAACTAATCAATAGATGTAAGGGGAAGGGAAATTCAGAGTTGTCACAATTTTTTGGATCATTGTTGGATATTTGTCTGACAACATCCACTTGTTACACGCCTGTCCCGTGTCTGGGATCTGCCCCTTCCCCCGCTCTGCTAAACTTTCCTGTGCTCCATGTTGGGCTTTGTAAGTAGCCGGACACGCTCCATGTGCTGAGCTTAACTGGCCTATATAAGGCGACCAAGATACTCACCTGTGTCCTGGTATTAGGACTATTAGTCTGTGCACAGCGACCTGTCTGCAGTCTCCAGAACATCTCCAGACTATCTGTGGCCTCCAGCACCTCAGCTACCAATCTGCCTGTGGCTTCCAGTATGTCTGCCCCTGTCTGAGGTCTCCAGGACGTCTGCGGCTTCCAATACCTCAGTTACCTGTCTGCCTGTGGGTGTCAGTACCTCTGCAGCCTGTCTGCAGTCTCCAGGACTTCTGCTGTATGCCTGTGACTGGCAGTGCCTCTGCTGCTCGTCCCAGGTTTTCCAGGATATCTGCTCCATGTCCGTCCACGGCTTTCAGCCTCCTGTCTGCCTACAGCCTCCATTACCTCACTTTGTGAGCCCCTGACAGAATCCAAGACCATGGCTCCCAATGGCGCAGTTATGAACTCTTTTGGGGGAGTCCCTTTGAGGGGTCCTGTCACCCCCCTGTCCTGGGTCTGGGCTCTTCTCCCTACACCCCGGGCTGCTAAACTTTCTTGTGCTTCACATTGGGCTTTGCCAGTATCCAGCGTGCTCCATGTGTGGAGCTTCCGAGGCCTATATAAAGCCGATCAAGAGATAAACCTGTGCCTTGTAGTAAGACTGTTAGTCGCTGTGCACAGCAACTGTCTGTGGTCTCCAGGACGTCTCCTGCTGCGGCTTCTTCTGCTCCTCGTCCCCGATCTTCCAAGACCTCTGCTACATGAGCCCCGGACAACAGTTATAAATGCAACTAAAACTGGGAACACATCAGACATTGTACACACGCGGCTCTGCTTCGTACACCTCGTACACACACGGCTCCGCTCCGTACACCTCGCACACACGCGGCTCTGCTTCGTACACCTCGTACACACACGGCTCCGCTCCGTACACCTCGTACACACACGGCTCCGCTCCGTACACCTCGTACACACACGACTCCGCTCCGTACACCTCGTACACACACGGCTCCGCTCCGTACACCTCGTACACACACGGCTCCGCTCCGGTACCTCGTACACACATGGCTCCGCTCCGTACACCTCGTACACACACGGCTCCGCCCCGCACACCTCGTATACACACGGCTCCACTCCGTACGCCTCGTACACACACGGCTCTGCTCCGTACACCTCGTACACACACGGCTCTGCTCCGTACACCTCGTACACACGCGGCTCTGCTCCGTACACCTCGTACACACGCGGCTCTGCTCCGTACACATCGTACACACGCGGCTCTGCTCCGTACACCTCGTACACACACGCCTCTGCTCCGTACACCTCGTACACACGGCTCCGCTCCGTACACCTCGTACACACACGGCTCCGCTCCGTACACACCATGACAACCAGCACAGCAGAGCCCTGCATACACTGAGGAGCTGACCATGTGACCCCCTGACTCCTCCCCTCCATGTGGTGTCATCACAGGTCCTGGAAGCACAGAGCAGCCATATATCTAGTGTGCGGCTCTGCAGGAGGAGGTAGGTGCAGGGTATTATATATCTAGTGTGCGGCTCTGCAGGTGGAGGTAGGTGCAGGGTATTATATATCTAGTGTGCGGCTCTGCAGGAGGAGGTAGGTGCAGGGTATTATATATCTAGTGTGCGGCTCTGCAGGTGGAGGTAGGTGCAGGGTATTATATATCTAGTGTGCGGCTCTGCAGGTGGAGGTAGGTGCAGGGTATTATATATCTAGTGTGCGGCTCTGCAGGCGGAGGTAGGTGCAGGGTATTATATATCTAGTGTGCGGCTCTGCAGGTGGAGATAGGTGCAGGGTATTATATATCTAGTGTGCGGCTCTGCAGGTGGAGGTAGGTGCAGGGTATTATATATCTAGTGTGCGGCTCTGCAGGTGGAGGTAGGTGCAGGTTATTATATATCTAGTGTGCGGCTCTGCAGGAGGAGGTAGGTGCAGGGTATTATATATCTAGTGTGCGGCTCTGCAGGTGGAGGTAGGTGCAGGGTATTATATATCTAGTGTGCGGCTCTGCAGGAGGAGGTAGGTGCAGGGTATTATATATCTAGTGTGCGGCTCTGCAGGTGGAGGTAGGTGCAGGGTATTATATATCTAGTGTGCGGCTCTGCAGGTGGAGGTAGGTGCAGGGTATTATATATCTAGTGTGCGGCTCTGCAGGTGGAGGTAGGTGCAGGGTATTATATATCTAGTGTGCGGCTCTGCAGGTGGAGGTAGGTGCAGGGTATTATATATCTAGTGTGCGGCTCTGCAGGAGGAGGTAGGTGCAGGGTATTATATATCTAGTGTGCGGCTCTGCAGGAGGAGGTAGGTGCAGGGTATTATATATCTAGTGTGCGGCTCTGCAGGTGGAGG
This sequence comes from Anomaloglossus baeobatrachus, assembly GCF_048569485.1. Classification (NCBI taxonomy): domain Eukaryota; kingdom Metazoa; phylum Chordata; class Amphibia; order Anura; family Aromobatidae; genus Anomaloglossus; species Anomaloglossus baeobatrachus. Next base: position 1,164,580 of record NW_027441786.1, on the reverse strand, counting down.
TAGGTGCAGGGTATTATATATCTAGTGTGCGGCTCTGCAGGTGGAGGTAGGTGCAGGGTATTATATATCTAGTGTGAGGCTCTGCAGGTGGAGGTAGGTGCAGGGTATTATATATCTAGTGTGAGGCTCTGCAGGTGGAGGTAGGTGCAGGGTATTATATATCTAGTGTGCGGCTCTGCAGGTGGAGGTAGGTGCAGGGTATTATATATCTAGTGTGCGGCTCTGCAGGAGGAGGTAGGTGCAGGGTATTATATATCTAGTGTGCGGCTCTGCAGGTGGAGGTAGGTGCAGGGTATTATATATCTAGTGTGAGGCTCTGCAGGTGGAGGTAGGTGCAGGGTATTATATATCTAGTGTGCGGCTCTGCAGGTGGAGGTAGGTGCAGGTTATTATATATCTAGTGTGCGGCTCTGCAGGAGGAGGTAGGTGCAGGGTATTATATATCTAGTGTGCGGCTCTGCAGGTGGAGGTAGGTGCAGGGTATTATATATCTAGTGTGCGGCTCTGCAGGTGGAGGTAGGTGCAGGTTATATTATATATCTAGTGTGCGGCTCTGCAGGTGGAGGTAGGTGCAGGTTATTATATATCTAGTGTGCGGCTCTGCAGGTGGAGGTAGGTGCAGGGTATTATATATCTAGTGTGCGGCTCTGCAGGTGGAGGTAGGTGCAGGGTATTATATATCTAGTGTGCGGCTCTGCAGGTGGAGGTAGGTGCAGGGTATTATATATCTAGTGTGCGGCTCTGCAGGTGGAGGTAGGTGCAGGGTATTATATATCTAGTGTGCGGCTCTGCAGGTGGAGGTAGGTGCAGGGTATTATATATCTAGTGTGCGGCTCTGCAGGTGGAGGTAGGTGCAGGGTATTATATATCTAGTGTGCGGCTCTGCAGGTGGAGGTAGGTGCAGGGTATTATATATCTAGTGTGCGGCTCTGCAGGCGGAGGTAGGTGCAGGGTATTATATATCTAGTGTGCGGCTCTGCAGGAGGAGTTAGGTGCAGGGTATTATATATCTAGTGTGCGGCTCTGCAGGCGGAGGTAGGTGCAGGGTATTATATATCTAGTGTGCGGCTCTGCAGGTGGAGGTAGGTGCAGGGTATTATATATCTAGTGTGCGGCTCTGCAGGTGGAGGTAGGTGCAGGGTATTATATATCTAGTGTGCGGCTCTGCAGGTGGAGGTAGGTGCAGGGTATTATATATCTAGTGTGCGGCTCTGCAGGTGGAGGTAGGTGCAGGTTATTATATATCTAGTGTGCGGCTCTGCAGGAGGAGGTAGGTGCAGGGTATTATATATCTAGTGTGCGGCTCTGCAGGTGGAGGTAGGTGCAGGGTATTATATATCTAGTGTGCGGCTCTGCAGGCGGAGGTAGGTGCAGGGTATTATATATCTAGTGTGCGGCTCTGCAGGCGGAGGTAGGTGCAGGGTATTATATATCTAGTGTGCGGCTCTGCAGGCGGAGGTAGGTGCAGGGTATTATATATCTAGTGTGCGGCTCTGCAGGTGGAGGTAGGTGCAGGTTATTATATATCTAGTGTGCGGCTCTGCAGGTGGAGGTAGGTGCAGGGTATTATATATCTAGTGTGCGGCTCTGCAGGAGGAGGTAGGTGCAGGGTATTATATATCTAGTGTGCGGCTCTGCAGGTGGAGGTAGGTGCAGGGTATTATATATCTAGTGTGCGGCTCTGCAGGTGGAGGTAGGTGCAGGGTATTATATATCTAGTGTGCGGCTCTGCAGGTGGAGGTAGGTGCAGGGTATTATATATCTAGTGTGCGGCTCTGCAGGTGGAGGTAGGTGCAGGGTATTATATATCTAGTGTGCGGCTCTGCAGGTGGAGGTAGGTGCAGGGTATTATATATCTAGTGTGCGGCTCTGCAGGTGGAGGTAGGTGCAGGGTATTATATATCTAGTGTGCGGCTCTGCAGGTGGAGGTAGGTGCAGGGTATTATATATCTAGTGTGCGGCTCTGCAGGTGGAGGTAGGTGCAGGGTATTATATATCTAGTGTGCGGCTCTGCAGGTGGAGGTAGGTGCAGGGTATTATATATCTAGTGTGCGGCTCTGCAGGTGGAGGTAGGTGCAGGTTATTATATATCTAGTGTGCGGCTCTGCAGGTGGAGGTAGGTGCAGGGTATTATATATCTAGTGCGCGGCTCTGCAGGTGGAGGTAGGTGCAGGGTATTATATATCTAGTGTGCGGCTCTGCAGGTGGAGGTAGGTGCAGGGTATTATATATCTAGTGTGCGGCTCTGCAGGAGGAGGTAGGTGCAGGGTATTATATATCTAGTGTGCGGCTCTGCAGGTGGAGGTAGGTGCAGGGTATTACATATCTAGTGTGCGGCTCTGCAGGTGGAGGTAGGTGCAGGGTCTCTATTATTTGGGGTCATCATTCTCATTAACCTTTTCATGTCTCAGCTATTTTCACCTTTAACCAGTTCAGGACCAGTTTCCCGCTATTCCTGACCGGCTCATTTACATTCAGTTTAACCCCTTAAGGACGGAGCCAGTTTTTTACGTCATGACTCGGCCATTTTCTACAATTCTTACCGGTGTCACTTTGACAGGTTTCGAGAGGTAACGCCAAAAAGTGGACCCCACAGTTTATTACCCACTTTCTTATGAGCGTGCTGGTACCCCACATGTGGCCGGAAACCTCTTTTTGTACAAATGGGAGGAGCCGGAACAGAAGGAGCTATATGTGAATTTTGCAATGGAAATTTGGCTGAAATAGATTGCGGGCACCATGTAGCATTTGTAGGGCCCTCAAGGTACTTAAACAGCAGAAACCCCCACAAGTTACTCTATTTTGGAAACTAGACCCCCTCAAGAATTTTATCTAGATGTTTGGTGAGCCCCTGGAACCACCGGAGGCTTCACAGAAGTCTATAATGTTGAGCCGTGACAATTAAAAAAAAACATTTTTACCACAAAATTATTACTTTAACCAGATAGCTTTTATTCACAAGGGTAACAGGAAAATATGCACCATACAATTTATTGTGCAGATTCTCCTGAGTACACAGATACCTCATATGTGGTGGAAATCAGCTGTTTAAGCGCACGGCAGGGCTCGGAAGGGAAGGAGCGCCATTTGACTGTAAAATTTGCTGGAATCATTAGCTAATGCCAAGTCGCATTTAGAGAGCCCCTAAGGTGCCTAAACAGTGGAGCTCCCCCACAAGTGATCGCATTTTAGAAAGTAGACCCCTCAAGGATTTTATCCAGGGGTATATTGAGCATAGGTACTTCACAGAATTTGATAACATTATTATATATATTATAAATATTGAAAATGTTTATTTTTTTAACAAAAATGTTGCTTTAGCACCAAATTTCTCACTTTTTCAAGAGGAAACACGAAAAAGTAAACCCCACAGTTTGATACCCCACATGTGGCCAAAAATTCCTGTTTGGACAAGCGGGAGGGCTTGGAACGGAAGGAGCACCCTGTGAATTTTGGAAAAGTTGAAATAAATGGCGGGCACCATGTTGCATTTGCAGGGCTCCTAAGGTACCTATACAGCAGAAACTCCCCACAAGTGACCCCATTTTAAACACTAGACCTCTAAAAAAAATTTATTCAGGGTTACAGTGAGCATTTTAACTCCACAGGTAGTTTACAGAAATGTTGCTGTAGTGCCAAGTTTCTCAGACTGTGACGCAGTGTCAGCCCTTCTGTGCAGATGCCAGTGTTTTCCACACAAGAATGCAGCTGCCCGTGCCCACGATCTGGGTTCAGGCCGCTGCGGACTTTATTCTCCAGGCTGCGAAGAACACACTCCTCTCCACAGCATAAACTGACATCCTGCGTCTCAGGAAGCCGCGCCGCTGGTCAGTTTATGCTGCAGATAAAAGAAGCACAGTGGGGATGAGATTTCTAAACATCCCGCTACTGCGCTTGTACTGCACAACATCACAGTCAAAACACTCTGCGTCCAAACCACTGCAAATCCTGATCGTGGGCACACAGCCTAATAAGCTAGGATAGATAGATGGCTAGATAAATAGATGTCAAACACATATATAATGTCCCACCCCCCTGCATATTCTAAGCTGGCACCATTTAGTGACTTTCATGTGGCACTAAAGGGTGTTTAGCCTTGTATTTAGCTAAAAAAAAAAAAAATAATTAAAAAAACAACATAACAAAAAAACAGCTAGGGTAAAGCAGACGGCTGAAGACCACAGCTGGCAGCTTCATATTGGCTGGTATTCCAAAGTGAAGGTCTCCCCATGCTGTTTTTTTAATATATAAATAATTAAAAAAAAAAGTGGGGTCCCCCTGTGAAGGGGTCTTTCTCCCATATCACACAACAGCGAGAGATGAGTGAACAATCCAAAGCATATTTATTCCATGCAATATAGAATGACCATTAAATAATCCACCACACGGAGGGTAGAAATGGCATAAATGTCCCGGAGTTCAGTCACACTCCTCCAGCAGTCCTTCTCCAGGGAAATCGGGGTTTCTCACAGTGTCTTTGGGGTGCTGGCTGCAGCCTCGGCGTCTCCCTCAGAGGTTCAATCTTGCTTCCTCTTTCTTGTAAGTCTCACCCAGAATCACTAATCTCTCAGGTAAACCGAATTTAGGTGGATTCCAGGTCCCCTCCCCCAGACCTAGGCACAGAAGCACTTCAAGGGGATAAATCCTGACTTAACAGGACAAACAATATATCGAATAGACAGACCACCACACCCAAAACATGAACCCACACAAAATGGTACTTAACCCACAATATCACACCATGACATCCCCCAAATTGGATTTCCAGCCAAGCTAAAGTGGACAGCTGTGGTCTGGTATTCTCAGGGTGGAAAGACCAATGGTTATTTGGCCCTTCCCAGCCTAAAAATAGCAGGCCGCATCCGCCCAGAAGTGGTGCATCCATTGGATGCGCTAATCCTGGTGCTTCGCCCCGACTCTTCACATTGCCCTAATGCGGTGGCAAATGGGGAAATAAATAGGGTTGTTGGGGTTAGGGTTAATGATGTCACAGCATCTATCAGATACTTGACATCACTAACCTAGTCAGTAATAAAAAAAGGACAAAAAAAAAATTATTTGAAAAAACACTCTCCAACACATTCCCTCTTTCAGCAATTTATTGAAAAGAAAAAAAATTCCGGTCTGCCGTAATCCATTTTGGAGGTCCTACAACGATTTTGTACCTTCCAGAATATGGGTCGCACACTTTGAGAACGTATCCCCAATTTTCTGGAAGTGCAAACCCTCCATGGGAGGAGTGTGGGTGCAGTGATAACTGCACTCACACTTCCCGGGTCCACAGCATGGCAGTGTGAGCTGCAGTAAGCTCAGTGTCACTACTAGCAGCCAGCCGGCTGAGAGCCGCTCTGCACATGTGGCCAAGATCTTCTGAGAAGGAAGAGGAGGGATTGTGGGGGATCGTCACTGCAGAAGGTAACGGGAGACTTGGGATTGACAGGGGGTGACCTGGCTGGACCTGGGGAGAACTTTGATGTTGCATCTGACATGTCAGATATGACAGAACTCAGAGGAGAAGGATGGTCCATTTTAGTTGATTAGGGGGGGGGGCATTTTGGCCACATTCGGGGACCGGGGGAGGCGACTTATCTCCCATCTGACATGATTAATCATGCCAGGTGTGAGATAAATCATTTCTTTCTGCCCGAATCGTGGTCTCCAGGGACTGAGCTACCCTTGGAAGCTGAAACCACTGAAATTTTCCGATGCTGGGGGGCGGCATACACTTTATTTCTTTATTGATTGCCGGCAGCAGTGGGAGGGGATTAACACTGACCGCTAGGACATAATTTTACTTCCCGCGGTCGTTAAGGGGTTAAAGTCTACAAGCTCCGAAACCAGTTTAGAATGTTTAAACTTTTTTATTTATATAATTTTTCTAGTTTAGGAGTGAAATATAATGTGGGCACATTTTGTAATTGGGGTAATTTTCACTTTTGCTGCCTTCAAACAAGCAATGGGTGGCAAATTGTGTGTCAGCGAGTGCCCAGATCCGTACGCCATGTGTGGCCCCTCGTCTTCCGTTAGAGACAAGAATACATCGAATCCTAATCCCATTGCCCTGTTCTTAACCGAAAAACTGGGAAATTATTTGTTTTTGCACTTTTTTATTTTCCTATTCTTATTATAGAAGCAATTACTCTTTTATTTTCCATTAACATTGTCGTATGAAGGATTGCTTTTTTATAACGATAATGTGCTTCTTTTACGGTTGTACTATTTACATAGCACATTTCATGTTGAATATTTTTTAGTACCCAAATTATATCTCACCTCCCTTATCTCCATTAATTTTACATATCGGCTCATCTTCTCCCCATTCAGGTCCTTATAATATCGGATCCTCTCAGTGGAGATCTTCTATAGAAGAGAATTCTCCTTATTGCCCCGTGAAGGATGGTTATGGACAGGGACAAGATGGCGGAGAGGATATTACACCTCACCCTAGAGATCCTCTTCCGGCTTACTGGAGAGGTGAGAGATTCTGATGACATCACATTACATCATTCTTATCTATGGGAATAACAGATGGACAGAACTGGAGAGGTGAGGACTCTGGAAATGTCTGGAGTGAGCTTTCTTACTGTGTCTCTCCATAACCAGGATTACACAGTAGTGAAGAAGACCTCTAGTGAGCGCTGTCAGGCCCCTGTGTCTGAGGGATGGGGAAGACCCCTGAGCCCAATCACGGGGCCTCCACCTCACCCCCCGATACATGAGGACATCAATGACCAGAAGATCCTAGAGCTCACCTACAAGATGATTGAGCTGCTGACTGGAGAGGTGACACTGCTGGGAATGCTGGGACATTATACAGTAACGCTATGAAGGGATCGGGGGGTGACGGTATCATTGTATGTGTCAGGTTCCTATAAGGTGTCAGGACGTCACCGTCTATTTCTCCATGGAGGAGTGGGAGTATTTAGAAGGACACAAAGATCTGTATAAGGACGTCATGATGGAGGTTCCCCAGCCCCTCACATCACCAGGTAATAGACAGGACTAAATACACACGGCCTATAATTATCTGTATGTGAGGAATGAATTCAGTCCCTGTATGTGTCTCCTCCAGTTCTATCCAGTAAGAGGACAACACCAGAGAGATGTCCCCGTCTTCTTCTCCCACAGGACTGTAAACAAGAAGATCCCGATGTTCCTCAGGATCATCAGGTAGATGGAGAGAAGGTGCCATGAAATCTCCCTATGATGAGTAGACGGCTGTGAAGGTCTTGTGCTCAGTCTTGTTTTATCCTCCAGTATTATATGTGTTATACTTGTGTAATGAGAGCGGTGGAGATGGCAGGATTAGAGCTGATCATAGATGTGACTTCTCCATCTGGCTGTGACTTTTGGATCACATTTATCCCGTTTTCTACACTGAGCACTTACATCAGGGTTTTGACACCAGGTTATCGGACAGAGAGAGGTCGCCCCTATCCCATGGGGCAGAAGGTCACAGCGCACGCCAGCAGTATTAGCATCTGCTTTGCTTTCCACGTAGCTGTGCAGACTATGCTGGCGCTGCTAGGGTTAAGCAGACCCTTGTGTCTTTCTTGGCTTACCATCCTGAGTTGTCTCAGCTGTTCTGATTTCTGCACTCCCCCTGGTATACGTTCTCACCACTTTACCTCAGTAGTTGCCAGTGATAACTTGCTTTTCCATGGTCCTGGCATGGAGGTGAGAGCCATGGAAAGAGAAATTGTTTTGAATTTGATCCTGGAGATTGCAGCTTGGAAATTTTCTTTGGTGTCTTCCTATTGATCATCTCCCTTTTTATTTATTTCTCTTCCATCCCCCTTTTTCACCACTTGTTGTTTGGGAATGCAGTTTCTTTTTCCTTTGTTGTTTTCCTTTTGTGTCATTATCATAAAGCAGGACTAGTGTTCCTCCAGCCCTGCTCCCTAGACACAGTTGTGATTAGGGTAAGACAGGGATAGACACGTGATTGCTGCACAAGGGGAAAGAACCTGTCTTGGGACATCGGGGAGCTCAGGGTTGCTCAGAGTAAGTGACAGGGTTTATCCTTCCTGTTCTTCCCTAGAGGCAGTGGTTCCCACCCCATCTTTCTCATGATACACCGCTCAGCCTCTTGGTGAAAAACAACAACCAGGGAGTGCCCTGTATTGGTAACTGGTGCCTACTGTCAGCAAAGTCCAACCTCAGAGGCTCTGGTGGTGACTGGGTAGGCACTTAATCATGACCCCCTAGATAAGCCTGGTTCAGGGCACAGTGAAGCTACACCCTTCTCCTCAATCTATTAGTGTGACAGGTTTACATGTAATTCTTCAAATGACATGATTCAGATGAAACCCCCAAAAGATCTATTCACTGTAATGAGGTAGCAGAGTTAGTCTGGACTCCTCATGGCAGCGCGGCAATCATCCCTATCTAGTGAACGGTTATCTCCAGTAATTGTATTATTACAGCGGATTCTTCTCCCCATTCAGGTCCCTACAATATCGGATCCTCTCAGTGGAGATCTTCTATATAAGAGAATTCTGATTGACCCATCAAGGATGGATATGGACAGGGACAAGATGGCGGAGAGGATATTACACCTCACCCTAGAGATCCTCTTCCGGCTTACTGGAGAGGTGAGAGATTCTGATGACGTCACATTACATCATTCTTATCTATGGGAATAACAGATGGACAGAACTGGAGAGGTGAGGACTCTGGAAATGTCTGTAGTGAGATTTATTACTGTGTCTCTCCATAACCAGGATTACACAGTAGTGAAGAAGACCTCTAGTGAGTGCTGTCAGGCCCCTGTGTCTGAGGGATGGGGAAGACCCCTGAGCCCAATCACGGGGCCTCCACCTCACCCCCCGATACATGAGGACATCAATGACCAGAAGATCCTAGAACTCCCCTACAAGATGATTGAGCTGCTGACTGGAGAGGTGACACTGCTGGGAATGCTGGGACATTATACAGTAACGCTGTGAAGGGATCGGGGGTAACGGTATCATTGTATGTGTCAGGTTCCTATAAGGTGTCAGGACGTCACCGTCTATTTCTCCATGGAGGAGTGGGAGTATTTAGGAGGACACAAAGATCTGTACAAGGACGTCATGATGGAGGTTCCCCAGCCCCTCACATCACCAGGTAATAGACAGGACTAAATACACACGGCCTATAATTATCTGTATGTAAGGAATGAATTCAGTCCCTGTATGTGTCTCCTCCAGTTCTATCCAGTAAGAGGACGACACCAGAGAGATGTCCCCATCCTCTTCTCCCACAGGACTGTAAACAAGAAGATCTTGATGTTCCTCAGGATGTGTTTCCTCCAGCTCTATCCAGTAAGAGATATCTACTCATGTACTTTATGCACTAATTTTGTGATTTCATTTTTAGACTTTCTGCTCTGGTTTTTTTTTCAGCTGTATTTTCTTTGCGTCTGCTTCTTCTGATGTTTGTTTCTAGTGCCTTCTTTATGTCGTTATGAAGGCAACTCAAAGACCTGCAGAGGTTTCATGAATATCCTGTTTCCCCAAAAAGACGACCTACACCAAAAATAAGAGCTAGCATGATTTGTTGGGATTTTTGGAGAATGGTTGAAATAAAATAATAACACCTAGTTACAGTCAGGACCAGTGTTGGGAGGAAACAAACTGCGCAATTTCTCAGGAACCGCACTCTCTTAGGGACGCCATCAGAGGTATTCTAAAGTTGATTGTTTAAGTACCTTTGATGACTTCAGAGTCATATGACATGATGTTATTAATCTTTCAACATTTCCACATCTTAAGCGGGTTTTACACGCTACAATATATCTAACGATGTGTCGGCGGGGTCATGTCTTAAGTGAGGCACATCCGGCATCGTTAGTGTTGTAGTTGCGTGTGACACCTACGTGCGATTCCGATTGTACGCAAAAACATTGATCGCATACACATCGTTCATTTTCTAAAAATTGAACATCCAGTTGTTCAATGTTCCCGAGGCAGCACACATCGCTGTGTGTGACACCCCGGGAATGATGAACACCGCTTACCTGCGTCCCGCCGGCTATGTGGAAGGAGGTGGGCGGGATGTTTACGTCCCGCTCATCTCCGCCCCTCCACTTCTATTGGGCGGTTGCTGTGTGACGTCGCTGTGACGCCGAACGTCCCTCCCCCTTCAGGAAGTGGATGTTCGCCGCCCATAGCGAGGTCGCATGGCAGGTAAGTACGTGTGACGGGGGGTTACAGCATTGTGTGACACGGGCAACAAATTGGCCATGCCGCACAAGCGATGGGGGCGGGTGCAATCACAAATGCGATCGCACGTTTAATTGAAACGTGTAAAGCAGCCTTTATTCTGGCAGATTGTGCGGGATTAACCCTTTTTCTTCTTTTGGTTTGAAGACATATTTGGATAGACCGCAAGACCCTGCTACCTGCTTTGGTTAAAAAGCCTCAGAATAGGCCATCAACGTTACAGTCCCGGACAACACTGTTAAATATCCGACATCTGTCTTTATCTATTTTATTTTCGTCTTAAAAAAAACACTCATTGAAATTGTCTATGTTGTGTGTCAATGTTACTAGGAGAATTTTGCAGCTTCTGACAACTGGCATGGCGGAGTCAGGATCTGTGGATACTGCACTCTGCCTGCTAACTTCTTTGATATTTGTGAGCAGCTCAAGTAGACACAGGCATGAAACTACAGGCTTAGGCAGGCTAGCAAGAGTTAATCTCTGCTAGGCTGCTTGTTAATATCTTTCATTACATGCTGTAGGGGAGCCAGTGTCATTCGCTCCCCTCCTGTATATACTGGGTGGACTATTCCATTAATGCCAGCTGTAGTTTACCTATACTGGTCTGGTCAGGTGTTGTGAATTGTTGCTGTGACCAGTTTTGGTGTTAACCCTTGTTGTCTTTTTGTTGCTGCTTTCCTGCTCTTGCTTTTCTCCTTAGTTTCTCATTGTTTAATTCTGTGAGTTTGCAGTATGTATGAATTTTGGTTTTCTTATTTGTTTTAATCTTTTTCCATCATATTCCTGCCCCTTCCTTCCCTAGGGGGATAACAGATTAGTCATCTGGTCAGGAGAATAGTAAGGCCCAAGACTGGCATCTCCACTTACAGGAGTAATCCAGAAGTTAGAGAGAGCCTAAGGTCTCCTAGCATGAGGAACAGTATAGGGAGCCCCTTGTGCCTCGCTATCCTGCATTCATATCGTGACAAATCAGATTATTTACTGTAGGACATTTCAGAGAACTGGTGCTACTGGAGAGATATTTTGGAGACAGGAATGGGAGGTCCGAATTAACGAAGATGTAACACTAAGGCGGGCTTTGCACGCTGCGACATCGGTAACAATGTGTTACCGATGCTGCAGCGATAGTCCCGCCCCCGTCGCACGTGCAATATCTAGTGAAAGCTGCCGTAGCGATTATTATCGCTACGGCAGTTTCACACGCACATACCTGCCGTGCGACGTCCCTCTGGCCGGCGACCCGCCTCCTTCCTAAGGGGGCGGATCGTGCGGCGTCACAGCGACGTCACACGGCAGGCGGCCAATTGAAGTGGAGGGGCGGAGATGAGCAGGATGTAAACATCCCGCCCACCTCCGTCCTTCTCATTGCAGCTGGCGGCAGGTAAGGTGAAGTTCCTCGCTCCTGCGGCTTCACACACAGCGATGTGTGCTGCCGCAGGAGCGAGGAACAACATCGTACCTGTCGCTGCACCGGCATTATGGAAATGTCGGAGGCTGCAGCGATGATACGATAACGACGCTTTTGCGCTCGTTCATCGTATCAAAAAGGTTTTACACGTTGCGATATCGACTGCGACGCCGGATGTGCGTCACTTTCGATTTGACCCCATCGACATCGCACGTGCAATGTCGCAACGTGCAAAGCCGCCCTAAGATCTCGAAATTAGAAAATAGATTCAGAATAATTTGTTTCCTAGTTTAATTTCTGATGTTATGGTTTAAAACACAATGTGCTTTCAAAATATCATTAAAAACTAATAACATTGTGTTTATATTTAGCAGATGACTGTATTGGGAGTTCAGATGGACCTCTAATATCTTCAGAATTTATAACAGAGGATGAAAGTATCACACATGATACATATGAGGAGCATGCTGTTGTCCCAGATATACCTCCAGTCCTTCCTAGGATTGATCTATCATCTGATCTTTTCAAACAAGTCCAAAATTCCAATCATCAAAAAACTCACACAGGGAAGAAGCCATTTTCATGTTCAGAATGTGGGAAATGTTTTATTCAGAAATCAAAACTTGTTGTGCATCAAAGATCTCACACAGGGGAGAAGCCATTTTCATGTTCAGAATGTGGGAAATGTTTTATTAAGAAATCAGAACTAGTTGTGCATCAAAGATCTCACACAGGGGCGAAGCCATTTTCATGTTCAGAATGTGGGAAATGTTTTATTCAGAAATCAGAACTTGTTGTGCATCAAAGATCTCACACAGGGGCGAAGCCATTTTCATGTTCAGAATGTGGGAAATGTTTTATTCGGAAATCAGCTCTTGTTGTGCATCAAAGATCTCATACAGGGGAGAAGCCATTTTCATGTTCAGAATGTGGGAAATGTTTTATTCAGAAATCAGAACTTGTTGTGCATCAAAGATCTCACACAGGGGAGAAGCCATTTTCATGTTCAGAATGTGGGAAATGTTTTATTCAGAAATCAGAACTTATTGTGCATCAAAGATCTCACACAGGGGCGAAGCCATTTTCATGTTCAGAATGTGGGAAATGTTTTATTCGGAAATCAGCTCTTGTTGTGCATCAAAGATCTCATACAGGGGAGAAGCCATTTTCATGTTCAGAATGTGGGAAATGTTTTATTCAGAAATCAAAACTTGTTGTGCATCAAAGATCTCACACAGGGGAGAAGCCATTTTCATGTTCAGAATGTGGGAAATGTTTTATTAAGAAATCAGAACTAGTTGTGCATCAAAGATCTCACACAGGGGTGAAGCCATTTTCATGTTCAGAATGTGGGAAATGTTATATTCAGAAATCAGACCTTGTTAGACATCAGAAAAATCACACAGGGGAGAAGCCATTTTCATGTTCAGAATGTGGGAAATGTTTTATTCAGAAATCAGAACTTGTTGTGCATCAAAGATCTCACACAGGGGCGAAGCCATTTTCATGTTTAGAATGTGGGAAATGTTTTATTCAGAAATCAGAACTTATTGTGCATCAAAGATCTCACACTGGGGCGAAGCCATTTTCATGTTCAGAATGTGGGAAATGTTTTATTCGGAAATCAGATCTTGTTGTGCATCAAAGATCTCATACAGGGGAGAAGCCATTTTCATGTTCAGAATGTGGGAAATGTTTTATTCGGAAATCAGATCTTGTTAGACATCAGAAAATTCACACAGGGGAGAAGCCATTTTCATGTTCAGAATGTGGGAAATGTTTTATTCGGAAATCAGATCTTGTTAGACATCAGAAAATTCACACAGGGGAGAAGCCATATTCATGTTCAGAGTGTGGGAAATGTTTTACTAGGAAATTATGTCTTGGTTACCATCAAAAAAATCACACAAAATCAAAAATCAATCAAAAAAACATTTTTATGTTCTGAATGTGGAAAATGTTATTCTCAGAAATCGGATCTCGTTAAACATTTGCTGAAGCCATACAGGGAAGGAACCTTTTTCATGTTGTGAATAATTGAAATGTTTAGGGCTCATGCGCACGTTGCTTTTTTTTTTGCGTTTCTGCAGCATTTTAAGCTGCAGCGTCACATTGTCAAAATTCATGCGTGCTGCTTCACCAGCAAAGTATCTATGAGAATCATGCAAAATCCGTGCTCACGATGCTTTTTTAAACGCAATGTTTTGATTGTCAAAAATTTGAGAAAATCTCTGCGTTTAAAAAAGTAGCAGTCACTTCTTTTGTTCATTTTGGCAGCGTTCTACACCCATTGAAATCAATGAGTTGTAGAAAAACGCTACCAAAATGCTAAGCAGTGCATTTGCATGTTTATTTGACAATAAAAAACGCAGGTCTTTTGGTCTCTCTCTCTGTCAGTCGGTCTCTCTCTCTCTCTCTCTGTCTCTATCTCTCTCTCTGTCGATGTCTGTCTCTCCTTCCCACCCCCTCTCTCATACTCCCTGATTACGGGTGCGGCGCTGCACGGCGTTCACACTGTGGCGGCTTCTCTTTTGAAATTGCCGGTCGCTCATTATTCAATCTCCTATTCCCTGCTTCCTCTGCCCACCGGCGCCTATGATTGGTTGCAATCAGACACGCCCCCACGCTGAGTGACAGTTGTCTCACTGCAACCAATCACAGCTGTCGGTGGGCATGTCTATATCGTGCATTAAAAAAAAAATAATAATTAAAAAAAAACAACGTGAGGTCCCCCCCAATATTGATACCAGCCAGGGTAAAGCCATACGGCTGAAGGCTGGTATTCTCAGGATGGGGAGCTCAATGTTATGGGGAGCCCCCCAGCCTAACAATATCAGCCAGCAGCCACCCGGAATTGCCGCATCCATTAGATGCGACCGTCCCGGGACTCTACCCGGCTCATCCCGAATTGCCCTGGTGTGGTGGCAATCTGGGTTATAAGGAGTTAATGGCAGCAGATTAATCTGTAAGTTAAAAAAAATAAATACACACAACGAAAAATCCTTTACTTGGAATAAAAGACAAAAGAACACCCTCTTTCACCACTTTTTTAACCCCTCAAAAACACCTCCAGGTCCGGCGTAATCCACACAAGGTCCCACGACGCTTTCAGCTCTGCTACATCGGAAGCTGACAGGAGCGGCAGTAGAACACCGCCGCTCCTGTGAGCTCTATGCAGCAACTGAAGTGAGTCGCGCCATCAGCTGTGCTGTCATTGAGGTTACTCGCAGCCACCGCTCTCAGGTGGAGGACTCCAGCTGTGGCCGCTGGTCACCTGAGTGAAAGCACAGCTGATTGCGTGGCTCACTGCAGTCACTCAGGGGACACAGAGAGAGAGAGAGCCGTGCGATGTCAGTGAAATCGGGTGAAACTCTGACGTCACTGCTGCGGACTCCTGTGTCCTGGCACTTACTTCGGAGGACCATCTGAGTTCATGACAGCACACAGAGAAAAAGCTGCGGGATGACAATGAAGTCGGGTGAAGTTCATCCAAGTTCATTCTCATCGCCCGGCTCTGTCTGTGTCTGCTGTCAGTGGGCATGTAGCAGAGCTGAATTGCTGGGGGACTGCACTGACAAAAATGCATGTAAAATGCATGCAAAATGCATCCAAACTACATGCGTTTTGGATGCATTCTTTTTGTCAACTCGCAGCGTCAAGTATGCCAGAGGGTACATTTATTTCTGCACTAGTCAGGACGCAGTGTGCGCATGAGCCCTTAATTTGTAAATCAAGTCTTGCCGACCATCAGAAAACCAACAGAGTGGAGCAGCAATTTTTGCTTTCAGAATTTGCCAAAGGTTTTAAAGATTAGTCAGGTCCTGTTGTCAGATGAGTGACACGGGAGCAGCCATCATGATGTACCATAATTCAAAGGGTTTTATCCAAAAATCGGCTACAAAAGGAAGAATTGGTGAGGGAAAGAACCATTTTTTTTCTTTTTAAACTTTATCATATTTTTCAGACCATAAGACATAACTAGGAATATAGGGAAAAAGATTGACGCAAAAAATGTGGTCATGAAGCACTGTTATAGGGGGATCTGCTGCTGACACTGTTACGGGGATAAAATCCCCTAATTCTGTACTAATGTTCCCCATCCTGGGCCCCTTCCAGATATACTGTATGTGTCTCCCATCCTTGTGTATATGTGCTTCATCCTGGTATAGATGTTGCCCATCTTTATCCCATCCTGATATATATGGCACTTGTCCTAGTATACTGTATATATCCCCATTCTGTAAGGTAAAAAAAAGGAGGGGTTGAATCCGCTCACCTGTTCCTAGAGCCCACTAGATTGGATCGTGCATGGATGCAGAAAGACGGCCAGTCCTGTCAATAAGCATAGAATCCAGGAAGAAAGCTCCAGCACAGAATATAGGGAAAAATATAGGTAAAAATCGTAGTTTTATTTATAAATCCTTAAAAATTGCATCATTAGGTCATTTAAACATATTCAAAGAGTACGCGTTTCGAGCATAGTTGCTTTTACTCCTCTCAGAAGCAATTATGCTCGAAACGCGTACTCTGAATATGTTTGAATGACCTAATGATGGACTTTTTAAGGATTTATAAATAAAACTACGATTTTTACCTATATTACTCCCTGGATTCTGTGCTTGAGCTTTCTTCCTGGATTCTATATATATATCCCCATACTTGTATATAGCCCTCATCTTGGGCCCATTCTGTTATATATTTCCCCATAATGCTGCACACATAAGATGATGCAGCTGCACACATCGGTGCACGGTGTTCTCTTCTGATGCTGGCAAGGGACTTCAGTATGTAAGCAGTGCATGACATTACTTCCATGCGTCCACAGTTACACGCAGACATCAGCTGCCGGAATATTCACTGCTCCCCACGCCCGGGATTATGGGCTTGGGGAGCAGGTAATATTTTTTCTCGAATAGTCAACACATGTGACTGACCAGCCATAGCAGTAAGCCGGCGGCTGGGTGATGTGTGCCCAATATTAAAGAGAATGAATATTCACTGCTCCCCACGCTAATAATACTGCCCACATCTTGGTTGGCGCTGGCTTCACTGCCTAGAGGTGGGCGGGATTATGGCGTGGGGAGCAGTGAATATTCATTTTATTTTTTAGCTGGCATACTGTTAGCCCTTTTGAGAGCCTTTAGGAACATTTGTGAAAGGTTTTGATACTGGATTATATTTAGATAATTCACTAATCTCAGGTTGCCCACTGCTTTATTTACTAAAAAGCGCAGCCCCAGATTGGAGATAGGAACTCTGAAGTATATCACATTGTATATAATTGCATTTCAAAACTTGTTGTTTTGTTAATAAATGCTTGTAAATGTATATTCTTCATGCTTATCTTACTCTATTGTCTAGATGTGATAATTTTGCCTCAGAACCTCTGGTGTTGGCGCAGATTTATAGACATTTCGCACTAACATTTATGATACCTATGCTGGGATTTTGGGAATTAAATGCCAATCTGTCACTAAGTGTTTAACCCTTAATTAGAAATCAGAATAATATATAAAGACAGTGTCACACTAGGTACGGGGAAGTACCAAGCAAACAAAGTAAGGGAGGGGAAACCCTGAGTCTAGGGAAGGAGGAGATGATCACTGCTGACCAAGCCTACCACTGGGCCCTGGATTCCCTCACCATGCTGCGCCAGATACCTAATCCTAGGCTGACCCTGATCTGGGCCCTAGGTAGAGAGCGGTTCGGATGAGCTCTTTGTCAACCTCACCAGGCACTAAAGGACACACAGGGATAACAAACAAAGGAAAACAACAAACAACTTATCGCAAGACGACTCAGTAAGAAGTTCAGTAAATAGCAACTACTATCCTACTGATGCATGCAAGCCACCTGCTTGCATCCAGACTTTGTGAAGGAAATAAATATCTCCAGTACAAGTCCAGAGAAAATGAGAGTATTTAAACCCAAGGGGAAATACAGATTATTAGCAACTGAAATAAAGAGGAGCTCCCCTGGGTCCTAAAGAAACAAGGATGAAAACCCAACAGATGAGATACAAGTACACTGAATACTGACAACAGAAAAAATAAAAAGTCAGAGAGTATTTTGCGCAGCCAAATACTGTGACCTTCTATTGCCGGACAACAAAGGTCTGTCTGTTACCCATGACAGATAGGGACTCTGACTCCAATGATATGTCATTTACTGGACTGCTTGCTGTAGTTTTGATAAAATCACTGTATTATCGCTAGGTTATTATCACTAGAGAACTAGTAAAACTGCTGCCATGTATCCTCCATCTCCATTAGCTCTGTATAACCCCGCCCTCACCTGATTGGCAGCTTTCTGTCTATGCTCATTGTACACAGCTGCCAATCAGTGGTGTGGGTGAGGTTATACATAGAACAGCATTTCGAGAACTCGTGGATCTTAAGCAAATAAAACTGATCTTTATCAAAACTTCAGCAAACAGCAAAGTAAGTGACACATCGCTGGATCAGGGTCTCTGCTTATATAGTTTGATTGGACACACATTACAATTAGCTTTGTTACTCTTAATCTATAAATCACATCCAAAGCCATACGCTATTAATTGTTATATATTTAATCTGAAAAGTAGGCAGTGTTTATAAAAATATACATATTACAAAGGGGAACAAAATAATACAGCATATGCAATTACATAAAATAAAAGGGAATAACAAAAGAAAAATTACTGAACCTGGGTCACAGAAATTACTTCTGATTTCTGGAGGGAAGGACTCCAATGGAACGTGGAGCAATCCTACACAGCAATGTTCTTTTCATTGAACAAGGATGATAGTCTGCATTAGCTTTTTATAAACACAAGTTACACCCACATACTTCCCCTCTGGTGACTCATAACAGGGCTGGACTTCAGATAACTATAGGATGTGTCTAAAGGCCACTTTACACACTGCGATATCGGTACCGATATCGCTAGTGTGGGTACCCGCCCCCATCTGTTGTGCGACACGGGCAAATAGCTGCCCGTGGCGCACAACATCGCCCAGAGCAGTCACACATACCTGTCTAGCGACGTCGCTGTGACAGGCAAACCGCCTCCTTTCTAAGGGGGCGGTCCGTGCGGCGTCACATCGACGTCACAGCAGCGTCACTGAACCGCCGCCCAATAGCAGCAGAGGGGCGGAGATGAGCGGGACGTAACATCCCGCCCACCTCCTTCCTTCCGCATTGTGGCCGTGAGGCAGGTAAGGAGAGGTTCCTCGTTCCTGCGGCGTCACACGCAGTGATGTGTGCTGCCGCAGGAACGAGGAACAACTTCGTTACTGCTTCAGTAACGATTTTTGAGAATGGACCCCCATGTCACTGATGAGCGATTTTGCACGTTTTTGCAACGATGCAAAATCGCTCATCGGTGTCACACGCAACTGCATCGCTAATGCATAGCTAATGCGGC
This sequence comes from Anomaloglossus baeobatrachus, assembly GCF_048569485.1. Lineage (NCBI taxonomy): Eukaryota > Metazoa > Chordata > Amphibia > Anura > Aromobatidae > Anomaloglossus > Anomaloglossus baeobatrachus. The sequence goes on along the minus strand of NW_027441786.1, from coordinate 1,145,562 downwards.
CGGAAGTGCGTCACCAATTCCGTGACCCCAACGAGATCGCATTAGCGATGTCGTAGCGTGTAAAGCCCCCTTAGGTCTTAGAAAATGATGAGTTCTCAATTCATATTTTCTATAAGGGGATAAAAAAGGATTTGCATTCCTCCGCTATTTTTCTGTTCAACTGCTGCTTTTATCTCTACCGGTCATAAATCTGTCCTTTTCTGCATTCTTGTGCATTCAAGCTGAGAATGGCCTCACATCTGCTAGAGGATTGTCTTTCGTTACCTGTTTCCAAAGGAGGGGGTCAGATTCATAAGCGTCTTATTGAGTCTTTATGGATTTTATTATTTCTATGACACAGGACTACATATTGTTTTTTTCCCAAATCAAGCTTTTATCCCCTTGAAAGTCGAGGTCAGTTTTTTGGACACTTGCCTCGACTTGGTGCTTGAAGAGTTCAATAAAATCAGACAGTTTACACTCTCATCTACACAAAATAACCTAGATAAAAAAGAAAAGGTTGCCTTAAAATCATTATGCAATGATTCAGATATAGTAACTATATCAGCTGCCAAGGGGGAATGGAATAGTTATCCAAAACAGAGATGACTACCATGGTTTTCGTTTTATAAGATGCACCGGATTATAAGACGCACTGCAAATTCAGAACAAAAAAGGTGAAAAAAAATGGGGTTCGCCTTGTAATCCATTGGTGTCTTACCGAAAGGGCCAGTAGCAGTGGTGAAGGAGTCACAGGAGGCAGGGGTGGTGGGTGTGTGAGAAACTGTAGGCTGTACTGGTGCAGACACCGCAGCACACTGGTGGAGACTCCGCGCAGACACCGCACAGCTGCCGTAGACACCACACAGCCACCCCAGCAGCAGCAGCCACCGGAGACCCCGCACAGCGGCTGCAGGCACTGCACATTTGCCCCAGCACCATCTGCTGCAGACCCCGCACCATCTGCCTCAGACCCTGCACCATCCGCCTCTGACCCAGCACTAACTGCCTTAGGCAATGCACAGCCACCGCAGCATTCCCTCGGCCTCTTGCGACCACTCTCCACCACCCCAGTAAGCTACATTCAGATTATAAGACGCACCCCTCACTTTCCTCCCAAATTTTTGGGAGGAAAAGTGTGTCTTATAATTTGAAAAATCCGGTATATAAGAAAGCTCAGAATATTCTCTCCAACTCCTTAGACTAAAGGATTACAATTGTACAGGTGCAAGACTAAAAAGCTGTTTGATTACTTTTATCTAATTTCCATGTATTTTGGCGTCCTGAAAACAAAAAAATATATAGAAAAAAATACTGGACGGCAGGATTTGCCACAAAATGCAAAATTCTCTTCAAATTTAATAGGTTTTTCACTCAATTTTTTGTATTTTTTTGATCTTAGATTTTTAACCAGATTTAAAGCCCATATACTATTAATTAATTCACATCAGTGCATTCAAGATGTCGTTCCCCATTCATTCCACTTCATACCCCAATCTTCACTCAGCAACTCGTCCCAATCCCCATGGCACAGATATACCAGTACTCAAGGTCCCTGCTACCTTGAAAGAGATAACTATCTCCAAGGAAGGTGGAGTTATATCTGAGCCAGAAGATGAATCAAGTTCTTACTTTGAAGATGATACAAGACCAACATTATTTTCCCAGGAAGAGATGAATGATTTGGTAAGAGACTTGAACCTTCCCAAAGATGCCGGTGAGTTAGGCTATGTGCGCACGTTGCGTCCTGTCCCTGCAGAAATTTCTGCAAGGATTTGAACAGCACATGTGCGCTTCAAATCGCTGCAAAAACACTGCATATGATTGCAGTGGAAAAGACGATTTCATGCGCTCTGGATACAGCCCCCACCATAGACAGAGCGAGACCAGCATCCAAAGCGCATGGAATAAGTGACGTTGCTTTTTAGAACGCAGCGATTTGGCAGCATGCAAATCGCTGCGTTCTAAAACGCAACGTGTGCATGGATTATGCACAATCTTCATAGATTGTGCTGGCGACGCAGGACGCATGCAGTTACGCTGCGGTGCAGAATGCAGCGTGACTGCATGCAATACGCACATGTGGGCACAGAGCCTTACTCGGATCAAGACTCAAAAGCAGGAGTTTATTGTTGCCAGGAGTGTCTTTTCATGGTTCAGACATCGTGAAGACGAGTTCGTTCCTTACTTTGCCCAGGAAGACAAGCTGGTTTATTGCATCAATGTCGAAGGTTTGATGGCTCAATTCAAAATCCAATATGATTCAGCACAATGGTGTCTTTTATAGATTCTTCAAAACTAAGTCTCAAAGCAGTTTTACTCCACATTGGCAGTCTTTATGCTTCCATCCCTGTAGGTCATTCCGTACACCTCATGGAAACCTACGAGACTTGGAATTGGTTCTTCATAAACTTAAAAATAAAGAATACGGTTGGCAAGTGTGCAGGGATTTGAAAGTCTTGTGCATGCTGCTCGGGCAACAAGCTGGCTATACTAAATACCCTTTTCTGAGTCTATGGGACAGTCGAGATCAACGAAATCACTTGACCAATAAGGGTTGGCAGCCGAGGGTGCTCACAGTTGGTGAAAAAAAAATGTCCTCCGAGAAACTTTGGTACCTTCCCATAAAGTTCTTCTACCACCTCTCCACATAAAATGAGGATTGATGAAGCAATTTGTAAAATTACTATCAAGAGATCGACAATGCTTCAAATACTTGGTCACCAAGTTTCCAGGCCTTTCGGACCAGACATTAGAAGGCATATAGCTGATCGAGAGTTTAGCAATACCATGACAGATCCTCAAAATGAAGGGTGGATGGCATTTCAAGAGGTCATAGAGGGACCCATCCCAATTTGCTGCCTTTTTGCCCAACTATCCCCCACTATGTTGGAGAGGAGGTAATCAAAGAGGTTCACTTAGTCACATGTGGTGGTATTGCCCCAAGATACTTACATTTTGGCAAATGGTCTTTGATATGGTACACTTGACTACTGGTCCCGGCTAGACCTCAACCCTGCTCTGGCGATCCTTCATATAGGTATTGATTTAATCCCAGACTCCTTCAAAAGCACAAATTCCCATTTTTTAATTGCAAGTAGACAATGTATTGCATATAGGTGGAAATCCTCAACCCCTCCAAACAAGGAAGAACTGGTCGGAAGACTCAATGCTCACTATGTGTATGAATTGAGTTTGGCACCTAGTCTACATAGGAAAATTGCCGTATCTAAACAATGGGAATTTTGGACGACTTCTCCTTTGTCATCTGCATTACACCCCGTCAACTCTCCTCCAAACCCAATTCCAAGCCCCTCACATTCCGCATAATGTTTACCATACTGTGGTTAATTCTTTGCTAAATATGTTGAATCAGATCCAATGTTACTCAAAGTATTCTCATGTTGGTGGCTGCTCGCCCCCCCAACCACCCCCTTTTCCTTATTTTTCGCAATCCCCTTTTCCCTCCTTTCCCTTACCCCCCCATTCCCCTCCTTGGTTCTTTTCATTTTCTGTTATTGAGGTCAACAGGGACATTTAATGTCTCAGAATGATGATATACATAAGCTATATGGATTGTTCCCTGTTACCCGTTGTACTGTTGTAATATTATATATACAGTACAGACCAAAAGTTTGGACACACCTTCTCATCTCTAGAACAACTGTTTCCTTCATGGTAAAATAGCTGCTAGGAAACCACTGCTAAGGACAGGCAACAAGGAGAAGAGACTTGTTTGGGCTAAAGAACACAGGGAATGGACATTAGACCAGTGGAAATCTGTGCTTTGGTCTGATGAGTCCAAATTTGAGATCTTTTGATCCAACCACCGTGTCTTTGTAGATAAAGTGAATGGATGGACTCTACATGGCTGGTTCCCACCGTGAAGCATGGAGGAGGAGGTGTGATGGTGTGGGGGTGCTTTGCTGATGACACTGTTGGGGATTTATTAAAAATTTAAGGCATACAGAACAAGCATGCCTACCACAGCATCTTGCAGCGGCGTTCTATTCCATCCAGTTTGCGTTTAGTTGGACCATCATTCATTTTTCAACAGGACAATGATCCCAAACACACCTCCAGGCTGTGTAAGGGCTATTTGACTAAGAAGGAGAGTGATGGGGTGCTACACCACCAGACCTGAACCCAATCGAGATGGCTTGGGGTGAGCTGGACCGCAGAGTGAAGGCAAAAGAGCCAACAAGTGCTAAGCATCTCTGGGAACTCCTTCAAGACTGTTGGAAGACCATTTCCGGTGACTACCTCTTGAAGCTCATCAAGAGAATGCCAAGAGTGTGCAAAGTAGTAATCAAAGCAAAAGGTGGCTACTTTGAAGAACCTAAAATATAAGACATATTTTCAGTTGTTTCACACTTTTTTAAGGATTTCATTCCACATGTTTTAGTTCATAGTTTTGATGCCTTCAATGTGAATCTACAATTTTCAGAGTCCTGAAAATAAAGAAAACTCTTTGAATGATAAGGTGTGTCCAAACTTTTGGTCTGTACTGTACGTATTTTGGAAATGAATAAAAAAATGATAAAAAAAAGAGGTCATAGAGAAATTTTTAGGCAATAACAAATATCCTAACTAGAAAAAGATCGTCGTATGAATTCTGAAAGCATTTCAAGCTTTATAGGTGCCTGCTGAGTTTGAAAGGGCATTTCCTCCATTTCCACCTTGACAACTTTCCTGAAAATTTGGCAGCTGTGAGTGAAGACCAAGGTGAATGATTACACCAGGGCATTAAAGAGATAGAAAGAAGATACCAGGGAAGATGGAGCATTACAATGATGGCAGACTACAAGAAGATACCAGGGAAGATGGAGCATTACAATGATGGCAGACTACAAGAAGATACCAGGGAAGATGCAGCATTACAATGATAGAAGACTACAAGAAGATACCAGGGAAGAAGGAACATTACAATGATGGAAGACTACAAGAAGATACCAGGGAAGATGGAACATTACAATGATGGCAGACTACAAGAAGATACCAGGGAAGATGGAACATTACAATGATGGCTGACTACAAGAAGATACCAGGGAAGATGGAGCATTACAATGATGGCAGACTACAAGAAGAGAGCAAGGAAGATGGAACATTACAATGATGGCAGACTACAAGAAGAGAGCAAGGAAGATGGAACATTACAATGATGGCAAACTACAAGAAGATACCAGGGAAGATGGAACATTACAATGACGGCAGACTACAAGAAGATACCAGGGAAGATGGAGCATTACAATGATGGCAGACTGCAAGAAGATACCAGGGAAGATGGAGCATTACAATGATGGCAGACTACAAGAAGATACCAAGGAAGATGGAGCATTACAATGATGGCAGACTACAAGAAGATACCAGGGAAGATGGAACATTACAATGATGGCAGACTACAAGAAGAGAACAAGGAAGATGGAGCATTACAATGATGGCAGACTACAAGAAGAGAGCAAGGAAGATGGAACATTACAATGATGGCAGACTACAAGAAGATACCAGGGAAGATGAAGCATTACAATGATGGCTGACTACAAGAAGATACCAGGGAAGATGGAACATTACAATGACGGCAGACTACAAGAAGAGAGCAAGGAAGATGGAACATTACAATGATGGCAGATTACAAGAAGATACCAGGGAAGATGGAGCATTACAATGATGGCGGACTACAAGAAGATACCAGGGAAGATGGAACATTACAATGATGGCAGACTACAAGAAGATACCAGGGAAGATGAAGCATTACAATGATGGAAGACTACAAGAAGATACCAGGGAAGATGGAACATTACAATGATGGCAGACTACAAGAAGATAAGACAAAAGGGAATAGAAAGGGCACCACCAAATGGGATCTCCAGGTAAGAGTCGACAAAAGGGAATAGAAAGGGCACCACCAAATGGGATCTCCAGGTAAGAGTCGACAAAAGGGAATAGAAAGGGCACCACCAAATGGGATCTCCAGGTAAGTCGACAAAAGGGAATAGAAAGGGCACCACCAAATGGGATCTCCAGGTAAAATTTCTCTCCCCTGAGGAAGCCACACGTGCGGTGGCGATACGCGTGGGGACACACGCCACCTACCTCTTATTATGCACTTACCCTCCTCACTTTCCCTGGTATTGCTGCAGGTCTGTCAGGTGTAAGTATGGTTCCTTGTCTATCTGACTGATTATTCAGGTTACCCTTACACCTGCTTCAGACTCTGCACTGACATGAATTTTGTCATATATTTCTAGGTGACTGCTCATTTTGCATCAGGGGTTTGTGATTACGGTCTGCTATTCTAACATAGCATGACCAATATACGATCTAATCCTCTCCTCTAGATGCATAACTTGGGTACATTAGCCACATTTTTGTACTTGTATACCTCATGAGTTACACCAGTTAACCCTCTCATTTATGTGGTTACTATTAATAGGTATATGACACTCTATAAGGTATAGCTGATAGGTTCCACTGGCTCCTTTCACTATATTGGATATATCCTGAGCATTGTCATCTGCAATATATTGTCTGTAGAGTTTACTTATAAGGTATAGCTGATAGGTTCCCCTTGGTTCCCTTTATTATATGGGATACATCCGGAGCATTGTCACCTGTAATACACTGTCTGCGGGGTTTATTTACCTTGTGAGGGGTATCATTTCATATTGTTATAACTTTTGGAGGCTGGCGTGTTGGGGATTCTTGCCATTCTGGCTTTTTAAATGCTTTTAATTGTCTGTTTGTGTGCTCCTGCCTGTCCCTGGAGCCGTGCTATGTCCACAGTTTGTTTTTGAGATAATGTTATAATAAAAACCAGTTTTTTACTTATATTATTGTGTTGGTGATCCCAATTTTTGGTATACTTCCCCCCTTTTTTTGCAGACTACAAGAAGATAGCAGGGAAGATAGAGCTTTACAATGATACAAGGGAAGATGGAGCATTACAATGATGGCAGACTACAAGAAGATACCAGGGAAGATGGAGCATTACAATGATGGCAGACTACAAGAAGATACCAGGGAAGATGAAGCATTACAATGATGGAAGACTACAAGAAGATACCAGGGAAGATGGAACATTACAATGATGGCAGACTACAAGAAGATACCAGAGAAGATGGAGCATTACAATGATGGCAGACTACAAGAAGATACCAGGGAAGATGGAGCATTACAATGATGGCAGACTACAAGAAGATACCAGGGAAGATGGAGCATTACAATGATGGCAGACTACAAGAAGATACCAGGGAAGATGGAGCATTACAATGATGGCAGACTACAAGAAGATACCAGGGAAGATGGAACATTACAATGATGGCAGACTACAAGAAGATACCAGGGAAGATGGAGCATTACTACAAGAAGATACCAGAGAAGATGGAGCATTACAATGATGGCAGACTACAAGAAGATACCAGGGAAGATGGAGCATTACAATGATGGCAGACTACAAGAAGATACAAGGGAAGATGGAGCATTACAATGATGGAAGACTACAAGAAGATACCAGGGAAGATGGAGCATTATAATGATGGAAGACTACAAAAAGATACCAGGGAAGATGGAGCATTATAATGATGGAAGACTACAAGAAGATACCAGGGAAGATGGAACATTACAATGATGGCAGACTACAAGAAGATACCAGGGAAGATGGAGCATTACAATGACGGCAGACTACAAGAAGATACCAGGGAAGATGGAGCATTACAATGATGGAAGACTACAAGAAGATACCAGGGAAGATGGAGCATTACAATGATGGCAGACTACAAGAAGATACCAGGGAAGATGGAACATTACAATGATGGCAGACTACAAGAAGATACAAGGGAAGATGGAGCATTACAATGATGGAAGACTACAAGAAGATACCAGGGAAGATGGAGCATTATAATGATGGAAGACTACAAGAAGATACCAGGGAAGATGGAGCATTACAATGATGGCAGACTACAAGAAGATACCAGGGAAGATGAAGCATTACAATGATGGAAGACTACAAGAAGATACCAGGGAAGATGGAACATTACAATGATGGCAGACTACAAGAAGATACCAGGGAAGATGGAGCATTACAATGATGGCAGACTACAAGAAGATACCAGGGAAGATGGAGCATTACAATGATGGCAGACTACAAGAAGATACCAGGGAAGATGGAGCATTACAATGATGGCAGACTACAAGAAGATACCAGGGAAGATGGAGCGTTACAATGATGTCAGACTACAAGAAGATACCAGGGAAGATGGAGCATTACAATGATGGCAGACTACAAGAAGATACCAGGGAAGATGGAGCATTACAATGATGGCAGACTACAAGAAGATACCAAGGAAGATGGAGCGTTACAATGATGGCAGACTACAAGAAGATACCAGGGAAGATGGAGCATTACAATGATGGCAGACTACAAGAAGATACCAGGGGAGATGGAGTGTTACAATGATGGCAGACTACAAGAAGATACCAGGGAAGATGGAGCATTACAATGATGGCAGACTACAAGAAGATACCAGGGGACATGGAGCATTACAATGATGGCAGACTACAAGAAGATACCAGGGAAGATGGAGCATTACAATGATGGCAGACTACAAGAAGATACCAGGGAAGATGGAGTGTTACAATGATGGCAGACTACAAGAAGATACCAGGGAAGATGGAGCATTACGAGGATGGCAGACTACAAGAAGATACCAGGGAAGATGGAACATTACAATGACGGCAGACTACAAGAAGATAGCAGGGAAGATGGAGCATTACAATAACAGCAGACTACAAGAAGATAGCAGGGAAGATGGAGCATTACAATGATGGCAGACTACAAGAAGATACCAGGGAAAATGGAGCATTACAATGATGGCAGACTACAAGAAGATACCAGGGAAGATGGAGCATTACAATGATGGCAGACTACAAGAAGATACCAGGGAAGATGGAGCATTACAATGATGGCAGACTACAAGAAGATACCAGGGAAGATGGAACATTACAATGATGGCAGATTACAAGAAGATACCAGGGAAGATGGAGCATTACAATGATGGCAGAATACAAGAAGATACAAGGGAAGATGGAGCATTACAATGATGGCAGACTACAAGAAGATACCAGGGAAGATGGAGCATTACAATGATGGCAGACTACAAGAAGATACCAGGGAAGATGGAGCATTACAATGATGGCAGACTACAAGAAGATACCAGGGAAGATGGAGCATTACAATGATGGCAGACTACAAGACGATACCAGGGAAGATGGAGCATTACAATGATGGCAGACTACAAGAAGATACCAGGGAAGATGGAGCATTACAATGACGGAAGATTACAAGAAGATACCAGGGAAGATGGAGCATTACAATGATGGCAGACTACAAGACGATACCAGGGAAGATGGAGCATTACAATGATGGCAGACTACAAGAAGATACCAGGGAAGATGGAGCATTACAATGACGGAAGATTACAAGAAGATAGCAGGGAAGATGGAGCATTACTATGATGGCAGACTACAAGAAGATACCAGGGAAGATGGAGCATTACAATGATGGCAGACTACAAGAAGATACCAGGGAAGATGGAACATTACAATGATGGCAGACTACAAGAAGATACCAGGGAAGATGGAGCTTTACAATGATGGCAGACTACAAGAAGATACCAGGGAAGATGGAGCATTACAATGATGGCAGACTACAAGAAGATACCAGGGAAGATGGAGCATTACAATGATGGCAGACTACAAGAAGATACCAGGGAAGATGGAGCATTACAATGATGGCAGACTACAAGAAGATACCAGGGAAGATGGAGCATTACAATGATGGCAGACTACAAGAAGATACCAGGGAAAATGGAGCATTACAATGACGGCAGATGGAAAGAAGATACCAGGGAAAATGGAGCATTACTACAAGAAGATACCAGAGAAGATGGAACATTACAATGATGGCAGACTATAAGTAGATACCAGGGAAGATGGAACATTACAATGATGGAAGACTACAAGAAGATACCAGGGAAGATGGAGCATTACAATGATGGCAGACTACAAGAAGATAGCAGGGAAGATAGAGCTTTACAATGATGGCAGACTACAAGAAGATACCAGGGAAGATGGAACATTACAATGATAGACTACAAGAAGATAGCAGGGGAGATGGAGCATTACAATGATGGCAGACTACAAGAAGATACCAGGGAAGATGGAACATTACAATGATGGCAGACTACAAGAAGATACCAGGGAAGATGGAGCGTTACAATGATGGCAGATTACAAGAAGATACAAGGGAAGATGGAGCATTACAATGATGGCAGACTACAAGAAGATACCAGGGAAGATGGAGCGTTACAATGATGGCAGACTACAAGAAGATACCAGGGAAGATGGAGCATTACTACAAGAAGATACCAGAGAAGATGGAACATTACAATGATGGCAGACTATAAGTAGATACCAGGGAAGATGGAACATTACAATGATGGCAGACTACAAGAAGATACCAGGGAAGATGGAGCATTACAATGACGGCAGACTACAAGAAGATACCAGGGAAGATGGAACATTACAGTGATGGCAGACTACAAGAAGATACCAGGGAAGATGGAACATTACAATGATGGCAGACTACAAGAAGATACCAGGGAAGATGGAGCATTATAATGATGGAAGACTACAACAAGATACCAGGGAAGATGGAGCATTACAATGATGGCAGACTACAAGAAGATAGCAGGGAAGATGGAGCATTACAATGATGGCAGACTACAAGAAGATACCAGGGAAGATGGAACATTACAATTGTAACGGGGTGCCGGGGGTGCCTCGGGGGTTGTAGTTGTGGCCCCATTGGGTGACAGGCTAACCCCCGGCCCCGCCGTCACTATTGGGACAGGGGATTGTTTTATGGGGCAGAGTGTGGTGGAAGAGAGCACGCTGTCAGACGCAGGAAGACTTTGCAGGCGGACATCAGTTGAACCAAACGGCATTTTTATTGCACAGAGTTTCACAACAGGCTCAATGCACGAATCTTGTAACACGCAATCACAATTCCTGCCGGGGAAAAACTGCTCCTGTCTTCTCTTCTCAGGGGACCTTGCCCGGCTACTTCTAGTCTTCTTCACCTGGCTTCCCGCTCCGGCTACCGCAGATTTGACCCACACAACTCTGTTTCACCGTTAAGACACTTTCTTTCTCTTTCCTTTCGCTAGCTGCCACCATAGCTCCCACACTCTGCCCCCGTTGCTCCTTCTCCCCCGTCCCGGAATCAACTGCCTCAAACTCCCACTTTCTTCCCTACAACACTTTCTCACCCTCCCCCTTAAGCTGCCGGCCCCTCCTCTCTCCTGCACTGTTTCTATGGGGACAGCCGTCCCACCCGGCCACTAGGGGAAACCCATCTATACAGTAAAAAATACAATTAATCATAAACATTAATATTAACAGCTTTATCTACCCCAGCGTGGGGTATCTTCAGGGGGGAAACTGCGCCTCCTTGTAAGGGGTCCGTCCACCCCTTACACAATGATGGCAGACTATAAGTAGATACCAGGGAAGATGGAACATTACAATGATGGAAGACTACAAGAAGATACCAGGGAAGATGGAGCATTACAATGATGGCAGACTATAAGTAGATACCAGGGAAGATGGAGCATTATAATGATGGAAGAATACAAGAACATACCAGGGAAGATGGAGCATTACAATGATGGCAGATGGAAAGAAGATACCAGGGAAAATGGAGCATTACTATGATGGCAGACTACAAGAAGATACCAGGGAAGATGGAGCTTTACAATGACGGCAGATGGAAAGAAGATACCAGGGAAGATGGAGCATTACAATGATGGCAGACTAAGAGAAGATACCAGGGAAGATGGAGCTTTACAATGACGGCAGATGGAAAGAAGATACCAGGGAAGATGGAGCATTACAATGATGGCAGACTACAAGAAGATACCAGGGAAGATGGAGCATTACAATGATGGCAGACTACAAGAAGATACCAGGGAAAATGGAGCATTACAATGATGGCAGACTACAAGAAGATACCAGGGAAGATGGAGCATTACAATGATGGCAGACTACAAGAAGATACCAGGGAAGATGGAGCATTACAATGATGGCAGACTACAAGAAGATACCAGGGAAGATGGAGCATTACAATGATGGCAGACTACAAGAAGATACCAGGGAAGATGGAGCATTACAATGATGGCAGACTACAAGAAGATACCAGGGAAGATGGAGCGTTACAATGATGTCAGACTACAAGAAGATACCAGGGAAGATGGAGCATTACAATGATGGCAGACTACAAGAAGATACCAGGGAAGATGGAGCATTACAATGATGGCAGACTACAAGAAGATACCAAGGAAGATGGAGCGTTACAATGATGGCAGACTTCAAGAAGATACCAGGGAAGATGGAGCATTACAATGATGGCAGACTACAAGAAGATACCAGGGGAGATGGAGTGTTACAATGATGGCAGACTACAAGAAGATACCAGGGAAGATGGAGCATTACAATGATGGCAGACTACAAGAAGATACCAGGGGACATGGAGCATTACAATGATGGCAGACTACAAGAAGATACCAGGGAAGATGGAGCATTACAATGATGGCAGACTACAAGAAGATACCAGGGAAGATGGAGTGTTACAATGATGGCAGACTACAAGAAGATACCAGGGAAGATGGAGCATTACGAGGATGGCAGACTACAAGAAGATACCAGGGAAGATGGAACATTACAATGACGGCAGACTACAAGAAGATAGCAGGGAAGATGGAGCATTACAATAACAGCAGACTACAAGAAGATAGCAGGGAAGATGGAGCATTACAATGATGGCAGACTACAAGAAGATACCAGGGAAAATGGAGCATTACAATGATGGCAGACTACAAGAAGATACCAGGGAAGATGGAGCATTACAATGATGGCAGACTACAAGAAGATACCAGGGAAGATGGAGCATTACAATGATGGCAGACTACAAGAAGATACCAGGGAAGATGGAACATTACAATGATGGCAGATTACAAGAAGATACCAGGGAAGATGGAGCATTACAATGATGGCAGACTACAAGAAGATACAAGGGAAGATGGAGCATTACAATGATGGCAGACTACAAGAAGATACCAGGGAAGATGGAGCATTACAATGATGGCAGACTACAAGAAGATACCAGGGAAGATGGAGCATTACAATGATGGCAGACTACAAGAAGATACCAGGGAAGATGGAGCATTACAATGATGGCAGACTACAAGACGATACCAGGGAAGATGGAGCATTACAATGATGGCAGACTACAAGAAGATACCAGGGAAGATGGAGCATTACAATGACGGAAGATTACAAGAAGATACCAGGGAAGATGGAGCATTACAATGATGGCAGACTACAAGACGATACCAGGGAAGATGGAGCATTACAATGATGGCAGACTACAAGAAGATACCAGGGAAGATGGAGCATTACAATGACGGAAGATTACAAGAAGATAGCAGGGAAGATGGAGCATTACAATGATGGCAGACTACAAGAAGATACCAGGGAAGATGGAGCATTACAATGATGGCAGACTACAAGAAGATACCAGGGAAGATGGAACATTACAATGATGGCAGACTACAAGAAGATACCAGGGAAGATGGAGCTTTACAATGATGGCAGACTACAAGAAGATACCAGGGAAGATGGAGCATTACAATGATGGCAGACTACAAGAAGATACCAGGGAAGATGGAGCATTACAATGATGGCAGACTACAAGAAGATACCAGGGAAGATGGAGCATTACAATGATGGCAGACTACAAGAAGATACCAGGGAAGATGGAGCATTACAATGATGGCAGACTATAAGTAGATACCAGGGGAGATGGAGCATTATAATGATGGAAGACTACAAGAAGATACCAGGGAAGATGGAGCATTACAATGATGGCAGACTACAAGAAGATACCAGGGAAAATGGAGCATTACAATGACGGCAGATGGAAAGAAGATACCAGGGAAAATGGAGCATTACTACAAGAAGATACCAGAGAAGATGGAACATTACAATGATGGCAGACTATAAGTAGATACCAGGGAAGATGGAACATTACAATGATGGAAGACTACAAGAAGATACCAGGGAAGATGGAGCATTACAATGATGGCAGACTACAAGAAGATAGCAGGGAAGATAGAGCTTTACAATGATGGCAGACTACAAGAAGATACCAGGGAAGATGGAACATTACAATGATAGACTACAAGAAGATAGCAGGGGAGATGGAGCATTACAATGATGGCAGACTACAAGAAGATACCAGGGAAGATGGAACATTACAATGATGGCAGACTACAAGAAGATACCAGGGAAGATGGAGCGTTACAATGATGGCAGATTACAAGAAGATACAAGGGAAGATGGAGCATTACAATGATGGCAGACTACAAGAAGATACCAGGGAAGATGGAGCGTTACAATGATGGCAGACTACAAGAAGATACCAGGGAAGATGGAGCATTACTACAAGAAGATACCAGAGAAGATGGAACATTACAATGATGGCAGACTATAAGTAGATACCAGGGAAGATGGAACATTACAATGATGGCAGACTACAAGAAGATACCAGGGAAGATGGAGCATTACAATGACGGCAGACTACAAGAAGATACCAGGGAAGATGGAACATTACAGTGATGGCAGACTACAAGAAGATACCAGGGAAGATGGAACATTACAATGATGGCAGACTACAAGAAGATACCAGGGAAGATGGAGCATTATAATGATGGAAGACTACAAGAAGATACCAGGGAAGATGGAGCATTACAATGATGGCAGACTACAAGAAGATAGCAGGGAAGATGGAGCATTACAATGATGGCAGACTACAAGAAGATACCAGGGAAGATGGAACATTACAATTGTAACGGGGTGCCGGGGGTGCCTCGGGGGTTGTAGTTGTGGCCCCATTGGGTGACAGGCTAACCCCCGGCCCCGCCGTCACTATTGGGACAGGGGATTGTTTTATGGGGCAGAGTGTGGTGGAAGAGAGCACGCTGTCAGACGCAGGAAGACTTTGCAGGCAGACATCAGTTGAACCAAACGGCATTTTTATTGCACAGAGTTTCACAACAGGCTCAATGCACGAATCTTGTAACACGCAATCACAATTCCTGCCGGGGAAAAACTGCTCCTGTCTTCTCTTCTCAGGGGACCTTGCCCGGCTACTTCTAGTCTTCTTCACCTGGCTTCCCGCTCCGGCTACCGCAGATTTGACCCACACAACTCTGTTTCACCGTTAAGACACTTTCTTTCTCTTTCCTTTCGCTAGCTGCCACCATAGCTCCCACACTCTGCCCCCGTTGCTCCTTCTCCCCCGTCCCGGAATCAAGTGCCTCAAACTCCCACTTTCTTCTCTACAACACTTTCTCACCCTCCCCCTTAAGCTGCCGGCCCCTCCTCTCTCCTGCACTGTTTCTATGGAGACAGCCGTCCCACCCGGCCACTATGGGAAACCCATCTATACAGTAAAAAATACAATTAATCATAAACATTAATATTAACAGCTTTATCTACCCCAGCGTGGGGTATCTTCAGGGGGGAAACTGCGCCTCCTTGTAAGGGGTCCGTCCACCCCTTACACAATGATGGCAGACTATAAGTAGATACCAGGGAAGATGGAACATTACAATGATGGAAGACTACAAGAAGATTCCAGCGAAGAATGTTCATTACAATGATGGCAGACTATAAGTAGATACCAGGGAAGATGGAGCATTATAATGATGGAAGACTACAAGAACATACCAGGGAAGATGGAGCATTACAATGATGGCAGACTACAAGAAGATACCAGGGAAGATGGAGCATTACAATGATGGCAGATGGAAAGAAGATACCAGGGAAAATGGAGCATTACAATGATGGCAGACTACAAGAAGATACCAGGGAAGATGGAGCTTTACAATGACGGCAGATGGAAAGAAGATACCAGGGAAGATGGAGCATTACAATGATGGCAGACTACAAGAAGATACCAGGGAAGATGGAGCATTACAATGATGGCAGACTACAAGAAGATACCAGGGAAAATGGAGCATTACAATGATGGCAGACTACAAGAAGATACCAGGGGAGATGGAGCATTACAATGATGGCAGACTACAAGAAGATACCAGGGAAGATGGAGCATTACAATGATGGCAGACTACAAGAAGATACCAGGGAAGATGGAGCATTACAATGATGGCAGACTACAAGAAGATACCAGGGAAGATGGAGCATTACAATGATGGCAGACTACAAGAAGATACCAAGGAAGATGGAGCGTTACAATGATGGCAGACTACAAGAAGATACCAGGGAAGATGGAGCATTACAATGATGGCAGACTACAAGAAGATACCAGGGGAGATGGAGTGTTACAATGATGGCAGACTACAAGAAGATACCAGGGAAGATGGAGCATTACAATGATGGCAGACTACAAGAAGATACCAGGGGACATGGAGCATTACAATGATGGCAGACTACAAGAAGATACCAGGGAAGATGGAGCATTACAATGATGGCAGACTACAAGAAGATACCAGGGAAGATGGAGTGTTACAATGATGGCAGACTACAAGAAGATACCAGGGAAGATGGAGCATTACGAGGTTGGCAGACTACAAGAAGATACCAGGGAAGATGGAACATTACAATGACGGCAGACTACAAGAAGATAGCAGGGAAGATGGAGCATTACAATAACATCAGACTACAAGAAGATACCAGGGAAGATGGAGCGTTACAATGATGGCAGACTACAAGAAGATACCAGGGAAGATGGAGCGTTACAATGATGGCAGACTACAAGAAGATAGCAGGGAAGATGGAGCATTACAATGATGGCAGACTACAAGAAGATACCAGGGAAGATGGAGCGTTACAATGATGGCAGACTACAAGAAGATAGCAGGGAAAATGGAGCATTACAATGATGGCAGACTACAAGAAGATTCCAGGGAAGATGGAGCATTACAATGATGGCAGACTACAAGAAGATACCAGGGAAGATGGAGCATTACAATGATGGCAGACTACAAGAAGATACCAGGGAAGATGGAACATTACAATGATGGCAGATTACAAGAAGATACCAGGGAAGATGGAGCATTACAATGATGGCAGACTACAAGAAGATACCAGGGAAGATGGAACATTACAATGACAGCAGACTACAAGAAGATAGCAGGGAAGATGGAGCATTACAATGATGGCAGACTACAAGAAGATACCAGGGAAGATGGAACATTACAATGACAGCAGACTACAACAAGATACCAGGGAAGATGGAGCATTACAATGACGGCAGACTACAAGAAGATACCAGGGAAGATGGAGCATTACAATGACGGCAGACTACAAGAAGATACCAGGGAAGAAGGAACATTACAATGATGGCAGACTACAAGAAGATACCAGGGAAGATGGAGCATTATAATGATGGCAGACTACAAGAAGATACCAGGGAAGATGGAGTGTTACAATGATGGCAGACTACAAGAAGATACCAGGGAAGATGGAGCATTACGAGGATGGCAGACTACAAGAAGATACCAGGGAAGATGGAACATTACAATGACGGCAGACTACAAGAAGATAGCAGGGAAGATGGAGCATTACAATAACAGCAGACTACAAGAAGATAGCAGGGAAGATGGAGCATTACAATGATGGCAGACTACAAGAAGATACCAGGGAAAATGGAGCATTACAATGATGGCAGACTACAAGAAGATACCAGGGAAGATGGAGCATTACAATGATGGCAGACTACAAGAAGATACCAGGGAAGATGGAGCATTACAATGATGGCAGACTACAAGAAGATACCAGGGAAGATGGAACATTACAATGATGGCAGATTACAAGAAGATACCAGGGAAGATGGAGCATTATAATGATGCCAGACTACAAGAAGATACCAGGGAAGATGGAGCATTACAATGATGGCAGACTACAAGAAGATACCAGGGAAGATGGAGCATTGCAATGATGGAAGACTACAAGAAGATACAAGGGAAGATGGAGCATTACAATGATGGCAGACTACAAGAAGATACAAGGGAAGATGGAGCATTACAATGATGGCAGACTACAAGACGATACCAGGGAAGATGGAGCATTACAATGATGGCAGACTACAAGAAGATACCAGGGAAGATGGAGCATTACAATGACGGAAGATTACAAGAAGATAGCAGGGAAGATGGAGCATTACAATGATGGCAGACTAAAAGAAGATACCAGGGAAGATGGAACATTACAATGACAGCAGACTACAACAAGATACCAGGGAAGATGGAGCATTACAATGACGGCAGACTACAAGAAGATACCAGGGAAGATGGAGCATTACAATGACGGCAGACTACAAGAAGATACCAGGGAAGAAGGAACATTACAATGATGGCAGACTACAAGAAGATACCAGGGAAGATGGAGCATTACAATGATGGCAGACTACAAGAAGATACCAGGGAAGATGGAACATTACAATGACGGCAGACTACAAGAAGATACCAGGGAAGATGGAGCATTACAATGATGGCAGACTACAAGAAGATACCAGGGAAGATGGAGCATTACAATGACGGCAGACTACAAGAAGATACCAGGGAAGAAGGAACATTACAATGATGGCAGACTACAAGAAGATACCAGGGAAGATGGAGCATTACAATGATGGCAGACTACAAGAAGATACCAGGGAAGATGGAACATTACAATGACGGCAGACTACAAGAAGATACCAGGGAAGATGGAGCATTACAATGATGGCAGACTACAAGAAGATACCAGGGAAGATGGAACATTACAATGACGGCAGACTACAAGAAGATACCAGGGAAGATGGAGCATTACAATGATGGCAGACTACAAGAAGATACCAGAGAAGATGGAGCATTACAATGATGGCAGGCTACAAGAAGATACCAGGGAAGATGGAGCATTACAATGATGGCAGACTACAAGAAGATACCAGGGAAGATGGAACATTACAATGACGGCAGACTACAAGAAGATACCAGGGAAGATGGAGCATTACAATGATGGCAGACTACAAGAAGATACCAGGGAAGATGGAACATTACAATGATGGCAGATTACAAGAAGATACCAGGGAAGATGGAGCATTACAATGATGGCAGACTACAAGAAGATACAAGGGAAGATGGAGCATTACAATGATGGCAGACTACAAGACGATACCAGGGAAGATGGAGCATTACAATGATGGCAGACTACAAGAAGATACCAGGGAAGATGGAGCATTACAATGACGGAAGATTACAAGAAGATAGCAGGGAAGATGGAGCATTACAATGATGGCAGACTACAAGAAGATACCAGGGAAGATGGAACATTACAATGACAGCAGACTACAACAAGATACCAGGGAAGATGGAGCATTACAATGATGGCAGACTACAAGAAGATACCAGGGAAGATGGAGCATTACAATGATGGCAGACTACAAGAAGATACCAGGGAAGATGGAGCGTTACAATGATGGCAGACTACAAGAAGATACCAGGGAAGATGGAGCATTACGAGGATGGCAGACTACAAGAAGATACCAGGGAAGATGGAACATTACAATGACGGCAGACTACAAGAAGATAGCAGGGAAGATGGAGCATTACAATGATGGCAGACTACAAGAAGATACCAGGGAAGATGGAACATTACAATGACGGCAGACTACAAGAAGATACCAGGGAAGATGGAGCATTACAATGATGGCAGACTACAAGAAGATACCAGGGAAAATGGAGCATTACAATGATGGCAGACTACAAGAAGATACCAGGGAAGATGGAGCATTACAATGATGGCAGACTACAAGAAGATACCAGGGAAGATGGAGCATTACAATGATGGCAGACTACAAGAAGATACCAGGGAAGATGGAACATTACAATGATGGCAGATTACAAGAAGATACCAGGGAAGATGGAGCATTACAATGATGGCAGACTACAAGAAGATACCGGGGAAGATGGAGCATTACAATGATGGCAGACTGCAAGACGATACCAGGGAAGATGGAGCATTACAATGATGGCAGACTACAAGAAGATACCAGGGAAGATGGAGCATTACAATGACGGAAGATTACAAGAAGATACCAGGGAAGATGGAGCATTACAATGATGGCAGACTACAAGAAGATACCAGGGAAGATGGAACATTACAATGACAGCAGACTACAACAAGATACCAGGGAAGATGGAGCATTACAATGACGGCAGACTACAAGAAGATACCAGGGAAGAAGGAACATTACAATGATGGCAGACTACAAGAAGATACCAGGGAAGATGGAGCATTACAATGGTGGCAGACTACAAGAAGATACCAGGGAAGAAGGAGCATTACAATGATGGCAGACTACAAGAAGATACCAGGGAAGATGGAACATTACAATGACGGCAGACTACAAGAAGATACCAGGGAAGAAGGAACATTACAATGATGGCAGACTACAAGAAGATACCAGGGAAGATGGAGCATTACAATGATGGCAGACTACAAGAAGATACCAGGGAAGATGGAACATTACAATGACGGCAGACTACAAGAAGATACCAGGGAAGAAGGAACATTACAATGATGGCAGACTACAAGAAGATACCAGGGAAGATGGAGCATTACAATGATGGCAGACTACAAGAAGATACCAGGGAAGATGGAGCATTACAATGATGGCAGACTACAAGAAGATACCAGGGAAGATGGAACATTACAATGACGGCAGACTACAAGAAGATACCAGGGAAGATGGAGCATTACAATGATGGCAGACTACAAGAAGATACAAGGGAAGATGGAGCATTACAATGATGGCAGACTACAAGAAGATACCGGGGAAGATGGAGCATTACAATGATGGCAGACTGCAAGAAGATACCAGGGAAGATGGAACATTACAATGATGGCAGACTACAAGAAGATACCGGGGAAGATGGAGCATTACAATGATGGCAGACTACAAGAAGATACCAGGGAAGATGGAGCATTACAATGATGGCAGACTACAAGAAGATACCAGGGAAGATGGAACATTACAATGACAGCAGACTACAACAAGATACCAGGGAAGATGGAGCATTACAATGACGGCAGACTACAAGAAGATACCAGGGAAGAAGGAACATTACAATGATGGCAGACTACAAGAAGATACCAGGGAAGATGGAGCATTACAATGACGGCAGACTACAAGAAGATACCAGGGAAGAAGGAACATTACAATGGTGGCAGACTACAAGAAGATACCAGGGAAGAAGGAACATTACAATGATGGCAGACTACAAGAAGATACCAGGGAAGAAGGAACATTACAATGATGGCAGACTACAAGAAGATACCAGGGAAGATGGAGCATTACAATGGTGGCAGACTACAAGAAGATACCAGGGAAGAAGGAACATTACAATGACGCCAGACTACAAGAAGATACCAGGGAAGAAGGAACATTACAATGATGGCAGACTACAAGAAGATACCAGGGAAGATGGAGCATTACAATGATGGCAGACTACAAGAAGATACCAGGGAAGATGGAGCATTACAATGATGGCAGACTACAAGAAGATACCAGGGAAGATGGAGCATTACAATGATGGCAGACTACAAGAAGATACCAGGGAAGATGGAGCATTACAATGATGGCAGACTACAAGAAGATACCAGGGAAGATGGAGCGTTACAATGATGTCAGACTACAAGAAGATACCAGGGAAGATGGAGCATTACAATGATGGCAGACTACAAGAAGATACCAGGGAAGATGGAGCATTACAATGATGGCAGACTACAAGAAGATACCAAGGAAGATGGAGCGTTACAATGATGGCAGACTACAAGAAGATACCAGGGAAGATGGAGCATTACAATGATGGCAGACTACAAGAAGATACCAGGGGAGATGGAGTGTTACAATGATGGCAGACTACAAGAAGATACCAGGGAAGATGGAGCATTACAATGATGGCAGACTACAAGAAGATACCAGGGGACATGGAGCATTACAATGATGGCAGACTACAAGAAGATACCAGGGAAGATGGAGCATTACAATGATGGCAGACTACAAGAAGATACCAGGGAAGATGGAGTGTTACAATGATGGCAGACTACAAGAAGATACCAGGGAAGATGGAGCATTACGAGGATGGCAGACTACAAGAAGATACCAGGGAAGATGGAACATTACAATGACGGCAGACTACAAGAAGATAGCAGGGAAGATGGAGCATTACAATAACAGCAGACTACAAGAAGATAGCAGGGAAGATGGAGCATTACAATGATGGCAGACTACAAGAAGATACCAGGGAAAATGGAGCATTACAATGATGGCAGACTACAAGAAGATACCAGGGAAGATGGAGCATTACAATGATGGCAGACTACAAGAAGATACCAGGGAAGATGGAACATTACAATGATGGCAGATTACAAGAAGATACCAGGGAAGATGGAGCATTACAATGATGGCAGACTACAAGAAGATACAAGGGAAGATGGAGCATTACAATGATGGCAGACTACAAGAAGATACCAGGGAAGATGGAGCATTACAATGATGGCAGACTACAAGAAGATACCAGGGAAGATGGAGCATTACAATGATGGCAGACTACAAGAAGATACCAGGGAAGATGGAGCATTACAATGATGGCAGACTACAAGACGATACCAGGGAAGATGGAGCATTACAATGATGGCAGACTACAAGAAGATACCAGGGAAGATGGAGCATTACAATGACGGAAGATTACAAGAAGATACCAGGGAAGATGGAGCATTACAATGATGGCAGACTACAAGACGATACCAGGGAAGATGGAGCATTACAATGATGGCAGACTACAAGAAGATACCAGGGAAGATGGAGCATTACAATGACGGAAGATTACAAGAAGATAGCAGGGAAGATGGAGCATTACAATGATGGCAGACTACAAGAAGATACCAGGGAAGATGGAGCATTACAATGATGGCAGACTACAAGAAGATACCAGGGAAGATGGAACATTACAATGATGGCAGACTACAAGAAGATACCAGGGAAGATGGAGCTTTACAATGATGGCAGACTACAAGAAGATACCAGGGAAGATGGAGCATTACAATGATGGCAGACTACAAGAAGATACCAGGGAAGATGGAGCATTACAATGATGGCAGACTACAAGAAGATACCAGGGAAGATGGAGCATTACAATGATGGCAGACTACAAGAAGATACCAGGGAAGATGGAGCATTACAATGATGGCAGACTATAAGTAGATACCAGGGGAGATGGAGCATTATAATGATGGAAGACTACAAGAAGATACCAGGGAAGATGGAGCATTACAATGATGGCAGACTACAAGAAGATACCAGGGAAAATGGAGCATTACAATGACGGCAGATGGAAAGAAGATACCAGGGAAAATGGAGCATTACTACAAGAAGATACCAGAGAAGATGGAACATTACAATGATGGCAGACTATAAGTAGATACCAGGGAAGATGGAACATTACAATGATGGAAGACTACAAGAAGATACCAGGGAAGATGGAGCATTACAATGATGGCAGACTACAAGAAGATAGCAGGGAAGATAGAGCTTTACAATGATGGCAGACTACAAGAAGATACCAGGGAAGATGGAACATTACAATGATAGACTACAAGAAGATAGGAGGGGAGATGGAGCATTACAATGATGGCAGACTACAAGAAGATACCAGGGAAGATGGAACATTACAATGATGGCAGACTACAAGAAGATACCAGGGAAGATGGAGCGTTACAATGATGGCAGATTACAAGAAGATACAAGGGAAGATGGAGCATTACAATGATGGCAGACTACAAGAAGATACCAGGGAAGATGGAGCGTTACAATGATGGCAGACTACAAGAAGATACCAGGGAAGATGGAGCATTACTACAAGAAGATACCAGAGAAGATGGAACATTACAATGATGGCAGACTATAAGTAGATACCAGGGAAGATGGAACATTACAATGATGGCAGACTACAAGAAGATACCAGGGAAGATGGAGCATTACAATGACGGCAGACTACAAGAAGATACCAGGGAAGATGGAACATTACAGTGATGGCAGACTACAAGAAGATACCAGGGAAGATGGAACATTACAATGATGGCAGACTACAAGAAGATACCAGGGAAGATGGAGCATTATAATGATGGAAGACTACAAGAAGATACCAGGGAAGATGGAGCATTACAATGATGGCAGACTACAAGAAGATAGCAGGGAAGATGGAGCATTACAATGATGGCAGACTACAAGAAGATACCAGGGAAGATGGAGCATTATAATGATGGAAGACTACAACAAGATACCAGGGAAGATGGAGCATTACAATGATGGCAGACTACAAGAAGATAGCAGGGAAGATGGAGCATTACAATGATGGCAGACTACAAGAAGATACCAGGGAAGATGGAACATTACAATTGTAACGGGGTGCCGGGGGTGCCTCGGGGGTTGTAGTTGTGGCCCCATTGGGTGACAGGCTAACCCCCGGCCCCGCCGTCACTATTGGGACAGGGGATTGTTTTATGGGGCAGAGTGTGGTGGAAGAGAGCACGCTGTCAGACGCAGGAAGACTTTGCAGGCGGACATCAGTTGAACCAAACGGCATTTTTATTGCACAGAGTTTCACAACAGGCTCAATGCACGAATCTTGTAACACGCAATCACAATTCCTGCCGGGGAAAAACTGCTCCTGTCTTCTCTTCTCAGGGGACCTTGCCCGGCTACTTCTAGTCTTCTTCACCTGGCTTCCCGCTCCGGCTACCGCAGATTTGACCCACACAACTCTGTTTCACCGTTAAGACACTTTCTTTCTCTTTCCTTTCGCTAGCTGCCACCATAGCTCCCACACTCTGCCCCCGTTGCTCCTTCTCCCCCGTCCCGGAATCAACTGCTTTAAACTCCCACTTTCTTCCCTACAACACTTTCTCACCCTCCCCCTTAAGCTGCCGGCCCCTCCTCTCTCCTGCACTGTTTCTATGGAGACAGCCGTCCCACCCGGCCACTATGGGAAACCCATCTATACAGTAAAAAATACAATTAATCATAAACATTAATATTAACAGCTTTATCTACCCCAGCGTGGGGTATCTTCAGGGGGGAAACTGCGCCTCCTTGTAAGGGGTCCGTCCACCCCTTACACAATGATGGCAGATTACAAGAAGATACCAGGGAAGATGGAGCATTACAATGATGGCAGACTACAAGAAGATACAAGGGAAGATGGAGCATTACAATGATGGCAGACTACAAGAAGATACCAGGGAAGATGGAGCATTACAATGATGGCAGACTACAAGAAGATACCAGGGAAGATGGAGCATTACAATGATGGCAGACTACAAGAAGATACCAGGGAAGATGGAGCATTACAATGATGGCAGACTACAAGACGATACCAGGGAAGATGGAGCATTACAATGATGGCAGACTACAAGAAGATACCAGGGAAGATGGAGCATTACAATGACGGAAGATTACAAGAAGATACCAGGGAAGATGGAGCATTACAATGATGGCAGACTACAAGACGATACCAGGGAAGATGGAGCATTACAATGATGGCAGACTACAAGAAGATACCAGGGAAGATGGAGCATTACAATGACGGAAGATTACAAGAAGATAGCAGGGAAGATGGAGCATTACAATGATGGCAGACTACAAGAAGATACCAGGGAAGATGGAGCATTACAATGATGGCAGACTACAAGAAGATACCAGGGAAGATGGAACATTACAATGATGGCAGACTACAAGAAGATACCAGGGAAGATGGAGCTTTACAATGATGGCAGACTACAAGAAGATACCAGGGAAGATGGAGCATTACAATGATGGCAGACTACAAGAAGATACCAGGGAAGATGGAGCATTACAATGATGGCAGACTACAAGAAGATACCAGGGAAGATGGAGCATTACAATGATGGCAGACTACAAGAAGATACCAGGGAAGATGGAGCATTACAATGATGGCAGACTATAAGTAGATACCAGGGGAGATGGAGCATTATAATGATGGAAGACTACAAGAAGATACCAGGGAAGATGGAGCATTACAATGATGGCAGACTACAAGAAGATACCAGGGAAAATGGAGCATTACAATGACGGCAGATGGAAAGAAGATACCAGGGAAAATGGAGCATTACTACAAGAAGATACCAGAGAAGATGGAACATTACAATGATGGCAGACTATAAGTAGATACCAGGGAAGATGGAACATTACAATGATGGAAGACTACAAGAAGATACCAGGGAAGATGGAGCATTACAATGATGGCAGACTACAAGAAGATAGCAGGGAAGATAGAGCTTTACAATGATGGCAGACTACAAGAAGATACCAGGGAAGATGGAACATTACAATGATAGACTACAAGAAGATAGGAGGGGAGATGGAGCATTACAATGATGGCAGACTACAAGAAGATACCAGGGAAGATGGAACATTACAATGATGGCAGACTACAAGAAGATACCAGGGAAGATGGAGCGTTACAATGATGGCAGATTACAAGAAGATACAAGGGAAGATGGAGCATTACAATGATGGCAGACTACAAGAAGATACCAGGGAAGATGGAGCGTTACAATGATGGCAGACTACAAGAAGATACCAGGGAAGATGGAGCATTACTACAAGAAGATACCAGAGAAGATGGAACATTACAATGATGGCAGACTATAAGTAGATACCAGGGAAGATGGAACATTACAATGATGGCAGACTACAAGAAGATACCAGGGAAGATGGAGCATTACAATGACGGCAGACTACAAGAAGATACCAGGGAAGATGGAACATTACAGTGATGGCAGACTACAAGAAGATACCAGGGAAGATGGAACATTACAATGATGGCAGACTACAAGAAGATACCAGGGAAGATGGAGCATTATAATGATGGAAGACTACAAGAAGATACCAGGGAAGATGGAGCATTACAATGATGGCAGACTACAAGAAGATAGCAGGGAAGATGGAGCATTACAATGATGGCAGACTACAAGAAGATACCAGGGAAGATGGAGCATTATAATGATGGAAGACTACAACAAGATACCAGGGAAGATGGAGCATTACAATGATGGCAGACTACAAGAAGATAGCAGGGAAGATGGAGCATTACAATGATGGCAGACTACAAGAAGATACCAGGGAAGATGGAACATTACAATTGTAACGGGGTGCCGGGGGTGCCTCGGGGGTTGTAGTTGTGGCCCCATTGGGTGACAGGCTAACCCCCGGCCCCGCCGTCACTATTGGGACAGGGGATTGTTTTATGGGGCAGAGTGTGGTGGAAGAGAGCACGCTGTCAGACGCAGGAAGACTTTGCAGGCGGACATCAGTTGAACCAAACGGCATTTTTATTGCACAGAGTTTCACAACAGGCTCAATGCACGAATCTTGTAACACGCAATCACAATTCCTGCCGGGGAAAAACTGCTCCTGTCTTCTCTTCTCAGGGGACCTTGCCCGGCTACTTCTAGTCTTCTTCACCTGGCTTCCCGCTCCGGCTACCGCAGATTTGACCCACACAACTCTGTTTCACCGTTAAAACACTTTCTTTCTCTTTCCTTTCGCTAGCTGCCACCATAGCTCCCACACTCTGCCCCCGTTGCTCCTTCTCCCCCGTCCCGGAATCAACTGCTTTAAACTCCCACTTTCTTCCCTACAACACTTTCTCACCCTCCCCCTTAAGCTGCCGGCCCCTCCTCTCTCCTGCACTGTTTCTATGGAGACAGCCGTCCCACCCGGCCACTATGGGAAACCCATCTATACAGTAAAAAATACAATTAATCATAAACATTAATATTAACAGCTTTATCTACCCCAGCGTGGGGTATCTTCAGGGGGGAAACTGCGCCTCCTTGTAAGGGGTCCGTCCACCCCTTACACAATGATGGCAGACTATAAGTAGATACCAGGGAAGATGGAACATTACAATGATGGAAGACTACAAGAAGATTCCAGCGAAGAATGTTCATTACAATGATGGCAGACTATAAGTAGATACCAGGGAAGATGGAGCATTATAATGATGGAAGACTACAAGAACATACCAGGGAAGATGGAGCATTACAATGATGGCAGACTACAAGAAGATACCAGGGAAGATGGAGCATTACAATGATGGCAGATGGAAAGAAGATACCAGGGAAAATGGAGCATTACAATGATGGCAGACTACAAGAAGATACCAGGGAAGATGGAGCTTTACAATGACGGCAGATGGAAAGAAGATACCAGGGAAGATGGAGCATTACAATGATGGCAGACTACAAGAAGATACCAGGGAAGATGGAGCATTACAATGATGGCAGACTACAAGAAGATACCAGGGAAAATGGAGCATTACAATGATGGCAGACTACAAGAAGATACCAGGGGAGATGGAGCATTACAATGATGGCAGACTACAAGAACATACCAGGGAAGATGGAGCATTACAATGATGGCAGACTACAAGAAGATACCAGGGAAGATGGAGCATTACAATGATGGCAGACTACAAGAAGATACCAGGGAAGATGGAGCATTACAATGATGGCAGACTACAAGAAGATACCAGGGAAGATGGAGCATTACAATGATGGCAGACTACAAGAAGATACCAAGGAAGATGGAGCGTTACAATGATGGCAGACTACAAGAAGATACCAGGGAAGATGGAGCATTACAATGATGGCAGACTACAAGAAGATACCAGGGGAGATGGAGTGTTACAATGATGGCAGACTACAAGAAGATACCAGGGAAGATGGAGCATTACAATGATGGCAGACTACAAGAAGATACCAGGGGACATGGAGCATTACAATGATGGCAGACTACAAGAAGATACCAGGGAAGATGGAGCATTACAATGATGGCAGACTACAAGAAGATACCAGGGAAGATGGAGTGTTACAATGATGGCAGACTACAAGAAGATACCAGGGAAGATGGAGCATTACGAGGTTGGCAGACTACAAGAAGATACCAGGGAAGATGGAACATTACAATGACGGCAGACTACAAGAAGATAGCAGGGAAGATGGAGCATTACAATAACAGCAGACTACAAGAAGATACCAGGGAAGATGGAGCGTTACAATGATGGCAGACTACAAGAAGATATCAGGGAAGATGGAGCGTTACAATGATGGCATACTACAAGAAGATAGCAGGGAAGATGGAGCATTACAATGATGGCAGACTACAAGAAGATACCAGGGAAGATGGAGCGTTACAATGATGGCAGACTACAAGAAGATAGCAGGGAAGATGGAGCATTACAATGATGGCAGACTACAAGAAGATACCAGGGAAAATGGAGCATTACAATGATGGCAGACTACAAGAAGATTCCAGGGAAGATGGAGCATTACAATGATGGCAGACTACAAGAAGATACCAGGGAAGATGGAGCATTACAATGATGGCAGACTACAAGAAGATACCAGGGAAGATGGAACATTACAATGATGGCAGATTACAAGAAGATACCAGGGAAGATGGAGCATTACAATGATGGCAGACTACAAGAAGATACAAGGGAAGATGGAGCATTACAATGATGGCAGACTACAAGACGATACCAGGGAAGATGGAGCATTACAATGATGGCAGACTACAAGAAGATACCAGGGAAGATGGAGCATTACAATGACGGAAGATTACAAGAAGATAGCAGGGAAGATGGAGCATTACAATGATGGCAGACTACAAGAAGATACCAGGGAAGATGGAACATTACAATGACAGCAGACTACAACAAGATACCAGGGAAGATGGAGCATTACAATGACGGCAGACTACAAGAAGATACCAGGGAAGATGGAGCATTACAATGACGGCAGACTACAAGAAGATACCAGGGAAGAAGGAACATTACAATGATGGCAGACTACAAGAAGATACCAGGGAAGATGGAGCATTATAATGATGGCAGACTACAAGAAGATACCAGGGAAGATGGAGTGTTACAATGATGGCAGACTACAAGAAGATACCAGGGAAGATGGAGCATTACGAGGATGGCAGACTACAAGAAGATACCAGGGAAGATGGAACATTACAATGACGGCAGACTACAAGAAGATAGCAGGGAAGATGGAGCATTACAATAACAGCAGACTACAAGAAGATAGCAGGGAAGATGGAGCATTACAATGATGGCAGACTACAAGAAGATACCAGGGAAAATGGAGCATTACAATGATGGCAGACTACAAGAAGATACCAGGGAAGATGGAGCATTACAATGATGGCAGACTACAAGAAGATACCAGGGAAGATGGAGCATTACAATGATGGCAGACTACAAGAAGATACCAGGGAAGATGGAACATTACAATGATGGCAGATTACAAGAAGATACCAGGGAAGATGGAGCATTATAATGATGCCAGACTACAAGAAGATACCAGGGAAGATGGAGCATTACAATGATGGCAGACTACAAGAAGATACCAGGGAAGATGGAGCATTGCAATGATGGAAGACTACAAGAAGATACAAGGGAAGATGGAGCATTACAATGATGGCAGACTACAAGAAGATACAAGGGAAGATGGAGCATTACAATGATGGCAGACTACAAGACGATACCAGGGAAGATGGAGCATTACAATGATGGCAGACTACAAGAAGATACCAGGGAAGATGGAGCATTACAATGACGGAAGATTACAAGAAGATAGCAGGGAAGATGGAGCATTACAATGATGGCAGACTACAAGAAGATACCAGGGAAGATGGAACATTACAATGACAGCAGACTACAACAAGATACCAGGGAAGATGGAGCATTACAATGACGGCAGACTACAAGAAGATACCAGGGAAGATGGAGCATTACAATGACGGCAGACTACAAGAAGATACCAGGGAAGAAGGAACATTACAATGATGGCAGACTACAAGAAGATACCAGGGAAGATGGAGCATTACAATGATGGCAGACTACAAGAAGATACCAGGGAAGATGGAACATTACAATGACGGCAGACTACAAGAAGATACCAGGGAAGATGGAGCATTACAATGATGGCAGACTACAAGAAGATACCAGGGAAGATGGAGCATTACAATGACGGCAGACTACAAGAAGATACCAGGGAAGAAGGAACATTACAATGATGGCAGACTACAAGAAGATACCAGGGAAGATGGAGCATTACAATGATGGCAGACTACAAGAAGATACCAGGGAAGATGGAACATTACAATGACGGCAGACTACAAGAAGATACCAGGGAAGATGGAGCATTACAATGATGGCAGACTACAAGAAGATACCAGGGAAGATGGAACATTACAATGACGGCAGACTACAAGAAGATACCAGGGAAGATGGAGCATTACAATGATGGCAGACTACAAGAAGATACCAGAGAAGATGGAGCATTACAATGATGGCAGGCTACAAGAAGATACCAGGGAAGATGGAGCATTACAATGATGGCAGACTACAAGAAGATACCAGGGAAGATGGAACATTACAATGACGGCAGACTACAAGAAGATACCAGGGAAGATGGAGCATTACAATGATGGCAGACTACAAGAAGATACCAGGGAAGATGGAACATTACAATGATGGCAGATTACAAGAAGATACCAGGGAAGATGGAGCATTACAATGATGGCAGACTACAAGAAGATACAAGGGAAGATGGAGCATTACAATGATGGCAGACTACAAGACGATACCAGGGAAGATGGAGCATTACAATGATGGCAGACTACAAGAAGATACCAGGGAAGATGGAGCATTACAATGACGGAAGATTACAAGAAGATAGCAGGGAAGATGGAGCATTACAATGATGGCAGACTACAAGAAGATACCAGGGAAGATGGAACATTACAATGACAGCAGACTACAACAAGATACCAGGGAAGATGGAGCATTACAATGACGGCAGACTACAAGAAGATACCAGGGAAGATGGAGCATTACAATGACGGCAGACTACAAGAAGATACCAGGGAAGAAGGAACATTACAATGATGGCAGACTACAAGAAGATACCAGGGAAGATGGAGCATTACAATGATGGCAGACTACAAGAAGATACCAGGGAAGATGGAGCGTTACAATGATGGCAGACTACAAGAAGATACCAGGGAAGATGGAGCATTACGAGGATGGCAGACTACAAGAAGATACCAGGGAAGATGGAACATTACAATGACGGCAGACTACAAGAAGATAGCAGGGAAGATGGAGCATTACAATGATGGCAGACTACAAGAAGATACCAGGGAAGATGGAACATTACAATGACGGCAGACTACAAGAAGATACCAGGGAAGATGGAGCATTACAATGATGGCAGACTACAAGAAGATACCAGGGAAAATGGAGCATTACAATGATGGCAGACTACAAGAAGATACCAGGGAAGATGGAGCATTACAATGATGGCAGACTACAAGAAGATACCAGGGAAGATGGAGCATTACAATGATGGCAGACTACAAGAAGATACCAGGGAAGATGGAACATTACAATGATGGCAGATTACAAGAAGATACCAGGGAAGATGGAGCATTACAATGATGGCAGACTACAAGAAGATACCGGGGAAGATGGAGCATTACAATGATGGCAGACTGCAAGACGATACCAGGGAAGATGGAGCATTACAATGATGGCAGACTACAAGAAGATACCAGGGAAGATGGAGCATTACAATGACGGAAGATTACAAGAAGATACCAGGGAAGATGGAGCATTACAATGATGGCAGACTACAAGAAGATACCAGGGAAGATGGAACATTACAATGACAGCAGACTACAACAAGATACCAGGGAAGATGGAGCATTACAATGACGGCAGACTACAAGAAGATACCAGGGAAGAAGGAACATTACAATGATGGCAGACTACAAGAAGATACCAGGGAAGATGGAGCATTACAATGGTGGCAGACTACAAGAAGATACCAGGGAAGAAGGAGCATTACAATGATGGCAGACTACAAGAAGATACCAGGGAAGATGGAACATTACAATGACGGCAGACTACAAGAAGATACCAGGGAAGAAGGAACATTACAATGATGGCAGACTACAAGAAGATACCAGGGAAGATGGAGCATTACAATGATGGCAGACTACAAGAAGATACCAGGGAAGATGGAACATTACAATGACGGCAGACTACAAGAAGATACCAGGGAAGAAGGAATATTACAATGATGGCAGACTGCAAGAAGATACCAGGGAAGATGGAGCATTACAATGATGGCAGACTACAAGAAGATACCAGGGAAGATGGAGCATTACAATGATGGCAGACTACAAGAAGATACCAGGGAAGATGGAACATTACAATGACGGCAGACTACAAGAAGATACCAGGGAAGATGGAGCATTACAATGATGGCAGACTACAAGAAGATACAAGGGAAGATGGAGCATTACAATGATGGCAGACTACAAGAAGATACCGGGGAAGATGGAGCATTACAATGATGGCAGACTGCAAGAAGATACCAGGGAAGATGGAACATTACAATGATGGCAGACTACAAGAAGATACCGGGGAAGATGGAGCATTACAATGATGGCAGACTACAAGAAGATACCAGGGAAGATGGAGCATTACAATGATGGCAGACTACAAGAAGATACCAGGGAAGATGGAACATTACAATGACAGCAGACTACAACAAGATACCAGGGAAGATGGAGCATTACAATGACGGCAGACTACAAGAAGATACCAGGGAAGAAGGAACATTACAATGATGGCAGACTACAAGAAGATACCAGGGAAGATGGAGCATTACAATGACGGCAGACTACAAGAAGATACCAGGGAAGAAGGAACATTACAATGGTGGCAGACTACAAGAAGATACCAGGGAAGAAGGAACATTACAATGATGGCAGACTACAAGAAGATACCAGGGAAGAAGGAACATTACAATGATGGCAGACTACAAGAAGATACCAGGGAAGATGGAGCATTACAATGGTGGCAGACTACAAGAAGATACCAGGGAAGAAGGAACATTACAATGACGCCAGACTACAAGAAGATACCAGGGAAGAAGGAACATTACAATGATGGCAGACTACAAGAAGATACCAGGGAAGATGGAGCATTACAATGAAGGCAGACTACAAGAAGATACCAGAGAAGATGGAGCATTACAATGGTGGCAGACTACAAGAAGATACCAGGGAAGAAGGAACATTACAACGATGGCAGACTACAAGAAGATACCAGGGAAGAAGGAACATTACAATGATGGCAGACTACAAGAAGATACCAGGGAAGATGGAGCATTACAATGGTGGCAGACTACAAGAAGATACCAGGGAAGAAGGAACATTACAATGACGCCAGACTACAAGAAGATACCAGGGAAGAAGGAACATTACAATGATGGCAGACTACAAGAAGATACCAGGGAAGAAGGAACATTACAATGATGGCAGACTACAAGAAGATACCAGGGAAGATGGAGCATTACAATGATGGCAGACACTGTTGGACACTTCAGAGAGACATTCCAGATGCTCCTCACAAGCGTAAATGTACCAAGAGGAGCCTCGCAGGGAAGAAGAATCGATTTTACTGTGTGTTAGTGGCTCATTCCAATTAAAAATAAAATTATTTTTATAAAAAATTAGTAATAATAAATTAATTTTATGAGTCTATTTTCATTTATTTTGAGGTATTGCCTTATTTAACATAATTACCTAAATTTTCAGAAAATGTCATTTTTGGATTCAGTGCACCCAAAACATAAGGATTACGTAGAATAAACAAAACAGCTCATGAAAAAAAAATTTTTTCCAGACCTGTGTTATGAATTCTTTTTACACATTTAAAACAAAATATGATCTCCTCATAATACAAGCTTTTGAGGAAGGAATCTTAAAGAGAACCAACCACCATCCAACATATTGTATAACGATTTAGCACAGACATCAGCTGGATTGATTGCAATCTACGGTAAGTAGTAGTATTTTTTTCCAAAATGTCATATTCTCATTTTTTATATAAAGAGGCACCAATAGCACTATACATCCGCCTTGTCTGACTTACGTATAACTAAATAGTTGTTATTTTTATTGTTCACAATCAGCATTAAATTGATTTTTTTGTTAAATTATATACTTTTTTATTTTTTATTGGAGGAGACATAATGGTGCAGAGCCAACTGGTCCCTTTCTATCATATTCTGGAATCACATATAGATAGAAAGAATCATAGATAGATAGAATCATAGATAGATAGATGGAATCATAGAATCATAGATAGATAGATAGATGGAATCATAGATAACTAGATAGATAGAATGAAAGATAGATAGATAGAATCATAGATAGATAGATAGAATCATAGATAGATAGAATGAAAGATAGATAGAATCATAGATAGATAGATGGAATCATAGATAGATAGAGGGATAGACAGACAGATAGTTAGAGTGATAGATATAGATAAATACTGCATCTCAATGTAGGTGAAGGAGTCAGATTAATTTGTTCTCATAAAACTACTATAAAGAAATGAGGAAAAAAATACAAATACATTTTTATTTTTTTTCATCTTCACCACCTTGGATTCAAATCAGCAACGTTCAAAACTTGTGTCCAGCAACCTCCTGGCTTTCCTACCTGACCTAAGCTGTTGAGCCACTAGGATTGATGATGTCAGAGGGAGGATTTTACATGACATCATTTTACATTTTACATAAATGAACCTACAATGCAGCCTCTTACACAGCAGATTACACAGGACACAGAGCTCCATTGTACACAGCAGCGTCTCTATCTCCTGGATTCTAGAGAGAGAGGAAAAGAGGATTTTTTTTTTCTTCTAATAAAATTACTAAAAATAATAAAAAAAATTGAATAATGTAATTTTATTACATTTTTTTTATAAAATAATAAACATCACAAATCAGCAAATAACATGGACATATTTGGTGTCCCTGTAATCGTAATGACCCGAACAACACAGTGATAAGGTTATTTATGGGGATCGGTAAATGGTGGGAAAAAAATTTGCAATTTATTATTTTTCTTTATTAAAACCCATAAAAAATGTAATAAAAAATGTATCACTGAGGCCGTGTTCACACATAGCGTAAATGCTGCGTTTTTTCTGCAGGTGTCCGCGCCACGAGTGCAATAACAATCTCCTCTGATTATTGCGTGTCTGCGGTATTTTTTATGCATTGTCGCCTTATTTGATACATGTTTGTGGATGATGTGAATCCTGAAGATTATAAAGAAACACCAAATCCGCACAGTTCAGCGGCGTCTTTCCACGCGCCAGGAGCGGAGATTTCATTACGTCTCATCCACTTTGCTTGGACATTTAGTCCGTGGTCACATGTAGTGTTAATGCTGCATTTATTTCTGCTGTTTTTTTGCACATTTATTCTGCTGTGTTTAATTGTCCAAGTAAAGTGGATGTGATTCCATGAAAAGACGCCGCTGAATTCTGCGGTTTTCAGGGTTTTTTTCTCTGGAGGTTTCTATGTGGAGCTTAACAAAATGCAGGAAAAAGCTTCTCAGTACAATAAAAAAACACTTAAAAACGCAGATTCACATCTGAACCAAACACGCATTAAATAATGGAGAAAAGGCAGAAAAAATGCAGCAAAAATGGAAAAACCAGAGAAGATTGTTATTGTGTAGTTTGGTGCAGACAGAAACAAAAAGAAACAGGATTTATGCAACGTGTGAACATGGCTTTATAGGCACAAATAAGCAACATGTCATATAGTGATGCATAGAAATATAAAAAAAATTCTGACTGCTATGAATATGAATGAACAGTCCGGGACATCTGCTGAATGACCCTTACTGCCAAATGGTTGTGCCTAGGGGCGTGGCCAAAATTTGCCGCGCTGCATACTTTGTCCCTCTTTCCTCTCTGGAAAAGTTGGGAGGTATGCCTCTGCTACTCGTCCCAGGTTTTCCAGGATATCTGCTCCATGTCCGTCCACGGCTTTCAGTCTCCTGTCTGCCTACAGCCTCCATTACCTCACTTTGTGAGCCACTGACAGAATCCAAGACCATGATTCCCAATGGCGCAGGTACAAACTCTTTTAGGGGCGTCCTGTCACCCTCTTGTCCTGGATCTGGGCTCTTCTCCCTACACCCCGGGCTGCTAAACTTTCTTGTGCTCCACATTGGGCTTTGCCAGTATCCAGTGTGCTCCATGTGTGGAGCATCCTAGGCCTATATAAAGCCTAATAGTGCTATTAATTCCATAGTGCTTTACATATATTGGCAACACTGTCCCCATTGGGGCTCACAATCTAAATTCCCTATCAGTATATTTTTATCAGTATATTTTTGGAGTGTGGGAGGAAACCCATGCAAACACGGGAACAACATACAAACTCCTTGCAGATGTTGTCCCTAGTGGGACTAGAACCCAGGACCCCAGCATTGCAAGACTGCAGGGCTAACCACTGAGCCACCGTGCCGCCCAACATTAGCAGAGGTCTTGGAAGATCAGGGACGAGTAGCAGAAGTTCAGAAGCCGCAGCAGGAGACGTCCTGGAGACCACAGACAGTCGCTGTGCACAGACAAACTAACAGTCTTACTACAAGGCACAGGTTTATGTATTATGTATGTTTATTTATTTATATAAATTAATAAATATTAATTATTATTATTATGTCTGCTTGTGGCTTCCAGTGCCGCACTTTATGAGTGTGACTCCCTGGACTAGCCAGGGGTCACAGATAGGCTGAGTCACCCCTATCTGTCCCAGATGTCCACACCCGGGGGCGGGGTCAGGCAGTTGGCCACGCCCACCGAAGAGGATTGATTGGCAGGGGCGGGGAAAAACAGAGGGAGATTGTGTTAGGGAGAGGAAAGGAGAGGAGGTAGCTCTGAGAGCTGTGGAGTAAATCTGTCAGGGCCTAGGTGGGAGCCTAGGAACCCTGTGGCCAGGAGACAGACGGTGGTGGCCGTCCACAGGAGGCCGGGAGTAGAACCGGCGGAACCGTCAAGGCACTGGGACAGGGTAGTGGCCCTCCGGTACCGAATCGGGGAGTCAAACCGAAACCTGAGCACCAAAGGGTACTCAGACCCCGTACGAGGCCCAGAAGCAACTGGACCGAGTCAAATCAACTGATTGCGGCTTGGTCTTGAGGTCCACTCCCACCCAAAGTCCCGATAGACAGCAACAGCCCACCGAGGGGGATAGGAAGCCACCGCCCAGGCACCGCAATCCCACGGACCAGCGCCTGCGGGCAAGAGGGGTCCTCCGGCACCTACAAGTCGGGGAGCGGACTACCGTTGTTGAAACATAGGCAGTCACACAGTAAAGAGGGTGCAGGGAAAGACGACACCACCAACCCGAGTAGGGGGAATCACGCAGCCGGCTGCGGGCACCGACCACAATCCCGTTTTTGGTTTACCAGTGACTCCGGTGTGTTTCTTCTGAGTACACCAGTGCCCTCAGGCACAGTGCCGCGCTACGCCGCCCTGCCCTGCACCCCTCCGGCAGCTCCATCATCACCCCAGCGGGCCCCGGGACTCACACCCCCTACCTACGGAGGGGTCAACACCTAGCTGCGCCACAACACCGCACCCGAGAGCCCCCACCATTACCAGCAGTGGTAGTGCCTTCAATCACCACGACCCGTGGGTGGCGTCACGAACAATCTCCATAGCGGCCCCGGCCGCGCACCCACCCGATCACCAAAAAAAAACCCCTTTTCAGAGTGACGTGACCCCCGGATCCGGGGACGCTCAAGACACCGACACACACCCGAGCCCGGACCCGAGCGGCTCGGCGGCAGCAGCCGAGCCCCAGGGCGGTACATGAGCCCCTGACAACACTTAGAAATGCAATTAAAACTGGGAACACATCAGACATCGTATACACAGATCCGCTCCGTACACCTCGTACACACACGGCTCCGCTCCGTACACCTCGTACACACGCGGCTGCGCTCCGTACACCTCGTACACACGTGGCTCCGCTCTGTACACCTCGTACACACGGCTCTGCTCCGTACACCTCGTACACACGTGGCTCCGCTCCGTACACCTCGTACACACACGGCTCCGCTCCGTACACCTCGTACACACACGGCTCCGCTCCGTACACCTCGTACACACACGGCTCCGCTCCGTACACCTCGTACACACACGGCTCCGCTCCGTACACCTCGTATACACACGGCTCCGCTCCGTACACCTGGTACACACACGGCTCTGCTCCGTACACCTCGTACACACACGGCTCTGCTCCGAACACCTCGTACACACACGGCTCCGCTCCGTACACCTCGTACACACACGGCTCCGCTCCGTACACCTCGTACACACACGGCTCCGCTCCGTACACCTCGTACACACACGGCTCCGCTCCGTACACCTCGTACACACACGGCTCCGCTCCGTACACCTCGTACACACACGGCTCCGCTCCGTACACCTCGTACACACACGGCTCCGCTCCGTACACCTCGTACACACACGGCTCCGCTCCGTACACCTCGTACACACACGGCTCCGCTCCGTACACCTCGTACACACACGGCTCCGCTCCGTACACCTCGTACACACACGGCTCCGCTCCGTACACCTCGTACACACACGCCTCCGCTCCGTACACCTCGTACACACACTGCTCCGCTCCGTACACCTCGTACACACACGGCTCCGCTCCGTACACCTCGTACACACACGGCTCCGCTCCGTACACCTCGTACACACACGGCTCCGCTCCGTACACCTCGTACACACACGGCTCTGCTCCGTACACCTCGTACACACACGGCTCCGCTCCGTACACCTCGTACACACACGGCTCCGCTCCGTACACCTCGTACACACGGCTCCGCTCCGTACACCTTGTATACACACGGCTCCGCTCCGTACACCTCGTACACACGCGGCTCAGCTCCGTACACCTCGTACACACACGGCTCAGCTCCGTACACCTCGTACACACGGCTCTGCTACATCCACACTGTAAACCCCTCCTGACCCCACACATAAACTTCCCCTCATCCAGCACCATGACAACCAGCACAGCAGAGTCCTGCATACACTGAGGAGCTGATCATGTGACCCCTGACTCCTCCCTCCATGTGACATCATCACAGGTCCTGTAAGCACAGAGCAGCCATATATCTAGTGTGCGGCTCTGCAGGTGGAGGTAGGTGCAGGGTCTCTGATATTTTGGGGTCATCATCATTATCATTAACCCCTTTATGTCCAGTTCCAGACCAGTTTACTCCGGTTGTTGATCAGGCACATTTTCATATTAGAAAGGGGAGGAGCCGGCACTGCTTGATCAGACATGTCAGATGGAGATAAATCCCCTCCCCCGGTCCCCCTTCTGGCCAAAGTGCCCCCCATTCCCCCTCCCCATACTGATCATCTAAGATGGTGGCCGCACGCTGCATTCATCCTCCTCCTCTGATTTCTGTCACGTGTGACATGCCAGATGTGACAGAAACGTCCTCCCCAGGTCCAGCTAAGTCACCCCCTGTCACTCCCCGGTCGTCCGCCGGTCTCCTGATACCAGCTGCTGCTCCATCCTCGCGATCCCTACTCAGGCTCTGAAAAATATCATCCGCATGCGCAGAGCGGTTTTAACCCCAGGCCTTGATGCCAGGTGACATTACACAGCTGGTATCAACCCCATTTATTACCCTGTTTGCCACCGCACCAGGGCAACGGGATGAGCCAGAGTGAAGTGCCAGGATTGGTACATCTAATGGATACGCCACTGCTGGGAAGGCTGCAGACTGTTATTTTTAGGCTGGGAAGGGCCAAATAACCATGGCCCTTCCCACCCTGAGAATACCAGAAGCCAACTGTCATCTTCACCTTGGCTGGTGATCCTATTTGGGGGGAACCCATGTTTTTGTTTTTTTTTTTACTAATTTATCAATAATTTAAAAAAAACAGTGTGGGGTGCCCTCTGTTTTGGATTACCAGCCAAGGTGAAGCTGCTAACTGTGATCTGCAGGCTTCAGCCATCTGCTTTACCCTAGCTGGCTATCAAAAATGGGGGACCCACATAGGTTTTTTTTCATTACTTATTTTTTGTCTAAATATAAGGTAAACACCCTTCACTGCCACATGAAAGTCACTAAAGGGTGCCAGCTTAGATTATGCTGGGGGCTGGGACATTATATATGTGTTTGTCTATCCATCCATCCTAGATTTTTAGGCTGTGTCCACGATCAGTGTTTGCAGCGTTTTGGACACAGAGTCTTTTCGCTGCGTCCAAAATGCTGCGCTGTGCAGTACAAGCGCAATGGAAGGGTTTTTGGAAATCTCCTGCCACTGTGCTTGTTTTATTCCTTAGCATAAACTGACCTGCAGCGCGGCTTCCTGAGCCTCAGCATGTCAATTTATGCTGTGGAGACGAGAGTTTCATCCAAAGGGAAAATAGAGCTAAAGTCCTCAGCAGCCTGAACCTGGATCGTGGGCCCGGGCAGCTGCGTTCTCCAGTGGACAATACTCGCATCTCTCCACGAAAGCTGACATTCTGTCTAGTCACCTGGTCGTGGGCACACAGCCTAAAAGTGAGAAATTTGGCACTACAGTAACATTTTTGTGAAGTACCTGTGGGTTCAACATGCTCACTATACCCTCGAATGAAATCCTTGAGGGTCTAGTTTTCAAAATGGGGTCACTTGTGGGGGTTTCTGCTGTATAGGTACCTTAGGGGTCCTAAAAATGCGACATGGTACCCGCAATTTTTTTCAATATTTCCAAAATTCACAACGTGCTCCTTCTGTTATGAGCCCTCCCGTTTGTCCAAACAGAGGTTTTTAGCCACATGTGGGGTATCACTGCGCTCATAAGAAATTGGATAACAAACTGTGGCATCCACATTTTGGTGTTGCTGCTTGAAAAAATGGAAATTTGGTGCTAAAGCAACATTTTTGTGGAAAAAAAAAGAAAAATTTTCAATATGACGACTTAAGTTTATTAAGTTCTATAAAGTACCTGTGGGTTTAAAATGCTCACTATACCCCTGGATAAAATCCTTGAGGGGTCTAGTTTCCAAAATGTGATCACTTTTGATGGAGCTCCACTGTTTAGGCACCTCAGGAGCTCCAAACGCGACATGGCATTCGCTAATGAATCCAGCCAATTTTACAGTCAAATGGCGCTCCTTCCCTTCCGAGCCCTGCTATGCGCCCAAACATTTGATTTCCAGCACATATGAGGTATCTGTGTACTCAGGAAAAACTGCACAATAAATTGTATGGTGCATTTTTTCCTGTTTCCCTTGTGAAAAAAGAGCTTTGATGTCACTTTGATGCCCATTTTGTGCCGGTTTGATACTTTTTTTTGCTGCTTTTAAGTGTATTCACATCAGGGCTCCGCACTGTATTGTATTTTATTATTGTGATATTTTTATGTTTGTTGTTAAACCTGTAAAAAAAAAAAAAAAAAAAACCTGAAAAAAAAATAAATAAACCAACTTCAGCCTCGAATAAGAAACTCGATGAATAAGAAACCAACTTCAGCATTGTGTCTGATGTCGAGCGATACCAGTTTGAAAATAAGGGAATGTCTGTTATTACCACATATATATCCTGCCCCCCGCACTGACTGACAGCCGCTGAGCATTGGAACCTGCCGTCAGTCAGTGTCGAGAGCGCGGTATACTGAGCAGTGACTAAAACCTCATGGGTGCCACCCCTATGACTGAAAGCTGGACGCCGTCTCAATATGATCACATTTACATATTTCATAGCTATTTAGTAAAGGCCCCGTCACACACAGAGATAAATCTTTGGCAGATCTGTGGTTGCAGTGAAATCATGGACATATTGTTCCATTTGTACACAGCCACAAACGTGGCACTGATTGTCCACAGTTTCACTGTAACCACAGATCTGCCGCAGATTTATCTCTGTGTGTGACAGAGCCTTAACACTTCTTAATTTGTATATATGGCTGTTTTTTACCTGGTCGGGGCTAATAACAGAGAATTGGATTGACAGTGGTATTCTCCTATATGTCACACATTTGGAAGGGGGTGGGGTCAAATCAGTATTTATTTTCATCTTCCTTCCCTTGTAACTGGGGCTGATATAATGACTCAGCGGTGACCATATCCTCTGTATATGGGGGAGGAAGCACCATCTGCTCTTTCTACCCTGTTTCCTCGAAAATGAGACGTACCCTGAAAATAAGCCCTAGTAGGATTTTTGGGGGCTTTTTTTGAGTATACTTAAAATATAAGCCCTACTCCAAAAATACACCTTGGTTGTGGTTCCATAATGAATTGTCCAAACATCTAAAAAAGTTAAAGAATACAGCAGAAGTTTTATCAAAGAAAGCAGACACCCACAAAAGAAAGCAAATATCCCCCCCAAAAAAATAATTGCACTCACCAGACCCCAAACAATTACAGTTGGCAAGTACCGATGGTGGATGGGCTCTCACACAGAGATCTGTGCCACTGTCAGGTCCCTCACATTCCCGCTGCATTGCACCGCAGAGCTGTGTATACAGTGACAGAGAAGGCAGAGGCAGTAATAAACCGTCTGTGCCTTATCTAGAGATGGATGGATTTCATCTCCGTTGCTACATGATTGTGTGTAGCTGCGCGGCTCTTTTATTTTTCCACCCACATTGCCGTATAAAGGATAGTTGTTTTTTGTTTTTTTATGACTCATAGGTTTTAATTT
The DNA here is from genome assembly GCF_048569485.1 of Anomaloglossus baeobatrachus. Taxonomy (NCBI): domain Eukaryota; kingdom Metazoa; phylum Chordata; class Amphibia; order Anura; family Aromobatidae; genus Anomaloglossus; species Anomaloglossus baeobatrachus. The sequence continues at coordinate 1,101,761 of NW_027441786.1, read as the reverse complement.
TACCATAAAATTTACTGGAAATTAAGTAAAAATTCCAAGTGCGGTGAAATGGTGAAAAAAAAGTAATTCCATCATTGTTTTTACTCCGTTCACGATGTGCTGGAAGTGAGCGGTCAGCGTGATTCTCCAGGTCAGTGTGATTACGGCAATATCAGACATTTCTTATTATCTAAGTGGTGACTAGAGATGAGCGGACCCGTGGACGTTCGGCTTCTGCTGGTCCAGGGGAACATTTGTAAAGATTGGTTCTGGATTTGGACTTGACCTGAACTTTATTTTTAGTCATGATTGGCAGTTCGGGTCTCCGCCCACATGCAGCCATAAACACATCACTAACAGGGGAGGGAGGGTTTTTCAGTTTTATTTTTTGGTGCACAAACACATCTGATCACACGAGAGCGGTTTCCATACGTGAAGCCCCCGAACTCCAAACCTGAACTTTACTATCTTGTAGAAGTCTGAGTTTGTACCGAAAACCGAACTCCAGGTTCACTCATCTCTAGTAGTGAATAAAAATCAGACTTTTGTAAAAAAAAACAAAACATAAAAAAATCGGCTTGTGTCTCTATTTTCCGACATTAGAGTTGAGTGACGACTTGTTTTTTGCTTGATGAACTGATGTTTTCATTGATACCATTTTAGGTGCAACTTCATTTCATGTTGAAATTTTTTTTACTGCCCAAATGATATCTTCCCTTCATTATTATCTGAATAAATGTTACATATCGGCTCCTCTCCTTCCCATTCAGGTCTCTACAATATCGGATCCTCTCAGTGGTGATCTTCTATAGAAGAGAATTCTCCTGATTGCCCCGTGAAGGATGGATATGGACAGGGACAAGATGGCGGAGAGGATATTACACCTCACCCTAGAGATGCTCTTCCGGCTTACTGGAGAGGTGAGAGATTCTGATGACGTCACATTACATCATTCTTATCTATGGGAATAACAGATGGACAGAACTGGAGAGGTGAGGACTCTGGAAATGTCTGGAGTGAGATTTCTTACTGTGTCTCTCCATAACCAGGATTACACAGTAGTGAAGAAGACCTCTAGTGAGCGCTGTCAGGCCCCTGTGTCTGAGGGATGGGGAAGACCCCTGAGCCCAATCACGGGGCCTCCACCTCACCCCCCGATACATGAGGACATCAATGACCAGAAGATCCTAGAACTCACCTACAAGATGATTGAGCTGCTGACTGGAGAGGTGACACTGCTGGGAATGCTGGGACATTATACAGTAAGGCTATGAAGGGATCGGGGGTGACGGTATCATTGTATGTGTCAGGTTCCTATAAGGTGTCAGGACGTCACCGTCTATTTCTCCATGGAGGAGTGGGAGTATTTAGAAGGACACAAAGATCTGTACAAGGACGTCATGATGGAGGATCCCCAGTCCCTCACATCACCAGGTAATAGACAGGACTAAATACACACGGCCTATAATTATCTGTATGTAAGGAATGAATTCAGTCCCTGTATGTGTCTCCTCCAGTTCTATCCAGTAAGAGGACAACACCGGAGAGATGTCCCCGTCCTCTTCTCCCACAGGACTGTAAACAAGAAGATCCCGATGTTCCTCAGGATGTGTTTCCTCCAGCTCTATCCAGTAAGAGATATCTAATCATGTACTTTCAGCACTAATTTTGTGTTTACATTTTTAGACTTTCTACTCTGTTTATTTTCAGCTGTATTTTCTTTGCTTCTGCTTCTTCTGCTGTTTGCTTCTAGTGTCTTCTCTATGTTGTTATGAAGGCAACTCAAAGACCTGCAGAGGGTTCATGAATACCCTGTTTCCCCCGAAAAGACGACCTTCACCAAAAATAAGACCTACACCGAAAATAAGACCTAGCATGATTTTATGAGATTTTTGGAGAATACTTGAAATATAAGCCCTTCTCCAAAAATAAGCTCTAGTTACTGTCAGGGCCAGCATTGGGAGGAGTCAAACTGCGCAATTTCTCAGGAACCCCAGTCTCTTAGGGACCCCATCAGTTGTATTGTAAGGTTGATTGTTTAAGGACCTTTGATGACTTCAAAGTCGTGACATGATGTAACCAAAGGTCTCTTAATTTCAGGAGTCTAAAAGAAGTGAACAGGACACAGGCTGGCGTGCAGGACTGGTATTAGGGGAGAGGGAGAGAAAAATGGACAATTTCACAGGCCCCCATTCTCCTAGCGGCCCCAGTGTTAATATGCCAATTATAGGACTGCTGAAGGACCTTTTTGACATCACATCATGTGACCAAAGGCTGGTGTGTGTGTGTGTGTGTGTGTGTGTGTGTTTGTGCCAATTTTACCAGCTTTACCAGAATGGGCAGAGCTTGGCCGGAAGAAGGGTGTGATGCCACCGCTTCTCTAACTCATAACAATCTGCAGCGTTCCCTATGCCAGAAATCTCACTCCAGTCCCTGATGTCATTTGTCAGTGTCCATCACCGGTCTTGATTAATTGGAGCCCTAATGTTTATGTGCACAGACTGCAAGACCCTGCTACCTGCTTTGGTTACAAAGCCTAAGGTTAGGCCATCAACGTTATAGTCCTGGACAACCCCGTTAAATATCCGGCATCTGTCTAACTATTTTATGTTAGTCTTTGAAAAAAAAATTCTTTGAAATCGTCTATGTTGGAGATCAATGTTACAAGGAGATTTTTGCAGGTTTTGCCAACTGTCATAGCGGCATCAGGACTTGTGGAAATTATAGATTCTGGTACTCTACATGTTAACTGCTCTGATGTCTGCGAGCAACGCAGGGAGACGCAGGCGAGGAACCACAGGCTTGGACAGGCTAGCAAGAGTTATTCTCTGCTGGGCTGCTTGTTAATGTCTTTGATCACATGCTGTAGAGGAGAAAGTATCATTTGCTACCCTTCTGTATATGCTGGCTGGACTATTTCATTAAGGCCAGCTATAGGTTACCTATACTGGTCTGGTCAGGTGTTGTGATCGAGATGTACGGGTTATTGTTGTGCATTATTGCTATGAGCTGTTGTGGTGTTCACCCTTGTTGTATCATAGTATCATAGTTTTTAAGGTTGAAGGGAGACTCTAAGGCGGGCTTTGCACGTTGCGACATCGCAAGCCGATGCTGCGATGTCGCACGCGATTGTCCCCGCCCCCGTCGCAGGTACGATATCGTGTGATAGCTGGCGTAGCGAAAATTATCGCTAGGCCAGCTTCACATGCACTCACCTGCCCTGCGACCGTCGCTCTGGCCGGCGATCCGCCTCCTTCCTAAGGGGGCGGGTCGTGCGGCGTCATAGCGACGTCACACGGCAGGCGGCCAATAGCGGCGGAGGGGCGGAGATGAGCAGGATGTAAACATCCTGCCCACCTCCTTCCTTCCGCATATCCTACGGAAGCCGCAGTGACGCCGGTAGGAGATGTTCCTCGCTCCTGCGGCTTCACACACAGCGATGTGTGCTGCCGCAGGAATGAGGAACAACATCGGACCGTCGCGTCAGCGTAATTATGGATTACGCCGGCGCTGCACCGATGATACGATTACGACGATTTTGCGCTCGTTAATCGTATCATCTAGGCTTTACACAGTACGATGTCGCATGCGATGCCGGATGTGCGTCACTTTCAATTTGACCCCACCGACATCGCACCTGCGATGTCGTAGTGTGCAAAGCCGCCCTAAGTCCATCTAGTTCAACCCGTAGCCTAACATGTTGATCCTGAGGAAGGCAAAAAAACCAATGTGGCAAACAAACTCCAATGGGGAAAAAAAATCTTTCCTGACTCCACATACGGCAATCAGACTAGTTCCCTGGATCAATACCCAGTCATAAAATCTAATATACATAACTGGTAATATTACATTTTTCAAGAAAGGCCTCCAGGCTCTGCTTAAATGTTAGTAGTGAATCACTCATTACAACATCATGCGGCAGAGAGTTCCATAGTCTCACTGCTCGTACAGTAAAGAATCCTCGTCTGTGATTATGATTAAACCTTCTTTCCTCAAGACATAGCGGATGCCCCCATGTTCCAGTCGCAAGCCTAGGTGTAAAAAGATCTTTGGAAAGGTCTGTGTACTGTCCCCTCATATATTTGTAAGGGGTGGGCAGACCCCTTACAATGGAAGACAGTTTACCCGGAATGTTGTTATTAATAAAAATGTTTTTATTGTTATTACATTGTTTTAGTGGGTCCCCCTAGTGGCCGGGTGGGACGGCTGTCACCACAGAAACAGGGCAGAGGAAAGGAGGAGCCGGCAGCAGAAAGGGGAGGGAGAGGAGAGTTGTTAAGAAAAAGTTTGAGCCAGAAGGGGCAGTTGAGTCCGGGACAGGAGAGAAGAAGCAGAAAGGGGCAGAGTGTGGGAGCTGGGTGAATAGGGAAGCCGGAGAGAAGAGGAGAAGGCGTAACCTCAAGTGTGAAGCAGAATTGGTGTGGGTCCGGTCTGTGGTAGCCGTAGTGGGAGCCAGGTGAAGTGGATTAGCCGGGCACATCCCACTGGAGGAGACGTCAGGAACAGGTTTTTCCCCCTAGCAAAGGAAGTGTGAAGTCAACTGCTGGGTTTTTGCCTGTGTGATGGAGAAGGGCTCAATAAACAAGCCTGCTGGTTCAATTGATCCACGTCTACAGCGTCTTTGTACCACTGACAGCGACATCTGCACCACCACACTCTGCCCCACCAAGTCATCTCCTGTCCCCAAAGTGACGGCAGAACCAGGGGTAAGCCTGATAGAAGGGGCCACGACTACAACCCCCGAGGCACCCCTGGCACCCCGTTACATATTTATACATTGTGATTAGATCCCCCCTAAGCCTTCGTTTTTCCAAACTAAATAACCCCAAGTTTAATAACCTGTCTTGGTATTGCAGCCCACCCATTCCTCTAATAATCTTGGTCGCTCTTCTCTGCACCCTCTCCAGTTCAGCTATGTCCTTCTTATATATCAGTGACCAGAATTGTACACAGTATTCTAAGTGCGGTCGCACTAGTGACTTGTACAGAGAAACAAAAAAGTGAGCCGGAGTATGAGATGGTATACATGGAACTTGTGAGACCATGTTCACACTGGCCATGAGACAAAGAGAAACCAAGGAAAAAAATTGTGAAAACATACCCTGCTGTAACTAAATAAAAGCATAGTGCATATAAACATAGGGTACTTAGTAAACACTGTTTTTGATCAAAAAAAGCATAAAGCTATCCCACCAAACGTCAAGGTGTACCCAGTTGGGATAGTACCTACACTCTCTAATATTAAAACCTTACCATGGGTCTAAAATAGGTCTCAATGTGGCTAAGGGCTGAGAGCGACCGGGTCCCAACAGGACACACACAGTCAGGGGGATTCACAGAATGAAATGTCCAGCTCGCTGAGAAGGGGGCCATTCCCTGTTTGTACTGAATACAAAAAAACTACATAAAAACAAAAAAGTGAGCCGGAGTATGAGATGGTATACATGGAACTTGTGAGACCATGTTCACACTGGCCATGAGACAAAGAGAAACCAAGGAAAAAAATTGTGAAAACATACCCTGCTGTAACTAAATAAAAGCATAGTGCATATAAACATAGGGTACTTAGTAAACACTGTTTTTGATCAAAAAAAGCATAAAGCTTAATATTAGAGAGTGTAGGTACTGTCCCAACTGGGTACACCTTGACGTTTGGTGGGATAGCTTTATGCTTTTTTTGATCAAAAACAGTGTTTACTAAGTACCCTATGTTTATATGCACTATGCTTTTATTTAGTTACAGCAGGGTATGTTTTCACAATTTATTTCCTTGGTTTCTCTTTGACTTGTACAGAGGTAGAACTATATTTTTTTCATGAACACTTATACCTCTTTTAATACATCCCATTATTTTATTAGCCTTATCAGCAGTTGCCTGACACTGTGTACTAAAGTTAAGTTTACCATCCACCCATACACCCAAGTCTTTTTCTGTGTCTGTTTTACCCAGTGTTCTACAATTAAGTACATAATTATAAATTGTATTTCCTCTACCCAAGTGCATGACCTTACATTTATCTACATTAAACTTCAATTGCCACTTCTCAGCCCAATCCTCCAATTTACATAAATCTCCCTGTAATATAAAATTATCCTGTCTTTTTGTTGCTGCCTTCCTGCTCTTGCTTTTCTCATTAGTCTCTCACTGTTTATTTCTGTGAGTTTGCAATGTGTCCTGTGTGTCTTAATCTGTGTTTCCATCATATTCCTGTCCCTTCCTTCCCCGAGGGATAACAGATTAGATTTGGTCAAGAGAATAGTAAGGCATGGGACTCAGGCATCTCCATCTTCCGGTGTAATCAAGAGGTTAGGGAGAGTTTAGGGTCCCCTACCATATTGGACATTATAGCAGCCCCCTGTCCCTCATTATCCTGCAGTCACATTGTGACACTCAATCAGATTTTTTACTGTAGCACATTCCAGAGAACTGGTGCTAGTAATGGGAGATTCAAATTAACGAAGATGTAACTCTTAGATAGGGATGGACGTTCCCGATTTGTAAAGATCGGGGATCATGACAATCACATAGTGATCGTGTGCACGATCTCGAGCTTTCCTGGAAAGCTCGTGTTACAGATCGGTCCAGATCGGGTCTAAGGGCTGTAAAAAGAAAGCACATTATTAAAATAAAAAAACATTATGATGATACTTACAGGTCCCGCGACGCATCCTGCAGACTGTCTCCCGGCCGCTTCTGCCTCCGCGTCCGTCCGATCATTGCTGTGCTGCCCAGTAACGAACACTGGACTTACAGGACCTTCAGTGACATCATACCCATGTGACCAGCTGGTGTGAATGTTGTACAAACATTGGCTTACAGACTGGTCACATGACTATGACGTTTTCAAAGATCCTATTAACTTCACTGCACTGCTTGTCACTCGGCAGTCATCAGCTGTTTTCGGCCGTGTTCACGGTGACGTCAGGGTTCACCCGAGTCCATGGCTTATAGACTCGATTGAACTTTGACGGTCACTTTGCTAGTGTCGCATCGCATCACAGCGCTCAATCTCCAGACAGCAGCAGGTCGGCTTCTTGTGTTTCCATGCAGCTGAAGCGCTCCTGTCCTGAGATCAGTCCATGCGGAGTGATGCCCATGCAAGATGCAAGTGCAATCATCCCCTCGCTGTCAGCCTGCTTCTTGCTCTGTACAGAATGATGTAGCAGAGCTGACAATGCTCTCTGCTTCTCACTGTGTATAGACTGTGTCTGTACAGAGTTATGAAGCTGACCATGCTTTACCTGTTGATTACGTCGGACTAAGGATTTTTTTTTATTATAAAGATGGATTCTCTAAATGTTTTTTTTGTTATAGTTCTAATAGAACATTTTTTTCTCTGTGTTGTATGTTTGTTTTACTGTTTACTAGAAATTCATGGTGGCCATGTCTAATTTGGCGTGACACCATGAATTTCGGGCTTAGTACCATCTGAGAATACAAAGCTGGTATTAACCTCTTTATTACCCAGCGTACCACCGCAATCAGGGCCGCTGGACGAGCCGGGTAAAGCTCCTTGAAAAGGCGCTAAGGAACAATGCGCCATTTATTTACAGGGGTGATTGCGGGCTGCCGAGAATCCCAGCCCCCAGCTGACTGGCTGTACCTGACTGGCGATCAAAGTACAGCGGGAGCCCTTGCTTTTTTTTTTTTTTTTAAATAATTAAAAAAAAAATAAATTATTGTGCTTCCCTGCATTTTGATTGCCAGTCAGGTAAAGCCAGGCAGATTGGGTGGAGGTGGCAGCCTGTAGCCGTCCGCTTCATCTGCGCTGAGAATCAAAAATACCGCGGAGCGCTACGTCATTTTTTTAAATTATTTCTTTTTATACAACTATATATTGCGTACATTTTATATATATATATATATATATATATATATATATATATATATATATATACTAGAAGGTGGCCCGATTCTAACGCATCGGGAATTCTAGAATTTATGTATTGTGTAGCTAATGTATGATTTTTGTTTTATATATATATATATATATATATATATATATGTTGTTGTGTATAGTTGCCAAGTGTTTGTGTAGGGCGCTGTAAATGTTCTGGGTGTTGTCTGGGTGGGTGGGGGGTGTGTGAGAGTGGTGGTGTTTGTGTGTTGCGTTGTGTGTTGCATTGTTTGTGGAGCGCTGTGTGTCTGTAGCGTTGTGTGTGTGTGTGTGGTGCTGTGTGTGTTGGGCGGTTTGTGTGGGTGTGTGTATGTGGGGTGCGTGTGTGTGTTTTGGGGGGAGGTATGTTTTGTGCAATGTGTGTGTTGCGCGATATGTACATATATTTGTGTGTGCCGCGGTGTTTGTGTGTTGTGTGTGTGCAGCATTGTCTGTGTGTGTGTGTGTGTGTGTGTGTGTGGGTGTCTGTGTAGGGCGGTGTTTGTGGTTCCCAGTGTGTGTGTGGTGTGTTGTGCGGTGCGTGTGTGGCGGTGTGTGTGTGTGTTTTGGGGGAGGTGTGCACCCCCCATCGTGCTCCATCCCCCATGCTGCGCACCCCTCATTGTGCTCCATCCCACATGCTGCGCACCCCCCATCGTGCTCCATCCCCAATGCTGCGCACCCCCATCGTGCTCCATCCCCCATGCTGCGCACCCCCATCGTGCTCCATCCCCCATGCTGCGCACCCCCATCGTGCTCCATCCCCCATGCTGCACCCCCCATCGTGCTCCATCCCCCATGCTGCACTCGCCATCGTGCTCCATCCCCCATGCTGTGCACCCCCCATCGTGTTTCATCCCCCCATTCTGGGCACCCCCCATCGTGGTCCACCCCCCATGCTGCACTACCCATCGTGCTCCATCCCCCATGCTGCGAACCCCTCAGAGAGGAGTATAATAGGAGGATTATAATAGGAGGAGTATAATGGGAGGAGTAGTCCTGGGGAAAGAGGAGTATAATGGGAGGAGTTGTCCTGGGGGGAGGTGTACAGGTGCCCAACGTGTGCGGGGGGCGTGGCCGAGCGGGCATAGTGTGAGGGGTGCGTGGCCGAGCGGGCATAGTGTGAGGGGGCGTGGCCTAGCGGGCATAGTGTGAGGGGGCATGGCCTAGCAGGCATAGTGTGAGGGGCCGTGGCCTAGCGGGCATAGTGTGAGGGGGCGTGGCCTAGCTGCCATAGTGTGAGGGGGCGTGGCCTAGCGGGCATAGTGTGGGGGTGTGGCCTAGTAGGCATTGCGTGCGGGGGCGTGGCCTAGCGGGCATCGCGTGTGAGGAGTGTGGCCTAGCGGGCATCGCGTGCGGGGGGCGTGGCCTAGTGGGCATCGCGTGCGGGGGGCGTGGCCTAGCGGGCAGCGCGTGCAGGGCGTGGCCTAGCGGGCATCGCGTGCGGGGGCGTGGCCTAGCGGGCATAGTGTGGGGGTGTGGCTTAGTGGGCATTGCGTGGGGCGTGGCCTAGCGGGCATTGTGTGGGGCGTGGCCTAGCGGGCATCGCGGGGGCATGGCCTAGCAGGCATCGTGGGGGGGGCCTGGCCTAGCGGTCATAGTATGAGGGGGCGTGGCCTAGCGGGCATCACGTGCAAGGGAGCGTGGCCTAGTGGGCATCGCGTGCGGGGGCGTGGCCTAGCGGGCATCGCGTGTGAGGAGTGTGGCCTAGCGGGCATCGCATGCGGGGGCGTGGCCTAGTGGGCATCGCGTGCGGGGGGCGTGGCCTAGCGGGCAGCGCGTGCAGGGCGTGGCCTAGCGGGCATCGCGTGCGGGGGCGTGGCCTAGCGGGCATCGTGTGCGGGGGCGGGCCTGGCCAAACGGTTAATCCATGCGGGGGGCGGGGCCAGTATGTAAAAAACAGAATTAAACCAGGGGTTACCTTGCTGGGTACCCACGCTGGTACTAACCTGACTTCAAACTAAACTGGCAGCACCTTTACAATGTGAACAGCTGCGTATACGTCTGTGATGTGACTACATGCAAATAAAGTGAGACGCACACTGAAAAACCATAAAAAAAATTCTACCTTATGAAAAAAAAACTCCATATTTTTTCATAAGGTAGAACTTTTTTATGGTTTTTCAGTGTACGTCTGTCACTTTATTTGCATGTATTCACATCACAGATGGATACGCACCTGTTCACATAGTAAAGGTGCTGCCAGTTTAGTTTGAAGTCAGGTTAGTACCAGCGTGGGTACCATGCAAGGGAACCCCTGGTTTCATTCTGTTTTTTGCATTGTATATTATACTATACAGGGAAGTGATGCTCTGTTGCTGGATTTGCACTCTAGCCCTCACCAGTCTCATTAGCCCTCTGTGTCCACCTGCTGATCTTGTGTAGGTTTTTAAGAAGCCTAGAAAGATGCAGTTTAGAGTAGGACCCAGCATCGGAGGTTGCCGTGAAGTGGCACTGGGCTAGTATTACAATGGCCATTTTTTCTGATTTTTCTCTTTATAGGTATATTTTTGAGTAAATTGTAAATAAATACAACATTTTTTGCTTGGAAATTCGGAGACGTCAGTAGTTAATAGAATAAAAGAACAATTTCCATTTTACTCAAAAATATAAAGAAGAAAATCAGAAAAACTGAAAATTTTGCAGTGGTCTTTTAATTTTTGCCAGAGCTGTGTGTATATATATATATATATATATATATATGTATATATGTATATATATACACACATAATATATAGTTGTATAAAAATAAATAAATAATTAAAAAAAAAATGACGTAGCGCTCCGCCGTATTTTTGATTCACAACGCACATAAAGCAGATGGCTACGGGCGGCCACCCCCATCTGCCTGGCTTTACCTTGGCTGGCAATCAAAATACAGGGAAGCCCTTTTTTTTTTTTAAATAGTTTTTTGCCCCAAAAAAAAATGACGTGGGCTTCGCCATATTTTTCTATGCTAGCCAGGTACAGCAGACAGATACAGGCGGCCCCCAACCCCTAGCTGCCTATTTGTACCTGGCTGGGAACCAAAAATATAGGAAAGCCATTTTTTTAATTATTTCATGAATTTCTTGAAATAATTAACAAAAAAAAAAATGACGTGTGCTTGGCCCAATTTTTGTGTCCAGTCAGTTACAACTAGGCAGCTGGGGATTGGAATCTGCAGCGGAGGGTGGCCCAAGCTTTCTGCCTTCCCGCTGCAAATTGCAGTCCGACACTTGCCCCAGAAAATGGCGCTTTCATAGAGGCGCCATCTTCTGGCACTGTATCCAACTCTCCAGCGGCCCTGGTGGCGGGTGGCACGCTGGGTAATAAGGGGTTATTACCAGCTTTGTTTTACCACCTGGTGTTAAGCCCAAGATTCCTAATGTCAGGCAAGTTTGACCCGGCCATTAAGAATAAAGAATAAAGGGTTAAAAAAAAGACACCACACAGAGATAATACTTTATTAGAAATAAATACACAGACACACTTAGGGACTCCATCTTTATTACTCCTTCTCACCCCTCCACGATCCTTGTCTTCTGTCACCGATCTAGCTCTGCTATATCAGAAAGCACAGGAGGAGGAAGAGCGCTGCAGCTGTTCCCGCGCTGTCTAATCACTCAGTGAGTAAAAAGAGGCTTTGGGTTGGTAAGCGGTGCCGTCACCACTGCCACAGTTGCCATAGTAACCTATCGAACGGGTTACCACACTATAGTAATGGTGATCTCCAATCACGTGATTCCCGGCGCCGCTATTCAGCACCGGCTGTGGCAGCCAATCCCTGCATGTGGGCTGACTCTGTAAAGAGTGCCAACGTGCAGGGAGGGGAAGCCGAGCATGTACCTGAGCATCTCTTCGCTACACGACGGTCGCCGAGTTTACTGAGTACTGAGATGCTCGGGTGAACACCGTGTACCGGCGAGCATGCTGACATTACAGGACCTTTGCATGACATCATAATCATATGACCCAGTCTGTAGCCAATGAAATAATACAACATTCCCACGTGGTTATGATGTCACGGAAGGTCCTTTGGTTACCGGGAGGACACGTCGATGATCGTACTTGGAAGCAGAAGCAGTGGGAGACAGAGTGCAGGACACGTCACGGCACCTGTAAGTAAAATGACAATGTTTATTATTAACTGTATTATTTATTTTACAGCCCTCCTCTCGCCCCATCCCATAATTGTAAAGTCCAAGATCGGTGATCAGACGCAAGATCGTGTTATTTCGATCCCGATCTTTACAAAATGATCCGACGAGTCTCCCCGATCCCGACCATCAGGAGGATCGCCCATCAGTACTCTTAAGGCCCCATTACACGCAACAACGTATCTAACAATATATCGCCGGGGTCACAGATTCCGTGACGCACATCCGGCATCGTTAGCAACGTCGTTGCGCGTGACACCAACAAACGGCCGTTAACAATGGAAAATACTCACCAAATCGTCCATTGTTGACACGTCGTTCGTTTTCAACAAATCTTTGATTGTTGAAGACGCAGGTTGTTCGTCGTTCCCGAGGCAGTACACATCGCTATGTGTGACACCTCGGGAACGACAAACTGCAGCTTACCTGCGGCTGCCGGCAATGAGTAAGGAAGGAGGAAGGAGGTGGGCGGGATGTTACGGCCGCTCATCTCCGCCCCTCCGCTTCTATTGGGCATCTGCTTAGTGACGCGGCTGTGACGCCGCACAAACCGCCCCCTTAGAAAGGAGGCGGTTCACCGGCAACAGCGACGTCGCTAGGCAGGTAAGTCCATGTGACGGCTCCTAACGATTTTGTGCGTCACGGGCAGCGATTTGCCCGTGACGCACAAACGACGGGGGCGGGTGCTTTCACCAGTGATATCGCTAGCGATATCGCTGCATGTAAAGCCCCCTTTAGATGTTGAAATTGGACAACAGATTCAGAATACATTTTTTTTCTAATTTAATTTCTGATGTTATGGTTTAAAAAAAAATGTACTTTCAAGATAATATCATTAAAAAAAATAACATTGTGTTTATTTTTTACAGATGACTGTGTTGGGAGTTCAGATGGAAATCTAATATCTTCAGAATTTATAACAGATGATGAAAGTATCACACATGATACATATGAAGAGCATGCTGTTGTCCCAGATATACCTCCAGCCCTTCCTCGGAAAGCTTTAACAGCTGATCTTTTCAAAGAAGTCCAAAATTCCAATTTATCACAGAATTGTAAGCAAAACCAAAGTTACAGAAAGGATGTGGAACATGAAACGGCTCCTACAAGGGTGAAACCATTTTCATGTGCAAAATGTGGGAAATGTTTTATTAGGAAATCACATCTTAATATCCATCAAAACAATCACTCTGGGGAGAATCCATTTTCATGCTCAGAGTGTGGGAAATGTTTTATTCAGAAATCAGACCTTGCTAGACATCAGAAAATTCACACAGGGGAGAAGCCATTTTCCTGTTCAGAATGTGGGAAATGTTTTATTCAGAAATCACATCTTGTTACACATCAGAAAATTCACACAGGGGAGAAGCCATTTTCATGTTCAGAGTGTGGAAAATGTTTTATTCGGAAATCAGACCTTGTTAGACATCAGAAATGTCACACAGGGGATAAGTCATTTTCATGTTCAGAATGTGGGAAATCTTTTATTCAGAAATCAGACCTTGTTAGACATCAGAAATGTCACACAGGGGATAAGTCATTTTCATGTTCAGAGTGTGGGAAAGTTTTTATCCAGAAATTAGATCTTGTTATGCATAAGAAAAATCACAAAGGGGAGAAGCCATTTTCATGTTCAGAATGTGGGAAATGTTTTATTCATAAATCACACCTTGTTAGGCATCAAATATCTCATACAGGGGAGAAGCCATTTTCATGTTCAGAATGTGGGAAATGTTTTATTCAGAAATCAGACCTTGTTGTGCATCAAAGATCTCACACAGGGGAGAAGCTGTTTTCATGTTCAGAATGTGGGAAATGTTTTATTCGGAAATCAAAACTTGTTCAGCATCAAAGATCTCACACCGGGGAGAAGCCATTTTCATGTTCAGAGTGTGGGAAATGTTTTAATTGGAAATCAGAACTTATTGTGCATCAAAGATGTCACACAGGGGAGAAGCCATTTTCATGTTCAGACTGTGAGAAATGTTTTATTCGGAAATCAATTCTTGTTCAGCATCAAAGATCTCACACCGGGGAAAAGCCATTTTCATGTTCAGAATGTGGTAAATGTTTTATTCAGAAATCAGATCTTATTGTGCATCAAAGATGTCACACCGGTGAGAAGCCATTTTCATGTTCAGAGTGTAGGAAAGGTTTTATTCGGAAATCAGATCTTGTTGTGCATCAAAGATGTCACACAGGGGAGAAGCCATATTCATGTTCAGAGTGTAGGAAATGTTTTATTCGGAGATCAGAACTTGTTGTGCATCAAAGATGTCACACAGGGGAGAAGCCATTTTCATGTTCAGAGTGTAGGAAATGTTTTATTCGGAAATCAGAACTTGTTGTGCATCAAAGATGTCACACAGAGGAGAAGCCATTTTCATGTTCAGAATGTGGTAAATGTTTTATTCAGAAATCATATCTTGTTGTGCATCAAAGATGTCACACTGGGGAGAAGCCATTTTCATGTTCAGAGTGTGGGAAATGTTTTATTCGGAAATCAAAACTTCTTCGGCATCAAAGATCTCACACTGGGTTGAAGCCATTTTCATGTTCAGAGTGTGGGAAATGTTTTAATTGGAAATCAGAACTTGTTTTGCATCAAAGATGTCACACAGGGGAGAAGTAGTGCTGAGCGGGTCCGGACTGTAAGAGTCCGGATACGCGCAGTTTCAGCGTTATATCTCTGCTGCACCCGGGTGCGGGATTCCGGGTGCACGATTCGGATTCGGTAATTAATAAAAATAAACAAAATCAGAAATAAATGAGCGTTTCATACTTACCGAGACTCAGTGTCATGGTGGCACACTGCTTCCTGGTCGCGCAATCACTTTCTGTGCTATCCATCGCATACACACAGCTTTCTGTGTTTTTCCCGCCCACCGGCCGTCCTCTCATCTGTGATTGGTTCCAGGCCCCCCAGCCTGTGACAGCTCTGCCTGCAGTCATCGCTTATCGCTGCTCAGTCATAGGCTGCACTCATAGCCAGCAGTCATCTCTATGGCTGCTAGCTGTGACATGTTAGCAGAGCTGGATGTGTCGCCGTGGGACATTGTGTATGGATTACGCCGGAGCTGCAGGGTGTTGGGGGTAATAAAGTGGTGAAGGAGGGTGCGTGTTTGTATTTTATTCCAAATAAAGGATTTTTCTCTGTGTCTGTGTTTTATTACATTCACTTACAGGTTTGTGAAGCCGGTGTCTCACAGATGCCTGTGCCATCACAAACAGGGCTTAGTAGCAGCCATGTGCTGTTATTAACCCCTCTTACCCCGATTGGCACCGCATCACGCCAACGGGAAGAGCCGGTATCGCACCGGGATTGTCACATCTAATAGATGCGGCAATACCGGGCAGCTCAGGGGTGAGAATATACCAGCCCCCAGCTGGCATTATCATGGATGGGGATGAAAATTGGGGGAACCGCACGTCGTTTTTTTTTTTAATTATTTATTTAAATAAAAATCAACAAAAAAACGCATGCGGATTATCTTAGGCAGCAATCACACTTGCAAGGGACTCCCACGAGTCTGACATCGCAGCACAGCTGCACACTTCTGATAGGAGCGTGCATGTGTTTCTAGTTACATGCACACTCATGTTCAGACAGCGGCAGGCTGTGCCGGGTGATGTCACGGCAGACTCGCACGAGTCTGACAGTG
Organism: Anomaloglossus baeobatrachus; assembly: GCF_048569485.1. Classification (NCBI taxonomy): domain Eukaryota; kingdom Metazoa; phylum Chordata; class Amphibia; order Anura; family Aromobatidae; genus Anomaloglossus; species Anomaloglossus baeobatrachus. The sequence continues at coordinate 1,086,104 of NW_027441786.1, read as the reverse complement.
CATCATCCACACAGCCGCACACACTTCTGACAGGAGCGTGCATGTGTTTCTAGGTACATGCACGCTCATGTTCAGAGAACGGCAGGTTGTGTCGGGTGATGCGTAGCAGAGCTGCACGAGTCTGACAACGCATCACATCACCCGGCACAGCCGCACACTTCTGACAGGAGCATGCAAACACATGCACTTTCACCATACTGCCTGCAGACACTTGCACTGCTTTCCCCGCCCACCGACTGTCCTCTTATCTATGATTGGTTCCAGGCTGACGCGCCCCCCAGCCTGTGACAGCTCTGCCTGCAGTCATCGCTTATCGCGGCTCAGTAATAGGCTGCACTCATAGCTAGCAGTCATCTCTATGGCTGCTAGCTGTGACATGTAGCAGAGCTGGATGTGTTGTCGTGGGACAACATGTGGATTACGCTGGAGCTGCAGGGTGCTGGGGGTTAATAAAGGGGTGAAGGAGGGAGCGTGTTTGTATTTTATTCCAAATAAAGGATTTTTCTCTGTCTGTGTTTTATTACATTTACTTATAGGTTTGTGATGGGCGTGTCTCATAGACGCCTGTGCCATCAAAAACATAGGGCTTAGTAGCAGCCGTGTACTGTAATTAAGCCCTCATTACCCCGACTGGCACCGCATCAAGCCAACGGGAAGAGCCGGTATCACACCGGGATTGTCACATCTAATAGATGCGGCAATACCGGACGGCTGCGGGCTGGAATACAAGCCCTCAGCCAGCGTTATCATTCCTGGGGATGAAAATTAGGGGGGACCGCACATCTTCTTTTTTCTTTTTTTTTTTTTTAAATATTTATTTAAGGGGGGCGTGGTCTGGCCATGGAGGAGAGAAGACACGGGTAACATTGCTCCTGTGCTGAAATCGGCCCCAGGCTCACAAAACCCCACAGTACACAGCCAGAAACACCCTCAATGTCGGCCAAGAGGAGGGGGAACAAAAGCAGACGAGCTTCAGACCTCCCGGTGCCCTGCAGCCCTGGAATTACGCAATTTTTGAGAAGCGCGTCCGGCCCAAGGCAACAGCAAACTTACTCTAAGATGGCGGCAGCAGCTTCCCCTGCAAATCTTCCAGCGTGGAGGGACAAAGCGGGTGCAGGGCAGGACGCCGGAGCTCACAGCACTGAACATGCAGCTGCAATCCCAACACCATCCAGGTCGGAGCAGGAGCAGGGAGGGGGAGAGTCGCTCCAGACTGAACGGCACACAGATAACTCAGGCAAGACAGCAGCAGGGGGGCAGGAGGGACCGGAGCCACGAGGCATGAAACAGCCGGAGGTAGGGGGAAGGCAGCGATGCCCCGGCGGGGGGGAGGTGAACACAGGCAGGGGTCCTCAGGGTCCAACCGCAGTAGAGGCTGACATAGCCAGCATACCACAGACGGATTCCAGGCATATATCCTCGGGCCTGCAAGGGAACACAGGAGGACAGGCATATGGAGCTGTGACCATATCACACAGCTCAGATAATGAGAGACACTGCTGTCCTTCTGAAAATAATATCCCTTGGAATTCACAGCAGGAGAATGGTGATAAGACCCTCTTGGCCCCAGATGCTGATATGAATACCACCACCCCCACCATGTCAAATGAGCAGAATATAATAACATCCATAATATCTCTGCCACCCTCCCCTGAAAGAGGAATGCTCCCTCATTTACTCAGGCCCACTGCTGCCACCAGTCTAACAGGAGAAGCCTCACAAAGTGGTTCTCAACAAGTTGATGGTGTCTGGGAAGATTTAAAGGCACGGATACGGACCATCCCTACCAGGGAAGAGATGGAGAATTATATTGCAAAAATGGAAGCTACATACAAGGCGGAGTCGTCCGCAATAAGAGGAGACATGCAACAATTGACAAAAAGAGTGGAGAAATCTGAACACCGCACAGAAACGGTTTCACAACAAATCACCACGCAGGAGCAGGCGCTATCGGAACAGGCCTCACAAATTGAATACCTGACAGATCTCCTTGACGATTTAGAAAATAGAGGAAGGCGTAACAATATCAGAGTAAGGGGTATCCCTGAATCGGTGAGCCCACAAGACCTAGACGGAACACTGCGCCATCTGTTCAACTCGATATTAGATCTTCCTCCAGATGCTAAACTAGAATTGGACAGAGCTCACAGGTCGCTAGGCCCAAAACCAATGCAAGGTGCTAACCCGCGAGATGTCATATGCAAAGTCCATAAATTTAAAAAAAAAGAAGATATCTTATTTAAAGCACGTCAGAAGGGCCAAATTATACTCAGGGGCACTCCTATTCTGCTCTTGCAAGATCTTTCTCGCCATACTCTACAAAAACGACGAGCATTGAAACCTCTTCTTGACGTCTTAAGACAAGAAAATTTTCTCTACTCATGGGGATTCCCCTTCAGACTACAGGTACGCCAGGCAGGCTCCCTGCGAGTGCTCCGTAACCTGGATGATCTCCTGGAATTCTGCTCGGCTCTACAGATTCCCTTGATCCACATCCCTCCAGCGGACTGGCCTAGGGTACACAGAAGGGGGGAGAGTTTACCTGCCCGGATGCTTTCACTCCCACAACGATCTCGTATCCAGAGAAACAGAGATACCTTCCAGAGGGGAGAAACCAGAAGGCCTAACGCCTCATCTTCACCCTAGAATTGAACTACACCACTTTGAACCCCGCTGAGTTTCCTCTGAGGAACTTTCCACGCAGTAAGATCCGGAGGAGGGTCTTCTTATGGGCCTCCCTTTTTCTTTGCTTCTGTGGACAAGCTTCTGATCATTAGCATTGAGCGACGGAATATCGATATGATGGTGGTATCTACATGACTCCTACACTTCCTTTTGGCTTACGTAATATGTTTTTGTAAAATGTAAAATGTTAACATACACGTATATGAATATTATCAGAACAGGCCGCTTGGCCTTATATTTCATATTTCATATTTCATGTTTATATCTATGTTTATGCATTTGCTTACTTCCTGGTTGTGGATGTTCCTGGGTGACCGGTTAAAGCTTGAGGGTCACCGTATTAAGCACTTGGGCCTGGGGCTGGTTCGGCAGGGAACTAATCCCTAGTGGAAAGACAGTCCCCCCTTTGGGTCTCTACTCACTGCAGGCAGGAGTAGAAATTAGTGACCCCCCTTTCTTAATTTCTTAATTTCTTGATTTCTTGACCTATGGTCAAACATCCTTAATATATCTCATATTCTCTATCCCCTACATTTCTTTTCTTCCCCCATACCGACCCATCTGTTGAGTACTATACTTAGATATATTCTTATATATCTTCACACAGTCTCCTCTTCCTCTTCACTCCCTCGCTTTTCCTTTCCTCTTCTCTTCCCCCTCCTCTCCCCCCCCTTTTTTTTTTTTTTTTTCCTCTCTCTCTCTCTCTCTTCTCCTCTTCTCTTCTTTTCTCGATCCCCCATATTGTCAGTCCTACTTTCCTACCTGAACTCAACTCTCTAGTCTTCTCCCCCTTTTCCATTTCTTGGCGTCCTACACATACCTTTGCCTACACTTGACTCCCCTCCTTAGACCTCTGAGGTCCCCAGAGCAACATGACTACACTTAACTGTTGTTCAATTAACATACGAGGCTTTAACACCCCTCAAAAGCGTTCACAGGTCCTGTACTCTATGCATAAGAAACAAGTCCACGTCCTTATGTTACAGGAGACACATTTTAAAAAAGATCATGTACCCACATTTCGAGACAGATTTTTCCCTGTGTGGTTTCATAGTACCAACCCCGAATCCAGATCAAAAGGGGTCTCGATTGCACTCCATAAACAACTGGTACACACTATAGTAGACTCAAACATTGACGAACAGGGTCGATATATTTTCCTTAAATTGAAAATAGCAAACTCTCTGTTCACACTGGCAAACTGGTACCTTCCTAACACTAATCAGATCTCTCATTGCAGAACCCTTTTAGCATTACTCGCTGATTTTGCAGAAGGAACAACAGTAATTGGAGGTGACTTCAACTTCACAATGAACTCGGCCTTGGACTCCTCATCTGGACGGAACACCACTCGTATCAGAGAATTTCGTGCCTTGAATCGGACCCTCCATGCCCTCCGGCTGATAGATGTGTGGAGAACTCTAAACCCCCAAGGTAGAGACTACACATATTATTCCCCACCACACAATACATACAGTAGAATAGATCTCTTCTTGGTGAGCCATGGGGCCTTGGCTTGGAACCCAAAGGTGGACATAGGGGAAATTCTCTGGTCCGATCACGCCCCAATTTACGTATCCCTTCGGGTCCCATCCTTTCCCCAACGCTCTTGGACATGGCGATTGAATAACAATCTACTTAAAGACACTCTTTGCCTAGAAGAACTGAAATCCTCAATTGACTCCTTTACACAAATACATGGCTCTGATCCGACTTCTTTGCCTACCCAATGGGAAGCATTGAAATGTGTCCTTCGTGGAGTACTAATCAAACATGGCTCCAGGATTAAAAGGGAAAAGACGAAGGAGGTAGAGGAGTTGCTGACACAAATCCACGAACTAGAAAATTTACATAAATTAACACGCACTTCTACGGTTCTGGCCGAACTGGTCCTTAAGAGGGTTACGCTTAGAGACCTACTGGATCAGAAATACTCACGACACAGAGAGAGACTCCGAGGTTATTATTATACATCCTCCAATAAATGCGGCCGCCCCCTAGCGCGACTCTTACACCCCCGGGCCAACACCTCTTATATTCCTTGTATTACCACTAGAGGCAATAAAAAATCTCATGACCCGACAGTAATACTGGAAACCTTCCGGTCTTATTACGAGGACCTTTATAATATCAAAGGGCAATACTCGGAAATACAGCCAGCGGCTCTGATAGGGAAAATTGAGAGATATGTGCAGGAGACGGCCCTACCCCCCTTAGATAGCCTCGCTGTAGAGGCACTGGAGGGAGATTTCTTAGAATCTGATATCTGTAATGCAATTCAAAACACACCCTCAGGAAAATCTCCAGGCCCAGACGGGTTTACCCCGGCCTTTTATAAAATACTCAAAGATCAATTAACACCGATTATGACCAAAACGTTCAACTCAATCGATGGAGAGTCACGGTTAACACCACAATCCTTAGAAGCCCACATTAGCGTGATCCCCAAACCAGGGAAGGATCCATCTCTAGCTTCAAACTATAGACCCATATCTATTTTGAATATAGACCTTAAACTTTATTCCAAGTTATTAGCCGACAAGCTGGCACCACTCCTGCCCTCCGTTATTAACTTGGACCAAGTTGGGTTCATTAAGGGTCGGGAGGCAAGAGATAATACGATCAAAACTCTATCCCTTATTGCTAAGGCCAAGAAAAAATCAATCCCATTGGGTCTTCTGAGTATTGATGCAGAGAAGGCCTTCGACAGGGTCCATTGGAGCTTTCTGAAGGCAGCTCTGGAGCAATTGGGTTTGGGACCCCGGTTGTTACAGAGAATTAATGCTCTATATGATAATCCATCGGCCAGAGTGAGAATTAACGGGACATTATCTTCTTCCATTGCGGTGAGAAATGGGACTAGACAGGGTTGCCCCTTGTCCCCTCTCTTATACGTAGTGGTCATGGAACACTTAGCCAACGCACTTAGGGGAAACATAAACATTAAGGGGATTCAGGTCGGGGATAAACACCATAAAATTGCATTGTATGCGGATGACCTACTAGTATATGTCTCCCAACCCCATATTTCGTGCCCAGCCATAATGAAAGAGTTCGAAAGATTCAGCCTCCTTAGTAACTTTAAAGTTAACCTCACAAAGTCAGAAGCCTTAAATATTTCGCTGTCTCAGGAGGACGTTACAAGGGCAAGGGACAACTTCCCATTTAAATGGCGACCTTCCACCATCAAATACTTGGGCATCCACATACCGACAGACATCTCGAAGCTCTACACACTCAATTACCTACCACTGCTAGAGAGCACAATCAAAAACTTTAAATCTTACGGGGGTCTAAAATTATCATGGATGGGTAGAAAGAATGTGGTGAAAATGGACATTCTGCCACGTTTTTTATATTATTTTCAGACTATCCCCATTTCCCCCCCCTCCAGCTTCTTTTGTAGCCTTCAATCAGCCATCATTCGTTTCGTATGGGGTAGGTTGAAGCCTAGAATTAATCTCCGCACCCTGACCCTCCCTAGGGCACTGGGTGGGGCCGGTCTCCCCAATTTTAGGGGCTACATGCAGGCTGCGGCCATGTCCCGCCTGGTGGACTGGCATTTTAACAAGGTCTCCAAGCAGTGGATACAGGTGGAGCAGGAGGGGCTGGAGATACCACTTAGTCACCTTCCATGGCTGCCCATCACTGACCTCTCTGAGGTGGGTTCATACTCAGACTTCACCAAAGACACTCTTAGGGTCTGGCATACAATATCCAATAAGTTATCCCCTACACAACATAGTGGTCCTCTCACACCTTTATTCTCCACTCCATCGTTCCGCCCAGGATATCAACAAAGTAGCTTTCTCGGCTGGAGGGCAGAGGAGGACACCCGGTTGGGGAGCATCCTGATTGATGGCAAGGTTCCGTCCCTCCAATTTCTTAAAGCTCAGCATCTGGGCGGGGGAAGGAAGTGGTTGGAATTTTTCCAGCTGCAGGCCTTTGTATCCGCGCTGGGGTCCAGTGGCCGAGTTCGAGACACATACAACGCCATTGAAGAACTGTTTACGAAAAAAGATCAGCCTGAACGCCCGGTTTCTCAGCTGTACAGCATTCTCAATGAAATTGGGACCTCAGGCAAACGAGGCTACCAGTTGGCTTGGGAAAGTGAGCTGAAACAACATATCTCACCAGCTGAATGGGAAAAATGCTTTTTATTCACACATAAATTATCAGCTACGTGCGCCACACAGGAAAAAAAATTTAAAATCTTAACGAGATGGTACCAATTTCCAGCTAAGCTTCATTCAATATTCCCTACGGTGTCAGCAATGTGTTGGAGATGTGAACGGGAGGTTGGCACAATGACTCACATTTGGTGGGAATGTGAAGGAATACAGCAGTTCTGGCAAAAAGTACTCTCGAACTACCATCTCATAACTGGGAAAACAGTTGAGAACTGTCCCAAGATAACACTCCTCTCCGTCTTACCTCACGCTATCACATATCATAAGCGAGATATTCTGCGGTTCTGCCTTGCGGCGGCACGCTCCACCATTCCTAGATACTGGAAAACTTCCATAATCCCTCCTATTTCCGAGTGGTACATGGAGATGGCAAATATTTGTAGGATGGAGGAGCTTGCAGCCGAGGGCGTGGACACCAGAGATAAATTTTACAGGACCTGGAACGATTGGATAATGTTTAGGGATTCACCTGACTTCCATAAATTGTTTTGAGAAGTAGACCTCAGAGGAACCCCCTCCCCCCCCTTCCTCCCCCTCTCCATCTCCTCTCTTTCTCCCCATCTCTTCCCCACTTTCCTCTTCTCTCCTTCTGCTTTCTCCTCCATATCCTTTTCCTTTCTTATTCTTTCAAACTCTTTATGCCTATGGTATTTTCTGCTGATCTTATATTGGAATAATGAGAGATATGTATATATTATTTTATAAATATTTTTGTTGTTTCATTCACAATTTTAATGGCTCCGGTCAGCAAGTTTTTTCCATTGAGCGAGGGAATACTAAAGTATTAACTTACTAGGCTTGCTTGATCCCCGCTTCTAAATTTGAAACTTGACATTTCTACTCCTGAGCTTGCTTCTCTTAATACTAGCAGTCTGAACATCGGCATAATCTTTAAATTTTTGAAGTTTTGAATAAGAATACGTTCTTTGCATATATTCTCTGAATTTCAATTTTGGTACTGCAAATCCACGAACTTGTTGTGTTCATCATTACATACGCTTCAAAGGTTTTGAAAATGCCTAAGAATCGATATGCTGCTTGTACGGGACACCGGCAGGCTGCTCTCTCAGGTTGCTTTCTTTGCATAACTTGTTATATGACTCTATTTTGTTTTTTCTGTAATTCTGATAACTTCCAATAAAAATAGATTGAACATAAATATTTATTTAAAAAAAAAAATAGCAGGAGTCACTGCATTCCCCGCCCACCGGCCGTCCTGCCGTCTGTGATTGGTTGCAGACAGCTGACATGCTGCCACTCAATGATGCGCCGGTGGGCGGGCAAAACAATGAATATTGAATTGCCTGCTCCGGAATAGAAAAGCGTGACCCGGAAGGAGTGTGCCGCCATGTAAGCGCCTCTATGAGTATACCGCGCGCTCTCCTGCCCCCATATCCACTCCACAAACGTTTTTAATCTCCGGATTCCGGTCCCCATTGACTTATATGGGCACCAGATTCCGGAGCGGATCGGACTTATTTTTAAGTCTGTCAGTGATCCGCCGGTCCCAGTTTTTCGGGCGTTCGATCCACTCTACGGGGAAGCTATTTTCATGTTCAGAGTGTAGGAAATGTTTTATTCGGAAATCAGAAGTTGTTGTGCATCAAAGATCTTACACAGGGGAGAAGCTGTTTTCATGCCCAGAATGAGGTAAATGTTTTACTAGGAAATCAGGTCTTGTTTACCATTATAAAAATCACACAAAATAAACATTTTTATGTTCTGAATGTGGAAAATGTAATTCTCAGAAATCAGATCTTGTTAAACATGTGTAGAAGCCGCACAGAGAAGGAACCTTTTTCATGTTGTGAATAATTGAAATGTTTAACTGATAAATCAAGTCTTGCCGATATCAGAAAACCAACAGAGCGGAGCAGCCTATTTTGCATTCAGAATTTGCCAAATGTTTTTATCATTAATCAGGTTCTGTTGTCAGATGAGTCACACAGGAGAAGCCATCATGATGTACCATAATTCAAAGGGTTTTATCCTAAAATCAGCTACAGTTCCTTAAGTAAGAATTTGTGAGGAACAGAACCATTTTCTTTCTTTTTAGAAATTATTGTATTTTTTGGACCATAAGATACACCTAGGTTTTGAAGGAGGAATATAGGGAAGAAATGAACGCAAAAAATGTGGTCATGAAGCACTGTTATGGGTAGGATCTTCTGCTGATACTGTTACGGGGATAAAATCCCCCAATTCTGTGCTAATGTCACCCATACTGGGCCCTTTCCAGGTATATGTGTCTCCCATACTAGTATATAGGTCTTTCATCCTGGCATATATGTTGCCCATCTTTATCCCATCCTGGTATATATGATCCCCATCCTCGTATATATGGCTCTTGTCCTAGTATATATGTCCCCGTAACAAGGTGAAAATGTACATAAGATAAACTTTTATGTTTGTTAATAAAGTATTTTATATATATATATATATATATATATAAATATATATATATATATATATATATATATATATATATATATATATATATATATATATATATATATATATATACTATAACTTAAAAGGCCACTAGTTGTCACTAGAGGGCAGGCACGCTGCTAGACAGATCTGGAGACTGCACAAGCAAGAGGAGAGTGGCAGGAAGATGGCTGTGAGAGAGGGAGAAGGTTGTTGAACTCCTGTATTCTGGACAAATAGGATTGCCTGTTTCTTTCTTTGGAGCTACCACTGCCCCTGACGAGAAGAATTCATCTGAGCGAACTTTTCTCCAGAAAGTGCTTGGATGAGATCATCTAAGGGTGCATCAAAAGCAGTCTTAGGGAGACCGACGCCATCTTGGGTGGAAGACTTCTGTGAGTAGCAACTGACCTGAGACCAATCGTGTACTAATAGTCAGGGAGAGACAGATAGGAAGAGGACGCATTGAAGGAAGACTATTCTTTGAAAGACTATTCGCTGACAAGGAGCTGTGCTTGCTTGTTTATCCAGAGGCATTTGCTCTGACCCGAAATTTACCAGAAGTTAAGCTGTGTTGTGCTGATAATAACAGACTATTCTGCCTTTGCGTCATCACACTGTCTGGGGGCAGTGAGGTACAGAGTATTGCATAGAGGCACATGTACATAAATTCACTTGTTTCTTACTGTATATGGGAAGTTGGCCGGGTGCCCTGATTGAATTGTAAACATAAGGGGAGGTGGTTGTAAGATTATATCTTTGGAGGGATCACGTGCCGTTATCTGTAGTAGTGCACTCGGGTAAGCCCCATTAATAGATAGGGGAGGGAGCAGTATAGCCGGGGGATAAAAAATATAGTCCAGTTTATCTCTACAGACCAACACTTGAAGTCCTCCAAGTTGCATAAATTGTTATTGTTTATTCTGGGCTGTTGTGGCCCATAAGTTGTAAGAGAACTGGTTTTGTCAATGATTTTTAGACTTATAAAGAAAACTGTTATTTACCATCTTTGTGTCCCTGGGTTTTCCATAGTGCCATCGTACCTTAATAGTCATAACGACTGGCATCCGGTCGTTACATATTTGGCGTAGTGGGCATGATACGGTGCTCGCTATGGATAACCCTGAGCAAGTGTGGGACGCTGCAACACCCACTGTAGTACTTCACCCCCCCCTTCCCCCTTGGTGACCTGCAGTGAGCAGCTTATAGGGTGCTCTGCAACGGGCACGCTGCTAAATCACCTGGCTAAGGTCGATGGGTATAACGTACTGTTCAGTGATTGGGTGGGCCGGCTAAGAACGCCATTGCCTTGCACAACGTACACTCCAAACTGCAGCTCGAGGTCGCACTAAATACTCTGGATGGAGATGCCTTCAAGGTTGTTCTGCTGAAACCAGAAAGCTAGCGGAAGACAGTTGTTGAAATAATTCAGATCTTGGAAAAAGCTTTTGACCATGTGGCAGCGGCCATACAACTGCGAGTACAGTTTTTCGCTCGGATCCAGAGTAGCGGAGAGAGTCTGATCCATTTTGGCATCGCATTGGAAGAATTGCATCAGGAGATTAAGAAGAAGTCGAATGTAACTGTGGGCGCTGACGCCGAGGTTGATCGCATTTTACGGGATCAGTTCATTGAGGGGATCCAAAATGAAATGTTAGGAGGGAACTACTGTTGAAGGCAAGGAGTACCCCTGGTGTTACCTACGCTGAAATCCAACAAGAGGCAGTGGTGCGGATACTGGAGGTGAAGTCTGCTCCGAAATGCAGTCACATGCAGGCAGTTGACACAAGGGAATTGAGTCGAGACTCTATCCATCTATGGCTTGCAGAAGACTGTGGAGGGTCTGGCGGAACAGATGCAACAAATGCAGGCTCAGGGGACGCTACCAACATACCCAGTACCGATATGCCCCTATACTCCCATGCCTGGACAAATGCCACCTCCTATGGTGGAAATTCAGTCACGGCGTTATACACAACGAGGAACAGCGGCCGGCCCCAGAACAGAGGTAGCAAGAAGCGGGATGAGAGGGCCTATCCAGTGTTGGAGATGAGATTGGACATCTGCAACGAGATTGCCGGAGGGCAGAACAGAAGAAACTGTGACGATGGTAAAAGGGAAGCCCTCGCTGTTACTGGGCATACAGCGAGGCAGAACCGAGAACAAATGCCCGAACTCTGCTCAGAAGATGTGATTGCGGAGAGTTCTGTACTAGAGGTACAGTTTGCAGGGAAGAAGGTCACGTGTCTGGTAGACACTGGATCAGGGGCGATGACTATGCCGGTGGAATATTTCCAGACGTACTTCAAGGAAGCTGCTACACTAGAATCGGGGCATTTATTAAGACTGAAAGCGGCTAACAATGAAGAGATTCCAATAGTGGGCATCACATGGATGAAGGTGCAACTGTGCCAACAGAAGCTGGGAACCAAGGGAGTTATACTCATGAAAACGCAGGCAAGGCCAAATCTCCCGGTGGTCCTAGGGATGAACATACTGAGGGAACTGGATTCTCTTCTGTTCAAGCGCGATGGCCCAGGATACTGGAAAGAGTGACAACTCATAAGGTCACGCAGAGGGCCCTACAGCAGGTGGTCTGTTTGTGTGGTAGTTCAGTGGGAGGAAGAGCAGAAGGAGCCGTGTACATCTCACGTAGCCCTGCTGTCACTATCTCTCCTGGTCACGAGAAGCTGGTGTTGATGCCGGTGGAGTCCCATAGGAAGCTGAATGGTGTGGAAGTAATTCTGGAGCCAGTGAGACAGTCCGAAAGCATGGCAGGCTTCATGATTGCCAGGACGCTGGCCACTGAACAAAATGGGAGGGTGCCAATGAGGTGCCTGAACTTGCAGAGCCATGAGGCGACTTTGGTGGCGGGCTCAAAACTGGCCGATGTGTATGTGTACGGTGAATATGTTTTCCACAAGAATCCGTTCATGTTGAAAGAAAACTGCCAGACTGCTTGGACTCTGTCGATGCAGGCAGCAGAAGAAGAGTCACCCACGACCATGTGGAATGGTAAGAAGATTATAGAGCTGATGGGGATGGATACAACCCAGCTAACGCTGGAACACGTGTACCAGCTACAGACTACCCTATGGGAATACCAGTCTGCCTTTTCCAGGAGTGATGAAGACTTTGGCTGCACTAGAACACGAGATACCCACAGTAGACGTGGCCCCAATCCGAGAGAGATATTGCCAGATTCTCCCCCCCCGAATCTTTATCAAGAGGTCAAGAGTATGTTAGCGCAAATGTTGGATAATGGCGTGATCCGCCTGAGTCAGAGTCCCTGGGCTGCGCCAGTTGTACTGGTTCGGATAACATAGTATTTTCCACTAATTATAGCAATCAATTTAACATTATATCGGCTATTGTAAAAAAGTATCTACCTATATTAAATGAGGATCCAAAACTAAAGAAAATAATTCAAGGTAATGTGAGATGTGTAGCGAAAAGAGCCCCTACACTAAATAACATATTGTCACCTAGTTTATTTACTAGTGAAATAAGTAATCCAAAACAATCATCTTGGATAAATTTGATGGGCTTCTACAAATGTGGGGCAAATTGCTGCAAAGTATGTTCATTTGTTCAGAAAGGAAAAACTTTCAAATCTACTAGCAACCAGAGGGAGTACAATATTAATACTCTAATAAACTGTAATTCTACATTTATAGTATACCTGATAACCTGCAATATTTGCAAAGTTCAATATGTGGGTTGTACTTCAGGACCACTGAAAATTAGAATTAGAAGGCACCTGTCTGATGCCACTAGCCTGACTGCGGTTTTCTCATCTGCCGTGTCCAGACACTTTGCGTCTGTACATGGTGGTGATGTTGTGGGTTTTGAGTTTACTGGCGTTGAACAGGTGCATAGACCAGTTGAGGATAAGAATTGAGTATAAAGAAATACTTAATTCAGCCATTTCATAGACTCAGGTATATAGTTCAGTAGATGTAAACTAACACACATATTGGTGAATGCTTTTGTTCCTTACTAATATGTATATATGTATATTGCATATTCAGTGATTTTTCCTTAATACAATATACCAGCACATGTAACTTAAAGATGGCTGCCATTTCCTGTCTACACCCGACGTGATAAACAAAAGAAATTCCTAGAGCCTGGACTGACCAATCCAAGGAGGATATGTAGATCTCTCTACGTCATGAAGCCCCGACCCATGATATTTGATTGGACTGTATTTTGTCCACGCCCTTCACTTCTGAAGAGCTGTGAAAAGTTTTAAACAATAAAGATCAGTTGCCTCAGTGCCAGTCATGGAGATAGATGTAACTGACTCGTTGTCCGTTATTTAGTCTCACGTGCACTCATGACATTTTAATTTGAAACAGCAGTCAGATCGAAAAGGGATCGCTTGTGTCCCGTCCTTAACAGTTGGAGGCACTGCTGAGATTACCGTAAGAAAGATTGGCTGAATTTCTCTCTCGGATCCAGGAGACCATTTCCTAGTACCCGGGACCCCGACAATGAGATTTGATCACTCTCAATATCACAGGTAAGTGTCATATATAATGTATATGATTTGCCTGTGAGTCGTGGTCTTTGGCGAAAGGTTTGACCTCTGATCTGGGAGGGGTGTTGACGCTATTGACCCTTAGCGGGCCTATCTTTTGCCAGTAGTCTAGAACAAAGAAAAGAACCTAGGCCCATAGGTTCTGGTTCTGTAGGGTTAACGGATCTGACTGGCTGTCTGTATTATTAAGTTGTTGTAAGTGAGGTAGAAATCAGGGGGGGTTTGAGTAGCTGCTGCCCTCAGATTTGTATGTAGCGTATGTAGCGGATTGATATTTGTGATTGATTAATTGGGCTTGTAATTTCTCTACTTTAACTCTGATTTAGTTCGCAAAGAGTTCATTGTCTGCTGCTGGACACTGAGATCGGGAGTCGAATTATGCAGCTGTTGAGAGCGGGCAGACGGAGGGGGAGTGTAGAAGCCCACAGACGCAGCCTGCATTTTTTCACTGTGAACAAAGGAAGCAGGCGGAGGAGGGGTCATATACCCATAGCTGCTTGAAGTGAGGAGAAAGGGGGGCTAGAGTGTGGGTGATTGTGAGAGAGGAATTCTTTAGGAACAGCCGAAGGGGGAGAGAAAGGAGGGGTCGATTACCTACTGCTGCAATATATATATATATATATATATATATATATGTATGTATGTATGTATGTATATATATATAATATATATATATATATATGAACTAATTGGTTTATGCTTTTCAGTATTTTGTAATTGTTGGTTTGTTTTTGGAACAGAGTGATAAGGGAATCTGCGTTTCCCCCAGTGTTGTGAACACATCGATTTTCGTGTTTATAGCCGGATAGGAACACGTGGAGAACGGTATTTGTATCCACGTGTTGGACGCTGAAAAAGTGCGTTCTCTTTACACGGGAAAGAGGGGGAGGGATTCCGGTGTTGGAGAAAAGTGTTTGAATCAGTGTATTTCCCCTGAGTATTAACCCATGCACTGCTATGTAAGAACCGTAGAAATAGGGACGTACGAGGAACGGTTTTGTATTCGTACGTTGGACGTCTAAGTGTGTCCTTATTGCATAACAGGGAGGAGGGAAAAAGGGTTCAGTTGGAACCGGCCGGTCCAATTAGAACACTGTATACTCTGTTCAAGAAGAGATTGTTTTTTTCCTACAGGAGCTGAGAATTGCAAGAGGTTGTATAAATTGGTGGGTTATGATGGACATGGGTAGTGCAAAGAATCTATGATGAGGTTGTGAAATTATAACTCCTTAGTTTAGTTTCAAAGACTCTCGCGTAACAGGATCTCTTTTTTTCCAAAGGAAAGATGGGGAAAATATGAGCAGCACGCCCCCTCCCTTCCCGAGCTGGAATGCACACTGCCCACGCATTTGTAAAGGGGGGCTAGACAGCTCTCAGGACGAAAAGGAAAAAAAAAAAAGAGTGGGAAAATATATGAAAAATTGTGAGGAATTGTGTAAAGTAGTTGGACTACCACCAGATGGCAGGCTGCAACCCATATTGATCTCCAGTGAGGGTATACTGGAGGACAAAGACCCCATTCACTGTCTGTTGCTGTTTGTAGAATTACAAATGTTTTCCTCTAGCTGTGCCTCATTGTTCTTCTTTAGAAGTCATTATACCTGGTACTAAACAAACCTTTCCTTTCTATACTGGAATGCGAACTGGTTTACAGCCATTAACAGTAACACCCCTGGCTCCGTCCGTAGTTACAGCCACTCCCATTACACCCATGGAGTAGTAATATGGACGTACACCCAGAAGTCAGGTGCCTGGAACTTCCTGTGGCAGCCATCTTGCTACACCCACTGATGGCAGTACACCTCATAAGCCACGCCCCTCGCAATGGCTCTTTGTCCAAAGCTCTCCACCCATCCCCGGTGGAAGGTGTTCTCTGGTATATATGACTAACACATTTGAATAAGTATATATAGTATATTTGCTTACTCAACTATCCAATAAATGCAAGTCTAAGATAAATAAGTGAAACTTTTACAGAATTGATAAGTAGAAGGAGGTATTTGTCCACATACAATAATTGGTATTCTAAAAGTCCAGTAATATAACATAAAATAGAATAGAGGTAGGTAAATACGTATCTTTGTATTGTGTTAGCTAATCTAAAAAAATCTTAGGAGACTTACCCTCAGAAGGTATTATATCCATTTGTAAGAGTATTGAGCGGTGTGTCCGAGGAGCGGAGCGAAAAGTTTGTCCAGAGTTTAAAGCATAAGGCTATGTGTCCACGGTAGAATGTACCTGCGGATTTTTCTGCCTGAAAATCCGCGACTTTCGCGGCAAATCCGCACCCGCGGATTTGCCGCGGATTTGCCGCGGATTTTGATGCGGATTTTTTTTTTCTTTTTTCCCCATTCTATACCCAAAATCCGCACCAAATCTGCAACAAACAATTGACTTGCTGCAGATTTTTCCGGATCAAAATCCGCGGCAAATCCGCAGCGGAAAAATCCGCAGCATGGACACAGCATTTCCAAAATGCCATTGAAATGGCTTGGAAGTGCCGCTGCTGCAGATTTTCGGCAAATCCGCGGCAAATCCGCGGCAAAATCCGCGGTAAATCCGCAGCATGGGCACATAGCCTAAGATGAGTTGTTTTTTTCCTCTCTCGCTTTTAAGAGATAAGGATGGAATGTGTCTTTCTCCAATAGTGACGTAAGTTTGGTTTAACCCTTAGGCGGGCTTTGCACGTTGCGACATCGCAAGCCGATGCTGCGATGTCGCACACGAGAGTCCCCGCCCCCGTCGCAGGTACGATATCATGTGATAGCTGGCGTAGCGAACATTATCGCTACGCCAGCTTCACACGCACTCACCTGCCCTGCGACCGTCGCTCTGGCCGTCGCCCCACCTCCTTCCTAAGGGGGCGGGTCGTGCGGCGTCATAGCGACGTCACACGGCAGGCGACCAATAGCGACGGAGGGGCGGAGATGAGCAGGATGTAAACATCCTGCCCACCTCCTTCCTTCCGCATATCCTACGGAAGCCGCGGTGACGCCGGTAGGAGATGTTCCTCGCTCCTGCGGCTTCACACACAGCGATGTGTGCTGCCGCAGGAATGAGGAACCACATCGGACCATCGCGTCAGCGTAATTATGGATTACGCCGACGCTGCAGCGATGATACGATTACGACGATTTTGCGCTCGTAAATCGTATCATCTTGGCTTTACACACTACGATGTCGCATGCGATGTCGGATGTGCGTCACTTTCAATTTGACCCCACCGACATCGCACCTGCGATGTCGTAGTGTGCAAAGCCGCCCTTAGAGTTTAGGATTTCACATTTTTAGTTTCCTGATGAATTCAGTTAATTTTGTAGGGAAAATTAGGTTTCATGAAATATGCAAATTAGTTTGTGTTGGTTTGTTTTTTAATGGCGATTTATTCGAACAATATATTTTCATTTTCTGACCCTATCCCTTTTTCTGTTTGTACGATTCTTTTTAAACAATTTATATTTCCTTTTGCAGGTTAACCACCCAGTCACAGCTGTCACCTAATCATGTTTCAGTTATTTTTTTACTATCAAAGGTTTTCTTTTCTTTATGGATACTGTGGTGTTTATCGTAAGGTTTTAAAATTCCGCAGCAATGTATATTGTTGTAAGATATATGTTATTTCCAGTATTTGTCCAATTTTAGTTTCTAGTATGTAGCTAATTTATTACCTGCTGTTTTATTTTTTCTTTCAGGGAATACCAGCATAAAAACTCTGAATTTTTTTACATTGGTAAATAAATAATTAATTAAACAAGGGGGGCGAAGGTAATAATTATATTCTCCAACAGTAGAGGGCACAGCAGGCATATTATTTAGGTTTTGAAGCAGACCCTTCCCCCGCAAGTTATGTTTACTAGATTATTATGAGGTATATCTGTTAACTGAAATGGGAAAAATCTAGTCCTATATTTTTATTTGTTTATTTATTTAGTATTTTCAGTCATGTAAAGTATAGATGACCACTAACTGTATTATGGTCAGAGTTAAAGTTATAAGAATGATCTAATGTATATTTTTTAGTTTTTTGTTTTTTAGATGGAACAAGATGTTGGTCGATTCTACACTGGATATGCTGCGGTTTGCACAACATGAGGTAGTCTAAATTTGAACCACTTCCTCCCCTAGTATCGGTACAGGTGAAAGTGACGTATTAAATGCCCTCTCTAGATGGGTAGAACAGGAGTGGGTAAGAGTCATTAGATGTGTATGTAGGTTGTAGATTTTTTCCTGTTGTCAAATGGATTAGGTATGCTGAAGAGAAAGTCTAGATCTGAGTTGATGGAATTGGATGGAGATCCCCGCACAGGTGCAGCTGACCAAGAAGCAGTGAACGGGCCTAGAGTTGAGAGTCTTTCATCAATACCGACCATGCCTCGGTGACACCTGTCACATCATTAGTGACTTCTGTCACTCCTTGTGTTCTTAAATCCCTACAGGAACAAGCAAATCAACAAGGAATGGAGTGTGACATGCAGGGAGCCAGCTGACTGAGGAAGGTCTGTGGACAAAGGGTGGTAATCTTTCTCTGCCATGAGAGCTCTTCTTACTGATGGCCCAGGTAACATATGGACTAAAATCTGTGAAAGACAGTTATCAGTGTGTGCTTTGGTGACACCAAGGTTCAGTACCAAGGTGGGCAGATTCACACAGTCGTGTAAGACATGTGCCTAAAACGAAGTGAGAAAAAAAAAACGGTAAAGAGTCCGTAGAAACACCCTGCACCTGCTCTACCCATGTTTAGAGACTGCAAATTGATTATACATGTATATCACGAGCACGTTGTATGTAAGTCTGTGCGTGTTGTGTAAATTTCTCTCCAGGGTTGGTCAGAGGCATTCCAGTGCAGAAAACGACGTTTTTGCTGAGAAGCACATGAAGGTGGTATGTAAAAAAAAATAGGCTTACAAAAAGTGTATATTTTTTTATAGAAAAGTGGAAACTGGCAAATTGTGTACAAAATGTATGTTTTGTTCCCTTTTCGTAATAAACAGGTTTTTATGTAAAATGATTTTTGGTTTAGTACAGGCATGTATATTTTTATATAATTGACTGAAGAGTGTGATAATCAGGTGTATTTTCCAATTCCAGATCTTAAATCAGAGCTATTAGCATATGGTTTCCAGTCAGGAGACTGATCCTAAAGGACAAGCGAGAAAGAGCCATGAATCAACACTAGATGAGCCAATCCAACCGCAGAAAAATCTATGGATCCACGCCTCGCATTGCAAAAGGGTCGACCAACCAGAGCGGTACTGAGCGTTCTGCTCATACTTATCCTTTTCAGAAAACCCTGTACAGTTTCAGACCATTATTGCCAGAACAGTTAGAAGAGAGGACTTAGAGAACCTTGAGACATGGGAAAGTCCAACTACAAAGGGTGAGGACTCGCCTAGGAGTCGTTGGTCTCAAACCGGTGAAGAAAACCCCTTTCCCTTTCCGCCCATGTTTCAACGTTCAGTTAGGCAGGTTTTTCAACAGATCTTTCTACCTCTCTTCCTAAGGGAACACAGTACCCTTAGAATTCAGAAATGGCAGAAATAAGTCTTTAGGGGGGACTGTTGAGGATAAGAATTGAGTATAAAGAAATACTTAATTCAGCCATTTCATAGACTCAGGTATATAGTTCAGTAGATGTAAACTAACACACATATTTGTGAATGCTTTTGTTCCTTACTAACATGTATATATGTATATTGCATATTCAGTGATTTTTCCTTAATACAATATACCAGCACATGTAACTTAAAGATGGCTGCCATTTCCTGTCTACACCCGAGGTGATAAACAAAAGAAATTCCTGGAGCCTGGACTGACAAATCCAAGGAGGATATGCAGATCTCTCTACGTCATGAAGCACCGACCCACGATATTTGATTGGACTGTATTTTGTCCACGCCCTTCACTTCTGAAGAGCTGTGAAAAGTTTTAAACAATAAAGATCAGTTGCCTCAATGCCAGTCATGGAGATAGATGTAACTGACTCGTTGTCCGTTATTTAGTCTCAAGTGCACTCATGACATTTTAATTTGAAACAGCGGTCAGATCGAAAAGGGATCGCTTGTGTCTCGTCCTTAACAGACCGATTTGGAGTGGAGATCACAGGAGGAAACTCCGAAACAGAGAGTCCTTCTGGATCTTCACCTTAGAAACGCGACAACCGCAAGGTATGAACTACCGCCAGGATCTTATTTTACATTATTAGTGGTACTTTTATTGAATGGCACTGGATAGTGATATTCATTCTGGCATAGTTTTACTCTGCACCTCTGGTTGCTAGTATGATATATCATCTGTATATTGCAAACTTACTCTATATTACTGAAAATATTTTCTCCATTATATATTGATGGGATTGTTTTAGTTCAGGAATTAATATAATTAATATCATGTAAAAAAAATGTTTCCCTTCTTGAATTATTAGTATTAATTATTTCTATGAGAACATTATCATATGTTGAATGTTTTGCAATGTTTGATACATACAACTTTTCAGTAAATATTTGGAGATCATAAATATCAGATTAATTGTATTGGTAATTGTCTTTTTATATTGGACTTCATATTTTTATTCTATATAGTGAATACTGTCAGTATCGATTGTATATGTTATCTACTGTCCGTTTATTATATATTTAAACTTACTATAAGATTTATATTCACAAATGTTTACAGATTTTGTATAGTATAATCTGCATTTTATCATCATTTTAATCACTTATCATTTTAATCACTTATTTCTGTGTGTCAGATCCCCTGCAACAACTAGTTCTGGAGTTGCCCTGAATACTTGTTCAGGTGTTACTAATTATGGAATACGGGTGGATCTTACAAAAGGAAACCGACAACACATTACCTTTAGAACATGATGACCTGAGCGTCGAAACGCGTTCTGTACGGTTCCTTATGATGTCATTTCACCTGCTGGATTTTAATAATTTTGCTAAATAAAAAAATGGACTTTTAAATATTTTGTCCAGCGCTGGATCTTTCTTCTAATTTGCTATTGGAGGCCGCATCATTCCGAGCGCAGGACATGCCAATATTACAGCAGGTTTGATCAGTGAGCTGGATTTTTATTTCTTTTTGTGTGCAATCAATTGTGGCTCCATGCTCCCGACGGGGGAATACTCCATTAAACTAATTTGGATATTTTAATAACATCTTTCGTCATGTCGGAACCTACTGTGGATAATCTTGTGGACAAAGAGGATTATTCTAAACATCTCTCTAAAGTGTCAAAAATCTTTAACGTGGCTGATAAAATACCAGTGGCTGAACAGGATGCTTTCCAGGAATACATGTTAGATTTAGAGCGGAGTGTGGTGAAGGAACTTAAAACCTGGTGGGATTCAACCTCGCTGCAAACCTACATTGAAAAAGGTATGATCCCCAGGGGGTTGCGTTTGTTATATCTACTGGTAGGGAACTTTTTCAATGAGTTTAAAAAAAATTGGAACAATATACTGAGCGATTGCTCAATGAAATTGATGCAACTTATTGTGCAACAAGAGGAGTTGGAACTTGTGCAAATTAAAACTAATATAAATAAGATCAAAGAGTCCCTTAAACAATTTAATAGTTTGGAAGATTATAAATTATCTTATGATAAAATTCAAACCAAACTTTCCAAACTAGAGAATAACATCATGGAAATGAAAAAGAAAAAAATTGTGAGAGACTCTACAGTCATGGCCAAAAGTTTTGAGAATGCTACAAATATTAATTTTTACAAAGTCTACTGCTTAAGTTTTTCTAATGGCAATTTGCATATACTCCAGAATGTCATAAAGAGTGATCAGCTTAACAGCAATTACTTGCAAAGTCAATATTGGCTAAGAAAATGAACTTTAACCCCCAAAACACATTTCAACATCATTGGATTCCTGCCTTAAAAGGAGCAGCTAACATTGTTTTAGTGATTGTTCCATTAACACAGGTGGGGGTGTTGATGAGGACAGGGCTGGCGATCAATCAGTCATGATTAAGTAAGAATGACACCACTGGACACTTTACAAGGAGGCTGGTGCTTGGTATCATTGTTTCTCTTCAGTTAACCATGGTTATCTCTAAAGAAACACGTGCAACCATCATTGCTCTGCACAAAAATGGCCTAACAGGGAAGAGTATTGCAGCTACAAAGATTGCACCTCAGTCAACAATCTATCGCATCATCAAGAACTTCAAGGAGAGAGCTTCCATTGTTGCCAAAAAGGCTCCAGGGCGTCCAAGAAGGACCAGCAAATGGCAGGACCGTATCTTAAAACTGTTTCAGCTGCGGGATCGGACTACCAGCAGTGCCGAGCTAGCTCAGCAATGGCAGCAGGCTGGTGTCAGTGCTTTTGCACGCACTGTGAGGCAGAGACTCTTTGAGCAAGGCCTGTTTTCAAGGAGGGCAGCAAAGAAGCCACTTCTCTCCAGAAAAACATCAAGGACCGACTGATATTCTGCAAAAGGTATAGGGAGTGGACTGCTGAGAACTGGGGTAAAGTCATTTTCTCAGTTTGTTTGGGACATCTGGGAAACAGCTTATTTGGAGAAGAAGAGGTGAGCGCTACCACCAGTCTTGTCTCATGCCAACTGTTAAGCATCCTGAAACGATTCATGTGTGGGGTTGCTTCTCAGCCAAGGGAATCGGCTCACTCACAGTCTTGCCTAAAAACACAGCCACGAATAAAGAATGGTACCAGAATGTCCTCCAAGAGCAACTTCTCCCAACTGTCCAAGAGCAGTTTGGCACCCAACAATGCCTTTTCCAGCATGATGGAGCACCTTGCCATAAAGCAAAGGTGATCACTAAATGGCTCATGGAACAAAACATAGAGATTTTGGGTCCATGGCCTGGAAACTCCCCAGATCTTAATCCCATTGAGAACTTGTGGGCAATCATCAAGAGATGGGTGGACAAACAAAAACCAACAAATTCTGGCAAAATGCAAGCATTGCTTATGCAAGAATGGACAGCTATCAGTCAGGACTTGCTCCAGAAGTTGATTGAGAGCATGCCAGGGAGAATTGCAGAGGTCCTGAAGAAGAAGGGTCAACACTGCAAATATTGACTTGCTGCATTAACTCATTCAAACTGTCAATATAACCTTTTGGTACTCATAATATGATTGCAAATATATTTCTGTATGTGATGTAAACATCAGACAAACACAATTAAAAACCAGAGGGCAACAGATCATGTGAAAATATAATTTTGGGTCATTCTCAAAACTTTTGGCCATGACTGTAATGATTATGCCAAAGATGAAATTTATACCTGGAATTACAGACCAAGACCAATCTTGAGGAGGAGATGCTATTCCAGTTTCAATAGGGTTAATTTCGAGAATACTAATTCTTCAGCTGTCTTTTCAATAGCGTCCACTTCAGATGGAGCTACAGACATATCCAACTCCTCTAATGATACTCCTGGTATTACCACCCGCTCAAAACAATACAAAAACAAAAATCCACCACAAATGTTTTCCAACAACAGATCAAAAAATGCAAGAGAAGAGTGGGTAGGAAACATAAAAAACAACACCTACCCTGCTCACAATTACAATCAGAGACCCCAACGATCCCATATGAAGAAAAATAAGCACCAGGCACTCCAATTGATGTGAAAAAAGAATACATTTTATTGCAACTTCAAACAGTTCAACGTTTCGGTTGCTGATTGGATCTTCTTCAAGAACTGACAAAACAAATATAATTCCATTTAGATAAATACAATAAATGGTCTTCATAATGCTCAGATACAAAGTCTAACAGACAAGAGAAGGAACATAGAAATTAATGAAGACATGCGGAAGGGATGGGGGAGAAGGGAGAGGAGATCCAGGTGAGTGAAGTGAGTAAAAAACAATGTCGTAAAAAAACAGTATAGAAAAAACATGACTTTACAAAAAGTGATATTGATAGACTTATTGGATAATGCGCTTATGCAGCTGTGAAGCCGCATAAGAACTACTCGTGAGTAAACGATAAGGGGGCAGGACTGTGCGAATAAGTGAATGGTGATGTCAAACAGGTGTAAAGATAATACCAAGAATCAATGAAAATGACAAAAGAATAAAAGTAGCTGCTCACCCTGTCTTATGATGGTTGAGAAGCGAACGAAGGAGGTTTAAGTATGGATAAGAAACCAGGTGGGGAGGGGACTAGGGCAAAAAAATATATATTGGTAGTTATGAATCCCATATAAGGATTACAAGAATAGAAAACAGGACAATGGCGGTGAACTCTTACTCTGTTCTAAAAAGGTTTTAAATGGAAATTCACCTATAGCAAACTGTGTGTGAATCAGTAACAAGTAATGATGAGGATTGCTCTAAGAAAAAGGGGGACACGCATTAAGCGTAGAAAGTCACAGGGATGACATCCAAGAACAATAGCTGTCCAACGTGTTGATGTACTAATAAATAACCGATTATGATATCGTGTAGAAATGTAAAATTATAAATCATAAGACTAGTATAACTGGGAGTAGGAAATCACAAAGGTGACACCAGAGAACAATAGCTGTCCAACGTGTTGATATATAAATGGACAACCAATTATGATATCGTGTGAACATGTATCAATTGTCCCTAACCCTCTTGTGGGAAAGGTTTGTGTGAGGGCTCACTAGAAGTTGCTACAGTGTAGATTGGTCAGGAATGGCATAGGTTGTTCTATAGAGGAGGGAATACGTCTAATATAAACTGTATAGTAGTATGTTATGAAAAGATGTAGCAGAGTATAGTAATACTTGTAACAACACACTGTGTGGTGTCCACCGCTGATGAACATATAAAAAAGGGGAATGTAGGTAGATGGGTGTCTACACTGTGAAAAAATAAAAAATAGAATTAATGCATATAGACTGAATATAAAAAGGTATATATAAGACAGGGGGCAAAGGAATATGCATGTATATGAGGTCAAACTTACCCAGAAGGGGCAGAAAAAAGATGTGCGGTATCTACCGCTTGTAATAAAGATAAGGTAATCTGGCTGACGTCACTATGAGTAAAGGTAATTGTCGTCATATAGAGAAAATAAAGATATTATGCATATAAGGATAAGACTAAACTTACCCGAATGGGCAAGAGTATAACATGCGGTATCCACCGCTTGTTGAGAGTGTGGTGACTAAGGTTGCCGTTACTATAAGATAAAGCAACTATAGTAAGAAACAAATAGAAGACATATAATCGCCGTGGGGACGGACCGTAACTTACCCAGGAAGAGAGAGAGAGAATCACATGGTATACACTATTAGTGGAGAGCGCCATTGTAGAGGCGGAACTTCCGGGTAGAAATACCTTCTGGGTAATAAGTGACAGGTGAAGTCTATGACGTGCGTAGTGAGCAGTGCGCATGCGTGAGGGACAAACAGCTCAATCAGGTGAATGAATAGCTGCAAACATCCGATGGTGGCGTATATGGTAAGGTGAACGTGATTTCCTATGGGATGCGGGAACTAGGACACTGGAGAGGGATCGAAGACAACAGAACACAGGTTCATGTACAATTCTGTAAAAAGATAATATTATTAGAATACTTCCAGATACAAACAAAATGATAAAATACATATTGTAATCTAGTTGTACAAACTGGATAACCGAATATTTTAATCGTTATATTAATGCACAAGGTAATGCGCAGTGATTATAATACCAAACACTATTCTAATACCAGAAGGAGCATACACCTGATAAATAGAGAAGATGGTATAACATGTTAGTCATAGGAGGGCTTTGCACGTTGCGGCATCGCAGGTGCGATGTCGGTGGGGTCAAATCGAAAGTGACGCACATCCGGCGTCACTGTCGACATTGCAGTATGTGAATCCTTTTACATATGATTAACGAGCGCAAAAGCATAGTTACCGTATGATCGGTGTAGAGTCCGACATTTCCATAATTTGGCAGCAGCGACGGTACGGTGTTGTTCCTGCGGCAGCACACATCGCTGTGTGTGAAGCCGCAGGAGCAAGGAACATCACCTTACCTGCGTCCCGGCTGCAATGATGAAGGAAGGAGGTGGGCGGGATGTTTACGTCCCGCTCATCTCCGCCCCTCCGCTTCTATTGGCTGCCTGCCGTGTGACGTCACTGTGACGCCGCACGACCCGCCCCCTTAGGAAGGAGGCGGTTCGCCGGCCAGAGCGACGTCGCAGGGCAAGTGAGTGCATGTGAAGCTGCCGTAGCGATAATGTTAAGATAAGATATTGCTGCTGCGACGGGGGCGGGGACTATTGTGTTCGACATCGCAGCATCGGCTTGCGATGTCGCAACATGCAAAGCCCGCCATAGTCTTTTTAGAAAAGATGCAAGATCATAATCACGATTCAAGCCCCGAGGTGAAAGGGTCTTAAGCTCGTGGATCCAATAGGCTTCCCTTTGTTTTAGTAATTTAGAATGGTTGCCACTTCTCCTAGAAGTTTGTACCATTTTGATAATTTGAAATTTCAATTGGGCGATGGTATGGCCAGCTTTATTAAAATGATATGGTATAGGCAAAAGTAAATTTTTGCAACCAATAGTGGATTTATGTTTTGAAATGCGGTCCCTTATATGTTGGATGGTTTCTCCAACATAGAAGAGACCGCAGGGACATTTAATGAGGTACACTAGGTTAGAGGTTTCGCAAGTAAAATAGTCCCTAACAGGGTATCTGCGTCCCGAATGAGGATGGTGTATGTATTCTCCCTTCATTACATTGTTGCACTGATGACAGTGTAAACATGGGTAAGTGCCACGTTTTGGGGTACCAAAGAATATCTGTTTGGTAAGAGGAGCAGAGGAGCCTATATCAGCCCTAACAAGCTTGTTTTTAAGATTAGTTGGTCGGATGAAAACAAGGTAAAAAGGGAGATTGAAACTCAGGGATAGGTGGATAACCTGTTTGTAAAATATTCCAATATTTCCGAATAGTCCTGTGCATCATGTATGCATAAAGATGAAATGTATGTACAAAAGGGATTCTCTTGTGAGCTTCATTCCGAGGAGAACTATGGAGAGTGGGATCCTTAAGTACATGTGAGGGGTAACCTCGATCTATAAATTTTTGTTCCATCTCTTGAAGACGAACAGAGCGTACTTCAGAATCGGAAACAATCCGCCGTACTCACTGAAATTGAGATTTGGGAAGTGATCTCTTGGTGGCATCTGGATGAAGACTTTCAAAATGTAAAAGACTATTTCGGTCTGTAATTTTAGTGTATAAATCAGTACATAAAATGCCTGTACAGTCTTTAATGACGTAAGTATCTAAAAAGTTGATTTTAAAAGAATCATGATGAATGGAGAAATGAAGACCAGGCCAAGAATTATTGATGTCTTGATGGAAACTGATTAAGGACTCCAACGGGAACGTCCATATGCAACAAATGTCATCAATATATCTTTTCCAAACCAAAGAGTATAGTGAAAACAAAGGATGAGGATAAATGACCGTATCTTCAAATGCCGACATGTAACAATTTGCATATGGAGGGGCCACGTTAGAGCCCATAGCGGTACCCTGTATCTGAAGGTAGAATGTGTCCTCAAAGAGAAAAAAAATCTCCCTGAGGACCAGGGACAAGAGATCCACACAAAGGGAAACAATATTACAGTCAAGATTAGACTCTTGGAGAACTTTTTGTACAGCCGATATACCTGCATCATGTGGGATGCAGGTATAAAGGCTGTTCACATCCAGGGTCACCAAAATAGAATCTGGATGAATAGTGTTAGTACTTCTAATCATCTCAAGAAAAGCGCCAGTATCTAAAATGAAGGATTTGGCTTTTTTGGTCAAAGGAGTAAGAATCTTCTCCAAGAAAATGGACAATGGAGATAGTAAAGAGTCTGTAGACGCCACGATGGGTCTACCTGGGGGATGAAATAAATCCTTGTGAATTTTTGGTAATGTATATAGAACTGGAATGATGGGATTATTCTTAGTCAAAAAATCGCATGTTTTTTTGGTCAATGGTGTTATTCATGACATATTTCTGAATAGTATGGGCAATAGTAAGTGCCAGTTTTTTTGAGGGATCCTGAGATAGTTTTTTGTTTCCAATTTAAATTTTTATTGAGTTTTCATAAGCATACAATAAAGAGCATGGGACCATGTAATGATAGACAGGTTTCATCAAACATCTGAACAATGTTAAACTGTCATAGGAGTCATAATGGATTATAAGTCATTGTGGTGACACATAGGTCCTCATTTTAAACCGTAGAAACCATAGAAACCAGTAACACAGAGAGGAAAGACAGAGGAGAGTAGCAGTCATGGTATGTAGGAAAGATAGCGTAAGTCAGAGAGAAAGGAGGAAAAATGGAAAGAAGAGCACGGTGACCGGGGCTGATACACTGTCCGCTGGACCAAGACCATTCGAAAAGACGGTGTATGTCATCTGAAGAAGGGAGGGAGCCGGGGGTTCCTGCTCCTCAGGAGTCACACAGATCCAAGAATTTTTTACTAGACAGAAAAGATTCCCACTGAAGCCATTTGGTGGCTGTCACCACCGACTGCCCACGTGACTGAGCCATCACCACCTCCATACGGTGAATCACATTTACCTCCATGACCCATTCGTCCAACGAAGGGGGAACAGAGTCCTTCCATCGTCGTGGGATCACTGTCTTAGCTGCCTGGAGAAGATGGCCCAGGATAGAATTTTTATAGACCTTTTCGGATACATTAAAGATGTACAATAATACCGCCTCTGGGCGACTCGGAACCACAACCCCGGTGACCTCATGAATGGCCGCCAGTATTTTTTTCCAAAAGGCCGACAAGCTCGGGCAGTACCACCAGATATGCGACATAGTGCCCCCCTGCGCTCCACATCGCCAACACGTGTCAGGGACGTCAGGATACCATGCATGAAGAGATGCTGGGACCCTATACCATCTAGACAGTATTTTATAGCTGGTTTCTTGCATCCTGGTGGCCACCACGGACCTGTGGGTCAAACGGAAACAACGTTTCCACTGATTCTCAGGGAAAGTCTGGCCGAGCTCCTCTTCCCATGCCGCACAGAATCGGGGGGAAGACGTCTCCGCCGCGTTCGTCATACATTTGTACACCTTTGAGATTGCATGGCGTGCACCAGAGGGCCCACTACAAAGGTTTTCAAAAGGCGTTTGGGGCAGGTGGTGGGCTATGTCAATGTCCTGGGAGGTTATGAAGTGCTTAAGCTGGGCATATTCAAAGTGGAACCGCAATTTGAAGTTGCGGTTCTCTACAATCTCCCGGAGTGGAAGGAGGGACCCCCCCGAAACTACCTGGTTTAATCTCAGGGGGTTTAGTTTCGTGCAACCTAGAAAGTTGTTGGACGATGCTCCCGGTAGAAACTCCGGGTTGTCAGTTAGTGGCATGAGGGGTCCCCTAGGCTGGATCATGAGGTTGCGTGATGATATAGAGTGTATCGTTCGTAGTGTTTGTTTGGTACTATAGGACATCTCAATTTTATGTTTGATGAGGAGGGGCCAGGTCCACGGCAAGGTCGATGTCGATAAAGGGCACAGATCCTGTGCCAGGCAAACCCAGAGCTTAGACTTAGAGCAGTGCAAAAGGTCCAAGACCCTGGCATGAGCGGCTGCCATATAATATCGCCTACAATCGGGCAGACCTGTTCCCCCCGCGTTCTTGGTCCTGGTTAAAACGCTGCATCTCAAGCGAGCGCGTTTTTTGGACCAGACAAATTGATTAAATATGCGTTGTATCTTGGCCCAATATGCTGCCGGGATATATACCGGGACCGTCTGGACCAGGTACAATAATCGCGGCAGGGCGGTCATCCTGAGAGCGCCAATCCTGCCAAACCACGAAAGAGTGCCTTTTTGCCATGAGGCTAGGTCTCCCTCGAGTCTTGACAGAAAGGTTTGATAGTTTAATTGAAAGAGCCTAGTCAGATCGGAGGGAATCTTTATGCCCAGGTATTCAATGCTACCATGGGATGGCCATTTAAAGGGAAAACTTGGTTTTAGGGCGTTTACCATTGTGTGGGGCAGAGAGATATTCAGCGCCTCCGACTTGTCAAAATTAATTTTGAAATTGGACCATTTACTAAAGCGGTTTAGCTCCACTAGCAGGGACGGAAGGGAGGTGAGAGGATTACATAAATAAATAAGGAGATCATCGGCAAATGCGGCACATTTATGTTCCTGGTTTGCAACCTGAATGCCTTGAATATCTGGGTTAGCCCTAATGGCCGACAGTAAGTGTTCCATTACCAACACGTATAATAAAGGTGATAGGGGGCATCCCTGCCGGGTCCCATTCCGGATGGGGAAGGGCCTCGACAGAGTGCCATTAATCTTAATGTATGCAGTCGGAGAGTGATATAAAGCCATAATCTTAGAGGAGCAAATGGGTCCCAGGCCCATATGCTCCAATGTCTGTGAAAGTGACTGCCATGAGACTCTGTCGAAGGCCTTCTCAGCATCCAAAGATAACAGCATCAAAGAGAGTTTTTTAGTGTGTGCGTGTTGGATTAAGTCCAAGGTCTTTATAGTATTGTCCCTAGCTTCTCTGCCCTGGACAAACCCGACCTGTTCTGGATGGATCAGGTCAGGAAGCAAAGGGCCCAGTCTATTTGCCAAAAGCTTGGCATAGATTTTTAAATCTACATTAAGGAGTGATATCGGTCTGAAACTGCTACATATTGTGGGGTCCTTTCCAGCCTTACGAATCAGAGAAATATGGGCAGTGGTTGAATGGGGCGGGAAAGGGACCGAGTCCGAGATTGAGTTGAAAGAGAGGAGCATTAAGGGAGCTAACTGTTCCGAGAAGGCTTTATAAAATTTAGCGGGGAATCCGTCAGGTCCAGGACTCTTATTACCCGGTGTGTCACGAATCACCATCAACAATTCATTCAATAAAAATGGACTTTCCAGGTCCTCAATTGTGGAGCTACTAAGGCGCGTAAAGGGTGAGGGCATTGAGGGGCATTCGGCACTCAACTCAGAGGGTTCAACAGGTAAATTATATAGCTTGGAATAGTAGTCGTGAAACGTGTTGGAGATGTCGGGGGTGGCATAGAGTAGCTCGTCACGTGTGTTCTTGATACAAGGTATAAGGGTGTGGGCTCTTCCCTCTCTCAATGCGTTGGCCAGCAATCTGCCCGGTTTATCTCCAAACTCATAAAACCTCCCTTTCCCTACCTGTATCAGGCGCTTATACGAGGAGTCCAACAACTTTTTGACTTCCATCCTGGCCTGTAGAAGGGCCTGCAGGTTCGTGGCCGATAGTGCTCGTTTGTGTATAAGCTCACGTTCAGAGACCCTACGAAGGGCTGTTACTATATCTTGGGCCCGTTCTTTTTTGATTCGGGACCCATGCTTAATAAAAATACCCCGTATGACACATTTCAATGCTTCCCACTTATAAGTGGGGGCTGTGTCATCGGTTAAGTGGTCTGCTACGAACCCCGTGATAGAGGACTGAACGTCAGAAACACAAAGCTCATCCAGCAACAGCGACTCATTTAGCCGCCACGAACCCCTGGGGGTCGGGAGGGAGGGTATCTCAACTGTACAATAGACCGGGGCATGATCCGACCATAGAATGTTGTCCATCCCAGTGTATCGAATCCAGGGGAGAGCGTTGTGTTGTAAAAGTATATAGTCAATGCGACTGTATGAGTCTTGAGTATGGGAATAGAAACTATCTGAGATAGTTTTTTATAGACATTGGTATCAGAAAGTTGATGTTGGATTTCTGTTAAATAGTCGTTTTTGTTCATGACCACTATTACTCCCCCTTTATCGGGGAGTTTGACAATTAAATCTGTATCACTGATTAAACTATGCCTATTTTTCTATAGTAGAGATGTTGTTATGACAGTGTAAATGCCCCTGTTCATTATTAGATCTTAAGTGATGGAGATCCTCATTGACAAAGTCGATGAAAGTCTCCAAAGCTGGGGTACCATGTGGCGGACGGTAGGTACTTGGGGAACGTAAACCCAATGACTTTAAAGTTACAGCAGCATTAACAGGAGGAGGCAAAGTAGCAGGAGATGAATCAACATGAACTTTCAAACGCAAATTTCTATAGAATCTTTGCAAGTCCATTTCAAATTGGAAAGTGATGTATTTGTATGAAGGACAGGAGGACAAGCCCTTCTGTAACAACGAGTATTGGGCTGGACTCAACGTCTTCGATGAAATGTTGACGACCAAGGATGGAGTGGTGTTACCTGTGAGCGGAGCGTTCGGGTTGATCCTGGTTCCTCTTCGACACTGGCCTCCCCTTCGTGTCTTCCTCTTCCTTTTCTTGATGGTTTTCTGTAGCATTGGCCTAAAAAAGAAGGTGTGGGAGTACTCCGGTCTCGAGAATCGTGGTCAAAACTAGATGATGAGTTTTCTGATGAAGAACGTCTGTAAGAAAAGTGTGTATAAGTAGGGCGAAAATTATCTTGCCAACTATAAACTCTATTTTGTGAATAGTCCTCAGCGTCCCTCTGAAATTTGGCACGTTTCTTATTTTCAGTTTCTCTGCAATGCTGAGCTAAGTTGTTGTCAATCTTAGCTTTCAAAGAGGAGAATTCCTCCGCAGTAGTGAAAGTGGTTTTCAATTGAGCCTCTATGTTGGAAATACGATCTTTGACCTCTGTAATGTCTTTTTGAAGAAATTCTATTGTCAGGGTCATCAAGTCCAATGAACACTTGTTCAAAATGTTTTCAAATTTGTCACAATATTCTGGTATATTACGAAAAATGGTTGGCCGTATAGGTACCCGCAGGCCACGTGGAATATGTTGTAATGTGAGATACTCAGAGTAGCGCAGTGTAATTCAAAATTAATCAAATTACGAGATTCTCTTTCAAGATCTCGACTCCTAGTCTCCCTTGGAGGTAATTGTAAAAAATCGCTAGATAAGGTGGATTGCGCCAATATATGGGAGGTCTCTTCCGTATTGTAGGAAAAAGTCTTCGAAGACATATTGTTCAGAGTGCCCATGAAAAAGGAAGTATCACAATAAGAAATTGTCACGGCACTTCTGTGAGGTTATGGGTGCTCAGGTAGGGTCCAAGTCCATATGAAGAAAAATAAGCACCAGGCACTCCAATTGATGTGAAAAAAGAATAAATTTTATTGCAACTTCAAACAGTTCAACGTTTCGGTCGCTGATTGGACCTTCTTCAAGAACTGACAAAGCAAATATAATTTATTCTTTTAACCCTGTACTGTGACATCACTGTGTGTGTTAACCCTGTTTTGTGACATCACTGTGTGTTAACCCTGTACTGTGACATCACTGTGTGTGTGTTATCCTTGAATTGTGACATCTCTGTGTGTGTGTTAACCCTTTACTGTGACATCACTATTTGTTATCCCTATCTCTGTACTGTGACATCTCTGTGTGTTAACCCTGTACTGAGATATCTCTGTGTGTTAACCCTGTACTGTGACATCACTGTGTGTGTTAACCCTGTACTGTGACATCACTGTGTGTGTGTTAACCCTGTACTGTGACATCACTGTGTGTGTGTTAACCCTGTACTCTGACATCACTGTGTGTTAACCCTGTACTGTGACATCACTTTATGGGTCAACCCTGTACTGTGACATCACTGTGTGTGTTAACTCTGTACTGTGACATCACTATGTGTGTTAACCCTGTACTGTGACATCACTGTGTGTTAACCCTGTACTGTGACATCTGTGTGTGTTAACCCTTTACTGTGACATCACTATTTGTTATCCCTATCTCTGTACTGTGACATCACTGTGTGTGTTAACCCAGTACTGTGACATCACTGTGTGTGTTAACCCTGTACTGTGACATCACTGTGTGTTAACCCTGTACTGTGACATCACTGTGTGTGTTAACCCTGTACTGTGACATCACTGTGTGTTAACCCTGTACTGTGACATCACTGTGTGTGTTAACTCTGTTTTGTGACATCACTTTGTGTTAACCCTTTACTGTGACATCACTATTTGTTATCCCTATCTCTGTACTGTGACATCTCTGTGTGTTAACCATGTACTGAGATATCTCTGTGTGTTAACCCTGTACTGTGACATCACTGTGTGTGTTAACCCTGTACTGTGACATCACTGTGTGTGTTAACCCTGTACCGTGACATCACTATGTGTGTGTTAACCCTGTACTGTGACATCACTGTGTGTGTTAACCCTGTACTGTGACATCACTGTGTGTGTTAACCCTGTACTGTGACATCACTGTGTGTGTGTTAACCCTGTACTGTGACATCACAGTGTGTGTTAACCCTGTACTGTGACATCACTGTGTGTGTTAACCCTGTACTGTGACATCACTGTGTTAACCCTTTACTGTGACATCACTGTTTGTTATCCCTATATCTGTACTGTGATATCTCTGTGTGTTAACTCTGTACTGTGACATCACTGTGTGTGTTAACCCTGTACTGTGAAATCACTGTGTGTGTTAACCCTGTTTTGTGACATCACTGTGTTAACCTTTTACTGTGACATCCCTATTTGTTATCCCTATCTCTGTACTGTGACATCACTGTGTGTGTTAACCCAGTACTGTGACATCACTGT
Source organism: Anomaloglossus baeobatrachus (assembly GCF_048569485.1). NCBI lineage: Eukaryota > Metazoa > Chordata > Amphibia > Anura > Aromobatidae > Anomaloglossus > Anomaloglossus baeobatrachus. The sequence continues at coordinate 1,051,746 of NW_027441786.1, read as the reverse complement.
GTGTGTGAACCCTGTACTGTGACATCACTGTGTGTTAACCCTGTACTGTGACATCACTGTGTGTGTGTTAACCCTGTTTTGTGACATCACTGTGTGTTAACCCTTTACTGTGACATTACTGTGTGTGTTATTCTTGAATTGTGACATCTCTGTGTGTGTGTTAACCCTTTACTGTGACATCACTATTTGTTATCCCTATATCTGTACTGAGATATCTCTGTGTGTTAACCCTGTACTATGACATCACTGTGTGTGTTAACCCTGTACTGTGACATCACTGTGTGTGTTAACCCTGTACTGTGACATCACTGTGTGTGTTAAGCCTGTACTGTGACATCACTGTGTGTGTTAACCCTGTACTGTGACATCTCTGTGTGTGTTATCCCTGTACTGTGACACCACTGTGTGTGTTAACCCTGTACTGTGACATCACTGTGTGTGTTAACCTTGTACTGTGACATCACTGTGTGTGTGTTAACCCTGTACTGTGACATCACTGTGTGTGTTAACCCTGTACTGTGACATCACTGTGTGTGTTAACCCTGTACTGTGACATCACTGTGTTAACCCTTTACTGTAACATCACTATTTGTTATCCCTATATCTGTACTGTGATATCTCTGTGTGTTAACTCTGTACTGTGACATCACTGTGTGTGTTAACCCTGTACTGTGAAATCACTGTGTGTGTTAACCCTGTTTTGTGACATCACTGTGTTAACCCTTTACTGTGACATCACTATTTGTTATCCCTATATCTGTACTGAGATATCTCTGTGTGTTAACCCTGTACTATGACATCACTGTGTGTGTTAACCCTGTACTGTGACATCACTGTGTGTGTTAACCCTGTACTGTGACATCTCTGTGTGTTATCCCTGTACTGTGACATCACTGTGTGTGTGTTAACCCTGTACTGTGACACCACTGTGTGTGTTAACCCTGTACTGTGACATCACTGTGTGTGTTAACCTTGTACTCTGACATCACTGTGTGTGTTATCCCTGTATTCTGACATCTCTGTGTGTGTTAACCCTTTACTGTGACATCACTATTTGTTATCCCTTTCTCTGTACTGTGACATCTCTGTGTGTTAACCCTGTACTGTGACATCACTGCGTGTGTTAACCCTGTACTGTGACATCACTGTGTGTGTTAAACCCTGTTGTTGTAAATGTCAGTTATGTTTTTGCTGCTGTGAGGCTCCCTCTTGTGGCCAGGAATGGTTTGGTCAGAGACCAGGTGTGTTGAGCAATGGGCGTTTCCATTGCTAACTCTCTGCCTATTTAAACCCTGATCTGATAGCAGGCTATGCCGGATGTCAGTTGTTCTTTGTTCCCCAGCCTGCTTCATCCTGCTCCAGACCACATCTACCCCAGATAAGTGCTTTGCTCTTTATTTGTTGTTTGGTTCTTTTTCCTCTTATCTGAGTTTGTCATTTGCTGTGGTTGTTGTCAGTTTATTTGCATGCAGGGATCTTCCCTCTCAGTTGCTTGCTGGGAAGCTCCCTGCAGCTATGTTTGGAGTATTGCTCCTATAAGTTCATTTGTTTGTTGCTTCTTGAATTTGTAATGATTCCTGCTTTCTGTTCATTGGTATGACAAGAGCGCCTGGTATAGGACGGAGTTCAGATCTAATGATCTGAGGGTTTTTTTTGTACTATCAGGTTTTTGGATTTTTGCAGAGTTTTTCTCTGGCCACCATCAGTCCCTTTCCTGTCCTGTCCTATTTAGTCAGTATCCTATCATCTATCTGTGTATTGTGTTTTCCTATATCACCGCAGTCTTTGAATGTGGGGGGCTTGCTATTCTTTATCTATTTTCTGAGGCAGAGAGTTATTCATCTTTCCTTCCTTTAGGGTAGCTAGTTCTCTGGCTGGGTTCGCGGTGCACAGGATGTTAGTTCACCCCTCGGCTACTTCTAGCGTTCATGGTTAGTAAGGGGATAGTGGCCAGATTAGTTGCCAATGCTCTTGTCACCTTTTACCAATGATTTATGGTCGTCTTCCATGGTTCCAGGTCATAACAGTACATCCGGCCAACAAATTTAAAGGGTACTCTTAAGAAGGAAGAAAAAAAAAAAAAAAAGTCTGCTGAGAAAAAATTTTTTTGGTGTTTTTCCTCTTTTTCTTTGGGTTCCGTGGATGATTTCTCTTTTCTAGCATGGATGAATTGGGTGAGCATGTTGCTCATCTTGATGCTAAGGTTCGTAGTATAGAGTCTTATCTTGAACAGACTCCCCTTGCAGAGCCTAAGATTCCCGTTCCTGAATTTTTTTCGGGTGATAGGTCGAGGTTTTTGAGCTTCAAAAATAATTGTAAATTGTTTTTTGACCTACGCCCTAAGTCCTCAGGGAGTCCCGTACAGCAGGTTAAGATTGTCATCTCCTTCCTGCATGGTGATCCTCAGGACTGGGCCTTCTCTTTAGCGTCTGATGATCCGATTCTCAGTGATGTGGACTCCTTTTTTAAGGCCTTGGGATTATTATATGACGAACCCAATATTGTGGACCAAGCAGAAAAGGTCTTGTTGTCCTTAACTTAGGGTCTGGATTCTGCAGAAACTTTTTGGCAGAAATTTCGAAAGTGGGCGGTCCTTACCAAATGGAATGATGACGCGCTTGCGGCTCTTTTTTGGAAGGGTAATTGCTGATGCTGTGAAGGATGTAATGGTAGGATTCCCCATCCCTTCTGGTCTTGATGCCTCTATGACCTTAGGCATTCAGATTGATAGGCGGTTACGTGAGCGCAGGAAGATACCTGCTGGTTTTGTGCCTGTGGAACAGCCTTTGGAGCCTATGGAGTGTGATAGGGTCCTTTCTAATGCTAGTCGGCAGGGGTTCAGACGGAAGAATAGACTGTGCTTCTATTGTGGAGACGCTTCTCATAATATCTCTGTCTGCCCTAAATGTGAAAGGAGATTGGCTATTTCTGTTACTGTGGGTTCTTTGCAACCAAAGTTTCTTTTGTCTGTCACATTGATTTCCTCATTGTCTTCCTTTTCTGCATTTGCCTTTGTTGACTCAGGGGCAGCACTCAATTTGATGGATTTTGGGTTTGCTAGGGATTGTGGTTTCTCTATGGTTCCTTTGCAAACTCCTATTCCTTTAACCTTTAACCTAAGGGGGTGGAGATATTTTATTAAAATTTGGCCAATATATTCTGGACCAAAACTGCAGAGATGTCACGAAATTTCAGCCCTCTACGGCTTTTCGAAAAAAAAAAATGTCTTGCAATTTAAAAAGGGAATAGTTACAATTGTACCTATTCAGCCGGACGAAGGTTAAGGGGCATTGATGCTACCCCTTTGGCAGAAAATAAACCCCAATTTTGGACCCAGGTGCCTATGAGAGTTGCACCAGCGCATTAGGAAACTTGTAGATTTTTAGTATTGCATAATCTACAGGATACCTTGGTACTGGGATTTCCGTGGTTGCAGACCCATAATCCGGTTCTTGACTGGAGATCCTTGTCGGTAGCTAGTTGTGGTTGTCAAGGTGTGCATCAGCACTGTGTTAACCCAGTACTGTGACATCACTGTCTGTGTTAACCCTGTACTGTGACATCACTGTGTGTTAACCCTGTACTATGACATCACTGTGTGTGTTAACCCTGTACTGTGACATCACTGTGTATGTTAACCCTGTACTGTGACATCACTATTTGTTATCCCTATCTCTGTACTTTGACATCACTGTGTGTATTATCCCTGTACTGTGACATCACTGTGTGTGTTAACCCTGTACTGTGACATCACTGTGTGTTAACCCTGAACTGTGACATCACTGTGTGTGTTAACCCTGTACTGTGACATCTCTGTGTGTGTGTTAACACTGTACTGTTACATCCCTGTGTATGTTAACCCTGTACTGTGACATCCCTGTGTATGTTAACCCTGTACTGTGACATCATTATTTGTTATCCCTATCTCTGTACTGTGACATCACTGTGTGTGCTATCTCTGTTATGTGACATCACTGTGTATTGTCCCTGTACTGTTACGTCACTGTGTGTATTATCCCTGTACTGTGACATCACTATGTGTATTATCCCTGTGCTGTGATGTCACTGTGTGTATTATCCCTGTACTGTGACATTGTAAGAGGGTGGTCGCAACCCCAGAGAGAGAAGATGCCCCCCTGAAGACATCACATAGTTGTGAAGTATTTATTGAATATGTTATATAGAGTTATTAATGTATTGTCACAATAATGTGTAGTTTTATGGGGCCACCACTAGATGTCACCCAAGAGTAGCACACTGACACTAGGAACAGGCATAGGTATGCAGTTGAAGGTTAATTCTGCCTGGTAACAGACAGTTGGGATTTTGAAATTAGCCTATAGAGGAGAAGCTAGGGCATAGGTAGAGAGACTGTTTCTGTGGAAACAGGAGTTAGGGCCCAGCCTGGGTCGGAGTCAGGCCTCAGGCCTGTGGAGCAGCAAAGTCGCTGGCTATGTGGAACTTATAACGAGGAAAGTGGAGATAAAGTTACAGTGGTGTGCAGATAGAGACGGTTGAAGTTAGTTAAGTTTGGGACACAAGACAGAGCAGGAGCAAGGGGACGAGAAAGAAACCAGAATGAAGGAAAGTGGGACACCTCTGATGATGGAGTAAAGAAGGAGACACGGGGGAGAGGGAGCTGCCAAGAGAGACACAATATGGACCACACTACTGAGTCCCTGAGGCTGGCACAGGATCCTGCAGCTGGAGGCCTGAGAAAGTCTGAGGAAAGATTGTGGCTTGCTGGGGAGCAGTGCGGCAAATAGGGGTAAGCCTTACGGGCACCTTTTTGGGACTGTGATGTGGAGTAGTGTCCGAGGGCACTGTATCCAGAAGTTCATTTTGGTGGCGGCCTGAACTACCTGTATGAGGTCATGGTGACCGGTCTCAAAGCCTTTAACAATACACACATACCAGAGGTGAGAAAGACAGAAGGATGGAGCTAATGTACAGCTGTAAGATGGACTTTAATAAAGAAAACCTGTTTGAGTTGCCTGGTTATCTTGGACGATTTTTTGTTGCTAAGGACGGTGCCGGTGATCAGGAGAGGACCAAAGTGCTGGTGAAACCAGGTATTTTCCTGTGGGATGATCCCCAGCTCTCCATATTCCCCTTACTGCTTGCTCCATGTGCTCCCATGTTTTCTGTGACGGTGATGGCTGGGTTGCGCTTGGTGCCCTCCGGGCACAGGACCACGACTACTGCTGAGGCGCCACCTGCCCACCGTTACAACATCACTGTGTTAACCCTGTACTGTGACATCACTGTGTGTGTTAACCCTGTACTGTGACATCACTGTGTGTATGTTTTAACCCTGTACTGTTACATCACTGTGTTTATTATCCCTGTACTGTGCAGTGATTTATTATAGTGTCTAAAGCCCGCTACACACGCTTCAATATATCTCACAATCCGTCGTTGGGGTCAAGTTGTAAGTGACGCACATCCGGCATCGTTTGTGAGGTATCTACGTGTGACATCTACTTGCGATCAGGATTGAACGCAAAACCGTTGATCGCAAACACATCGTATCATTCTCTAGAATTGAGCATTTTGTTGCATGAACCTAGTGAATTGTAACGTGTGACATCCCTCATACGATTTTGGTGTCTGATGCTATGTGCGCAGGTGTGCGCTCTGCACCGCAGCTTAAAAAAGGTCCGCTTCAGAGCGCAGCTGAAAAGCTGCGTTCTGAAGCGCCTCACAATGTCTGTCAGTCACTAATCTCTGTCAGTCGGTCACTATCTCTGTCCCTCACTCTCTGTCCATGTCAGTCTATCTCCCTCTCTCATATACTCACCGATCCCCGGCGCTGCACGGCGTTCACACTGCTCCGGCGGCTTTGACTGTTTTGAAAAAGCCGGCCGCCCATTAAACAATCTCGTATTCCCTGCTTTACCCGCCCACCGGCGCCTATGATTGATTGCAGTGAGACACGCCCCCACGCTGAGTGACAGGTGTCACACTGCACCCAATCACATCAGCCGGTGGGCGTGTCTATACTGTGTAGTGAAATAAATAATTAAATAATTAAAAAAAACGGCGTGCGGTTCCCCCCAATTTTAAAACCAGCCAGATAAAGCCATACGGCTGAAGGCTGGTATTCTCAGGATGGGGAGCTCCACGTTATGGGGAGCCCCCCAGCCTAACAATATCAGCCAACAGCCGCCCAGAATTGCCGCATACATTATATGCGACAGTTCTGGGACTGTACCCGGCTCTTCCCGATTTGCCCTGGTGCGTTGGCAAATCGGGGTAATAAGGAGTTATTGGCAGCCCATAGCTGCCAATAAGTCCTAGATTAATCATGTCAGGCGTCTATGAGACACCCTCCATGATTAATCTGTAAATTACAGTAAATAAACACACACCCGAAAAAATCCTTTATTAGAAATAAAAACACAAACATATACCCTGGTTCACCACTTTAATCAGCCCCAAAAAAGCCCTCCTTGTCCGGCGTAATCCAGGATGGTCCAGCGTCGCATCCAGCGCTGCTGCATGGAGGTGACCGGAGCTGCAGCAGACACAGCCGCTCCGGTCACTTCCACGCAGGTAATGAAGACAGCCGTGCGATCAGCTGAGCTGTCAGTGAGGTTACCCACTGTCACTGGATCCAGCGGTGGCCGCGGGTAACCTCAGTGACAGCTCAGCTGATCGCGCTACTCACCGCCGCTCCTATCACCTCCACGCAGCAACTGAGGTGAGTAGCGCGATCAGCTGAGCTGTCACTGAGGTTACCCGCGGCCACCGCTGGATCCAGTGACAGCGGGTAACCTCAGTGACAGCAGCTGATCGCGAGGCTGTCTTCATTAGCTGCGTGGAGGTGACCGGAGCGGCTGTGTCTGCTGCAGCTCCGGTCACCTCCATGCAGCAGCGCTGGATGCGACGCTGGAGCATCCTGGATTACGCCGGACATGGAGGGCTTTTTGGGGCTGATTAAAGTGGTGAACCAGGGTATATGTTTGTGTTTTTATTTCTAATAAAGGATTTTTTCGGGTGTGTGTGTGTTTATTTACTGTAATTTACAGATTAATCATGGAGGGTGTCTCATAGACGCCTGACATGATTAATCTAGGATTTATTGGCAGCTATGGGCTGCCAATAACTCCTTATTACCCCGATTTGCCAACGCACCAGGGCAAATCGGGAAGAGCCAGGTACAGTCCCAGAACTGTCGCATATAATCTATGCGGCAATTCTGGGCGGCTGTTGGCTGATATTGTTAGGCTGGGGGGCTCCCCATAACGTGGAGCTCCCCATCCTGAGAATACCAGCCTTCAGCCGTATGGCTTTATCTGGCTGGTTTTAAAATTGGGGGGGACCGCACGCCGTTTTTTTTAATTATTTAATTATTTATTTCACTACACAGTATAGACCCGCCCACCGGCTGCTATGATTGGGTGCAGTGTGACACCTGTCACTCAGAGTGGGGGCGTGTCTCACTGTAACCAATCATAGGCGCCGGTGGGCAGGGAAAGCAGGGAATACGAAATTGTTTAATGGGCGGCCGGCTTTTTCAAAACAGTAAAAGCCGCCGGAGCAGTGTGAACGCCGTGCAGTGCCGGGGATCGGGGATTGGTGAGTATGAGAGAGGGCTGCTAACTTCAGTAATTTAGGAGATTAGCGGTCACCGGTGAGTCCTTCACAGGTCACCGCTAATCAGGACGCGACACAGACAGAGCCGCAGCATGACAATGAAGTCGGGTGAAGTTCACCCGAGTTCATTCTGACAGTGCGGCTCTGTCTGTGTCTGCTGTCATCTGCCATTCATCTCTGCTACATGGCTGTCTGTGTCTGCTGTCAGCGGCCATGTAGCAGAGCTGAATGGCAGATGACATGGTAAAAACGCATCCCTACACATTACACACGCTTGGCAAGTCAATAAATAAAAAAAAAAAGGTGCCCAATGCATACGTCACAGAACACATGATCTAAAGGATCGCACATAACATTGATCAATTTAACATAGACTACTAACGCTCGTGTGACAGCAAATGAACGACCAACGTGAAATCTCATAAGATCCCGTATGCAACCTGGGCGTGTCACATCGCAAATGCGATTGTACAACTAATTGCAACGTGTAAAGTGGGCTTAAGACTATGAAGAAGGTCGAATTTGTTACTTTTATATGGGAGAGACATGTGAAAATGTATATTGTGTGTGCGGTGAGGGGCACGAAAGAGGACATCGCTACTTTAGGCCAAGTTCACACACTGCATACTTTTTGGGGATTTGCGGTGTGATCCCACTGGTCTTTGTGCAGTGGGCTCTGCTCATTACCTGGACGGTGCTTATATTCAGGCTCTATGTGGTGATAATATTTGGTCATGGTGTAACGGCACTATTTTGCAATATATATTAGTATTACTGGTTTTGATGTGGTGGGTGCTGCTCAGTAACACTATATAGTATGCGCTATTTGGTAATTGTATGACTATTTTGTTGATGCATTACTAAAAAAAAATGGTAGACATTTATAGGTTTGTATTATTTAATTTATTTTATCTTGGCAGTAAATGTATCACTAATCACTGGCACTGTGGTAGGACTATTTTTTAGTAGTTTACTCTGGAGTTCTTTGGTTTGTTGGCTGCGGCTGATTCCACTGTTTGCAGGCCCTGCGGTGCTCAGCGACTGTCAGGCCCTGCGGTGCTCAGCGAAAGTCAAGGGCTGCGGTGCTCAGCGAGCGTCAGGCCCTGCGGTGCTCAGCGAAAGTCAAGGGCTGCGGTGCTCAGCGAGTGTCAGGCGCTGCGGTGCTCAGCGAGTGTCAGGCGCTGCGGTGCTCAGCGAGCATTAGGCCCTGAGGTGCTCAGCGAGCGTCAGGCCCTGCGGTGCTCAGCGAGCGTCAGGCCCTGCGGTGCTCAGCGAGCGTCAGGCCCTGCGGTGCTCAGCGAGCGTCAGGCGCTGCGGTGCTCAGTGAGCATCAGGCGCTGTGGTGCTCAGCAAGTGTCAGGCGCTGCGGTGTTCAGCGAGCGTCAGGCTCTGTAGTGCTCATTGACTGTCAGGCTCTGAGGTGCTCAGCAAGCATCAGGCTCTGTGGTGCTCAGTGACTGTCAGGCTCTGCGGTGCTCAGCGAGCGTCAGGCGCTACAATGCTCAGCGAGCGTCAGGCGCTACAATGCTCAGCGAACATCAGGCGCTGCGGTGCTCAGCGAGCGTCAGGCGCTACAATGCTCAGCAAGCATCAGGCTCTGTGGTGCTCAGTGACTGTCAGGCTCTGCGGTGCTCAGCGAGCGTCAGGCGCTACAATGCTCAGCGAGCGTCAGGCTCTGCAGTGCTCAGCGAACATCAGGCGCTGCGGTGCTCAGCGAGCATCAGGCGCTACAATGCTCAGCAAGCATCAGGCTCTGTGGTGCTCAGTGACTGTCAGGCTCTGCGGTGCTCAGCGAGCGTCAGGCGCTACAATGCTCAGCGAGCGTCAGGCGCTACAATGCTCAGCGAGCATCAAGCTCTGCGGTGCTCAGTGACTGTCAGGCAGTGTGCTGCTCAGCGAGCGTCAGGCACTGCGGTACTTAGTGAGCATCAGGCGCTGCGGTGCTCAGCGAGCATCAGGTGCTGCGGTACTTAGTGAGCATCAGGCGCTGCGGTGCTCAGCGAGTGTCAGGTGCTGCGGTACTTAGTGAGCATCAGAAGCGCTGCGGTGCTCAGCGAGTGTCAGGTGCTGTGGTACTTAGTGAGCATCAGAAGCGCTGCGGTGCTCAGCGAGTGTCAGGTGCTGCGGTACTTAGTGAGCATCAGAAGCGCTGCGGTGCTCAGCGAGTGTCAGGCGCTGCGGTACTTAGTGAGCATCAGAAGCGCTGCGGTGCTCAGCGAGCGTCAGGCAGTGCGCTGTTCATCGAGCGTGAGGCGCTGCTGAATGCATCTCACAGAGTCACAAGACAGAGAAAAGTTAATAAAGGAGCTTTTAAAGGCTGATTATAAAATATAACAGCTTTATTAAATACAAAGAATTATAAAAGATTCAGCTTTTACAATTACAATATAATGGTGCTAAATATTATAATGGGTGAAGACCCAGCAAGGTCACAGGAGAAATGGAAAGTCCAAAAAACAAAGGGCTCTGTGTAAATATAATAGTATGTGGCTGACAAGCAAGGAGCCTCTAACAACCATAAATTCCAAAGGGAATTTTCAGTGCAAAGCATTCAATTCAGTGCAGCTGACCAGTGTCAGACCAAGTATGTACAAAAGGCAATGAACAGGTCAGCCAAAAAATAATAATAAATTATAGCCCTAAGACTTACACATGACTCAAGTGGTCGCCTGGATGTCTCACATCAACACGAAAGGAGGGTCTTTCGTGTTGATGTGAGACATCCATCTGGGACCTTAAAGGGCGACGTTATCGAAAGGTTTGGGAATCTCATAATTTTCTAAGACTTATCGTTAACGAGATGTCGTTGGGGTCACGGAATTCGAGACGCACATCCGGCCTCGTTAGCGACGTCGTTTCATGTGAAATGCAGGAACGACCTTTAACGATCAAAATTACCTACCTAATCGTTGACGCGTCGTTCCTTTCCCGAATATCGTTGCTGTTGCAGGACGCAGGTTGTTCATCGTTCCTGCGGCAGCACACATCGCTATGTGTGACGCCGCAGGAACGAGGAACATCACCATACTTGCAGCCGCCCGCAATGAGGAAGGAAGGAGGTGGGCGGGATGTTCGGCCCGCTCATCTCCCCCCCTCCGCTTCTATTGGGCGGCCGCTTAGTGACGTCGCTGTGACGCCAAACAAACTGCCCCCTTGGAAATGAGGCGGTTTGCCGGCCACAGCGACTTCACTAGGCAGGTATGTGTGACGGGGCTTAACGATATTGTGCGCCACGGGCAGCGATTTGCCCGTGACGCACAACCGACACGGGCGGGTGCTTTCACCAGCGATATTGCTACTGATATCGCTGCGTGTAAAGCCCCCTTTAGGGTCCCGTCACATGTAGCGACGCACCAACGATCCCACCAGCGATCCGACCTGGCAGGGATCGTTGGTGCGTCGCTACATGGTCGCTGGTGAGCTGTCAATCAGGCAGATCTCACCAGCGACCAGCCACCAGTGACTCGTATAACGATGCTGCGCTTGGTAACCAGGGTGAATATCGGTTAACTAAGCAAAGCGCTTTGCTTGGTTACCCAATATTTACCCTGGTTACCAGCGTACGTTGCTTACACAGAGTCGGTGCTCGTTGGTCTCCCGCAGTCAAACACACCGATGCGTGCTGCCCTGCGGGAGCCCGACGACCAAAAAATGAACCACAACAGTGTGTAACAATCAGCGATTTCACAGCAGGGGCCAGGTCGCTGCTTAGAGTCACACACAGCGAGATCGCTGATGAGGTCACTGGTGCGTCACAAAACCTGTGACTCAGCAGCAATCTCGCTATGTGAGAAGTACCCCTTAGGCTCATTCTATCTTTCACTGAAGTCCAGCCGTGTTATGAGTCACCAGAGGGGAAGTATGTGGGTGTAACTTGTGTTAATAAAAAAATTCCAATTATGATCTTCATTCAATGAATGAAACATTGCTGTGTAGGATTGTTCTACGTTCCATTAGAGTCATTCCATCCAGAAATCTGAAGTCATTACTGTGACCCAAGTTCAGTAATTTTCCTTTTGTTATTCCCATTTATTTTATGTAATTGTATATATATTGTTTTGTTCCCCTTTGTAATATGTTTTGTATATTGTTATAAACCCTGCCTACTTTTCAGATTAAATATATAACATTTAATAGTGTTTGGCTCCGGGATGTGGTTTATAGATTAAGGGTATGTGCGCACGTTGCTTTTTACCTGCTTTTTACCTGCTTTTTTGCTGCTTTTTCTTCTGCGCTGTTTAATGCCAAAATGGATGTGTTCTTCTATTCAAGCAAAGTCTATGGGAATTTGGGTTTCTTGTTCACACTATGTTGTTCAAAATGCTGCCTTTTTGTGGCAGAACTTTGGTCAAAAACTCAGCTTTGCAGTGCAAAACCCAAATGGCAAAAACAATTGACATGTTGCTTCTTTGAAAAGCTGAGTTTTTGACCAAAGTTCTGCCACAAAAAGGCAGCATTTTGAACAACATAGTGTGAACAAGAAACCCAAATTCCCATAGACTTTGCTTGAATAGAAGAACACATGTATTTTGGCATTAAACAGCGCAGAAGAAAAAGCAGCAAAAAAGCAGGTAAAAAGCAGGTAAAAAGCAACGTGCGCACATACCCTAAGAGGAACAAAGCTACCTGTAACGTGTGTCCTATCGACCTGCATAAGCAGAGACCCTGATTCCAGCGATGTGTCACTTACTTGGCTGCTTGCTGAAGTTTTGAAAATCAGTTTTCTGTTTAAAATCTACCAGTTCTCAAAGTACTGCTCTGTGTATAACCCCACCCACATCACTGATTGGCAGCGGTGTACAATGAGCATAGACAGAAAGCTGCTAATCAGGGTGGAGTTATACAATGCTTATGGAGATAGAGGATACATAGCAGCAGGTTACTAGTTCTCTAGTGATAATCCCCTAATGGTAATACAGTGATTTTATCAAAACTACAGCAAGCAGCTCAGTAAAGGACACATCATTGAACTCAAGAGTCCCTCTCTGTCACAGGTGTGTCACGGGAAACAGACAGTCATGTGATGTCCGACAATAGAAGGTCACAGCGTTTGGCTGTGCAAAATGTTCCCTGACTTTCTATTTTTCCAGCTGTTAGTATTCTGTGTACTAGGTATCTCCTCTCTGCTGGGTTTTCATCCTTTTACTTTAGGACACTGGGGACCTCCAGTTCCCTTCAGCCGTTAATCACCTGTATTTCCTCTTGGGTTAAAATATTCTCATTTTTCCTGGACTTGTGGTGGAGATATTCAGTTCCTTCACAAGCTCTGGATGCAAGCAGGTGGCTTGCACAGACCAGTAGGATTGTTGTTGCTCTTTACTGAACTTCTTACTGAGTCGTCTAGTGGTACGTTGTTTGCTGTTTCTCTTGTTTGTTATCCATGTGTGTCCTTTAGTACCTAGTGAGGCTGATGAAGAGCTCATCCCATCTGTTCCCTATTTAGGGCTCAGTTCAGGGTCAGCCTAGAGTCAGGTATCCGGCTCGGCGCATAGGTGTGGAATCTTTATATGGTGGTGACGGAACTCAGGGGCCCAGCGGTAAACTTGGTCAGGGCTCTCATATCCCCTTACCCTAGGCACTGGGTTTCCCTTCCCTTTTGCCATTCGCTTGGTACTTCACCGTACCTAGTGTGACACTGTCTCTACATTATTCTGATTTTTAATTAAGTGGTAAATAGAGTTGATCGGACGACCAATAATCCGGGGCCGGCGGATCACTGCCAGATTTAAAAAAAAGAGTCCGATCCGCTCCGGAATCCGGTGCCGACATAAGTCAATGGAGACCCGAATCTGGAGGTTAAAAACGTTTGTGGAGGGGCTAGGGGGCTAGGAGCGAGCGCAGCATACTCACCGAGGCGCTGTCATGGCGGCACACTCCTTCCGGGTCAGGTTGCTACCTTCCGGAGACGACAATTCAATATTCATTGTTTTCCCCGCCCACCGGCGCGTGTTGGTTGCAGCTAGACACGCCCCACTCTGAGTGGCAACGTGCCAGCTAACTGCAACCAATCACAGGCGCCAGGACGGCCGGTGGCCGGGGAAAGCAGTACAGTCTGTCGGTGAGTTCACAGTGGTAAAAATAAGCACTCGGCAGCACAGGTATAGCACGTGGCTGCAGCCCCAGCTGTAGCGCTGTATCTGTGCTGTGTATACAGTGCCCAGTCACACGTGCGAGGCTTTGCCGGGTGCTGCCATGGCAGACTCACGTGAACCCCTCGCATGTGTGATTCAGGTGAAAGTAGAAAAAAAACAAAAAAAAACGATGTGCGGTCCCCCTATTTTTATCCCCAGCCAAGATAACGCCGGCTGGGGGCTGGTATTCCAGCCCGCAGACGCCTGGTAGTGCCGCATCTATTAGATGTGACCATACCGGTGTGCGCTACTGGCTCTTCCCGCAGGCGTGATGCGGTGCCAGTCGGGGTAATTGTGACGGGGTATGCGACAGAGCAGTAAGGGACGCCAGGCCTAGGAACAATCCAAGAAGATTTAATGAGGCAGGGAGCATAAAACATCCAATATTAAAATGGTTCTTTAGAGTCCACACAAAGGAAATAGGTCCGGGGGCGCCAAGGAGAATGCAAAAGTCCTCAAAGTCCAATCGTCCATGTACGGGCGAAAAGGAGCTGGCCTTAGCACAGGTCCTCACCCTTCACTCAACAAAGCATAACTAAAAACTAAAACATGTGGCTGAATCTCCCACCCCTCCTTAGATCCACCCCCTTAACATTTGCTACTTGTAGCTACTAGCTAGAAAAGGGTTCCTAGACACAGTCTCCAGAGATTATGTACTAGGCAAGCCCCCTGCAGAGGAGAACAATATATTTGCAACCCCCCCAAATCAAGGACAATAGCTATGGCTGAAGCCTGATTGCAATATGATACAGGCTGGGGGGATATAATGTTACAACCCCTTCCCCCCTCAATTGGGGTACGGACTAGTGACCTCAACAGGTCGCTTGTCAAGTACACGTAAACATGGTGGACCTGACTCAGGGCTCCTCTTGCCTGGACAATCCGTCTGCATTTTGGTGTTGGCTGCCCCTTCTATATTGTATTGTAAAGTTATAGGGCTGCGGAGCCAGGCTCCATCGCAGTAATCGTCCATTGTCCCCAGAGACTCTGTTAAGCCAGGTGAGGGGATTGTGATCAGTAACCACAGTGAATTCTCGCCCATACAGATACGGCCGTAGTTTCCTAAGGGCCCATACTACAGCCAGACATTCTTTTTCAACAGTTGCATAGGCCACTTCTCGGTCCAGCAGCTTCCTGCTGAGGTAGGCAATGGGGTGCTCCTCCCCGGCTGCATTCACCTGGCTGAGGACAGCTCCCAGTCCATAAGAAGAGGCATCCGTCTGCACAATGAATCTCCTCTGGTAGTCTGGAGCAGCCAGAACAGGGTCGCAGATCAAGGTGTCCTTCAGCTGGTTAAAAGACTCATCACAGGCTGGAGTCCAGATCACCAGCCGGGGCATTGTTTTCTTGGTCAGGTCGGTAATAGGCTTGGCCACACTGCTGAAATGAGAAACAAATTTTCGGTAATAACTGGCAGTGCCCAAAAAAGCCATAACTTGTTTCTTGGTTTGGGGTACAGGCCAGTCTCTAATAGCCTGGATTTTTGCAGGTTCAGGACGTAACATCCCTCCTCCTATTCGATGCCCTAGATATTGGACTTCACCCATTCCCAATTGGCATTTATCAGGTCGAATAGTTAGGCCTGCCGTGAGAATCCGGTCAAGAACAACAGCTACTTGATTCAGATGTTCCTCCCATGTGTGGCTGAAGATGGCGATATCATCCAGGTAGGCACAAGCGAAGTCGCCACATCCCCGGAGGATCTGGTCCACCATTCTCTGAAAGGTTGCAGGGGCGTTTTTCATTCCGAAAGGCATGTTTAGAAATTCATACAGACCAAAGGGGGTTATAAAAGCCGACTTTTCTCTACCTTCCTCCGTCAGGGGGATTTGCCAGTATCCCTTACTGAGATCCAAGGTGGTGACGTATCGTGCCCCAGCTAGCCGGTCTAGAAGTTCATCAATGCGGGGCATTGGGTAAGCATCACTGATGGTATGGTCATTTTGTCGTCTGTAGTCCACACAAAATCGAGTACTCCCATCCTTCTTGGGTACTAACACCACAGGGGAGGCCCAAGGACTATGGGAGGCCTGAATCACCCCAAGCTGTAACATCTCCTCCAGTTTGTGCTGCATGGTGTTTCTAACTGATTCTGGTACCCGGTAGGGAGCCTGTTGTATGGGACGGATGCCCTGAGTGTCCACATGATGTTGGGTTACTGTGGTTTGACCTGTTCGGGATGAGAAAGCAGCCTGTCTCTGATGGAGCACTCCCAGCATTTGTTTTTTCTGTAAGGAATCTAAGTGATCTCTCAGAGGAACCTGTTCCACAGTGGATGGGGCTCTGGCTGCTTCAACAAGATCAGGTAATGGGTCCTCATCCTCCTGACCATCTTCTGAAGCCAGCCGACAGGTTGCTATCATAGGTAATGTCCGGTCATGGTACTCCTTAATCATATTCACATGGACAGTCCTTTGTCTTAGACCCTGATCATCTAAAGCAAGAAGGTAATTGGTGTCGTTTAGTTTTCTGAGAACCCGGAAGGGACCCTCCCATGTTGTCTGGAGTTTATTTTGCCGATGGGGAACAATCATTAAGACTTGTTGTCCCTCTACAAATTCTCGATAGCGTGCTTTGCGGTCATACCATGTCTTCTGTCTGGTTTGAGCCATCCGCACATGATTCTGAGCCAAACTAGCAAGTTGAGCCAGGGTTTCACGAAGCTTGAGGACATATGGAACAACAGGAGTTCCTGTATCTTCAACTTGCCCCTCCCATATTCCTTTAGCAGAGTTAAGGGTCCTCTGACCTTTCTTCCATAGAGTAGTTCAAAGGGGGAAAACCCAGTGGACTCCTGGGGAACTTCCCGGTAGGCGAACAGGAGATGGGGTAGGTACTTCTCCCAGTCGGAATCACTGTCAGTGAAGGCCCTTAGCATATTTTTCATTGTTTGATTAAACCGTTCACAAAGTCCATTGGTTTGAGGATGGTATGCTGTAGTTCGAATTGCTCGTACTCCACAGGTGCGCCACAGACACTGCACCAACTCTGACATAAACTGGGAGCCTTGGTCCGATAAGATTTCACTGGGGAATCCTACTCGGGTGAAAATGGTAACAAGGGCCTCGGCCACCTTGGCTGCAGAAATACTTGACAAGGCCACAGCTTCTGGATATCGGGTGGCATAGTCCACAACAGTGAGAATGTACTGCTTTCCAGATTTACTTGGTTTAGCCAGAGGTCCAATGATATCGACAGCTACTCTTTGAAAGGGTTCTTCTATTTTAGGGAGTGGTTGCAAGGGTGCCTTTGGGTGATCTCCGGGTCGCCCTCTACGCTGACATATGTCGCAGGTTCGGCAGAAATGCGCCACTGCTTGAGAAATTCCAGGCCAATAGAAAATTTGAGTCAATCGTCTCTCGGTGCGGGTTTTCCCTTGATGGCCAGCAATAGGAATGTTATGAGCAAGGTGTAATAGGGAAATTCTGTATTTCTGAGGAACAATCAGCTGTTTGCTTTAAGTCCAGGGCTTATCTAAGGAGTCAGCGTTGGTAACTCGATATAGGAGTCCATCTTCTCTGATAATTTTTTTCCCCATTTTCTCCTAACTGCCCTACTTCAGCCCGAGCTCTAAAGCTAGCCAGGGTGGGGTCAGTCTCTACCTCTTGTCTAAACTGAACTTTATCCCAAGTGACATTCATATGAGACCCACAAGAA
This sequence comes from Anomaloglossus baeobatrachus, assembly GCF_048569485.1. Taxonomy (NCBI): domain Eukaryota; kingdom Metazoa; phylum Chordata; class Amphibia; order Anura; family Aromobatidae; genus Anomaloglossus; species Anomaloglossus baeobatrachus. The sequence goes on along the minus strand of NW_027441786.1, from coordinate 1,034,359 downwards.
GAATCACTCACCGGCTGTGAAGGCAGTTCGGGTGGCCTCAGTTCCATTGATGGGTTGAACACGTCCACGTCTGATGCTCTCTTTGCTTGACTTCTGGTTATCGCGCCGACAAAGTGGCATTGAAGATTCCCCACATCATTCCCTAGAAGAATGTCTGCAGGAAGGCCGCTCATCACACCAATCGTGCATTGTTTTGCTCCAAAGCCATAATCCAGGGTTACACTCGCTCTTGGAATGTATCTTTGAGTACCTCCAGCCAATTCAATAGCAATTCCTGGTCCCTTTTGCATTGCTTCTGGTTGAATTACTCGGGGATCTGCGATGGTGAGAAAAGCCCCAGTGTCACGAAAGCCAACAACTTTTTGGCCATCCAGCACGACCTCCTGTAGATGTTTATGCTGAAGATCAGAAGAACGGGCGGCTGTGGCTCGCACCCCATAGACTCCTGGTAGGGAAGTCAACATATCAGAGTCACTTGGCAAATCATCAGGGAATGAATCCAGCTCTTCTCCTGTTGAGGGTGTCTGTAGATAATGAACAGGCAAAGGGGGTCTGTAACTGTTTTGCCTCTGAACACCTGGACAGTGAGCTTGCAGATGACCAGGCTGCCCACATCCATAACATCTGCGTTCTATGAGTTTCTCCACGTCGTACTCCCAAAGAGGAGGCAGGAGTAGTAGGAGGCACATTCACACGGGGTCCGCCATGTGTTGGTAGTCTATTGGGACGGTGAACATTGGAGGCCAAAGGACAAGGGACCACTGGTGTTGGGGAGCTGGTAGTTTTTTTGTCACCGACTAGTAGCCTTTTCCATTGAGGCTTGATGGTGAGCACCTCATCAGCTAGAGCGGCAGCTTGTTCCACAGTTGACGGCTTTCTCTCACGCACCCATTCTCTGATTTCCGCAGGGCACCTGGCATAGAACTGCTCTTTCAGGATGACCTGGAGGAAGGTCTCCCAAGTTAAGGCCCCCTCTCCCTCCATCCAGCGATGGCATACTTGTTTCAGTCTGTGGGCAAACATCTTGAAAGACACTTCTCCATCACAGGCTAATGTACGGAACTGAGTCCTATAAGTATCTGGGGTCACGGCATAATGTTCCAGAATGGTCTGTTTTATCTCCCCATACTCACAATTCCACTGAGGGTCCATAGCTCTATAGGCATCGGCAGCTCCACCCTCCAAGAGGCCCACCAGGTGTCTGACTCGCTCTCTTTCTGGGACTTCCATTAATCGGCACTGATGCTCAAAGTCCTGGAAGAAGCCCTCAATGTCACCTGCAGCTTCATTAAATGGCTTAAAGTCCTTGCGGGACACTCTGGAGAATTCCCTCATAGTTGGTGCTGTGGTTACAGTTTGTCTGGAGCCTCTAGCTGCTTCCACAGCAAATCTCTCCAGCAATGCCCTCTCCTTAGCTCTGCGAATAGCCTCCCTCTTATCTTCTATGGTGGCCTCATCTCCAAGCAGTGCCATCTCCTCCTCATACCACACAATCCATTGACTTTTTTGGGTATTTACCTCCAGCTCCCGTCTTTCCTCCCTTTGCTGTGGAAATTGTTCCTCGGTGCCATCTTGCAGGCAAGCGTTTTCCAATGCCTCAATTAGTTGCTCCTTAGAGAGTCCTTTGTAACCGACTCCTAATTCACGGGCCATTGTTTGTAGGCTCACCACAGTCCAGTTCTTGTACTCTGAGGTTCTGATTACAGATGTTAATGGGCCGTTGTCCTCCATTCTTTCTGCTCTGATCCCGCCGCTGCCACCAGTTTGTGACGGGGTATGCGACAGAGCAGTAAGGGACGCCAGGCCAAGGAACAATCCAAGAAGATTTAATGAGGCAGGGAGCATAAAACATCCAATATTAAAATGGTTCTTTAGAGTCCACACAAAGGAAATAGGTCCGGGGGCGCCAAGGAGAATGCAAAAGTCCTCAAAGTCCAATCGTCCATGTACGGGCGAAAAGGAGCTGGCCTTAGCACAGGTCCTGACCCTTCACTCAACAAAACATAACTAAAAACTAAAACATGTGGCTGAATCTCCCACCCCTCCTTAGATCCACCCCCTTAACATTTGCTACTTGTAGCTACTAGCTAGAAAAGGGTTCCTAGACACAGTCTCCAGAGATTATGTACTAGGCAAGCCCCCTGCAGAGGCGAACAATATATTTGCAACCCCCCCAAATCAAGGACAATAGCTACGGCTGAAGCCTGATTGCAATATGATACAGGCTGGGGGGATATAATGTTACAGTAATAGCATAGGCTAATAGCGGCACACAGCTGCTACTAAACTCTAGGTTAGTGTGATGGCACAGACGTCTATTAGATACCTGCATCACACTAACCTGTAAGTGACAGTAAATAAACAGAGAAAAATCTTTTATTTGGAATAAAATACAAACACCCCCTCCTTCACCTCTTTATTAACCCCCAAAACATCCTGCAGCTCCGACGTAATCCACAGGAGAAGTCCCACGCCGCTTCAGCTCTGCTACATCTGAATATCACAGAGAGCGGCACGACCGACCGCTCTCTGTGAGCTCCAGAGAATGAATGAGCTGTGCATTGAGCGGTGACGTCACTCAGGTCATTTGCGGTCACTGCTGGAAGTTCCCACGGTCCTTCATCTGTGATCGCAGGTAACCTGACCTTAGGTGGAGGTCACTGAGTTCACAGACCTGCATCTCCTAGCAGAAAAATCGCCGTTTTTTTGGCCAAGAGATGCAGATTTTGTGCTGAAATTTTTATACGATATTCCTGCATCCAATCTACACCTCCTGGCAAAAAACCGTGGTGTTTTGGCGGAATTTTTTGCCACTATTTTTGCCTCGGTTATTGTCATAGGATGTATTGTGTACAAGGAAAAAACTCCGTCATCCCTCCGCCGGTAATAAATACTCCGTTAATGTCTGGTTGCATGTGGACGGAGACCCGAACTGCCCAATCAGTGACTTCCAACAGGTTCAGGACCAGTCCGGTTCACGAACTGAACTTTATCTAAAATATAAACAAAAAAAGCTGAACCCGAACTTCAACGGGTCTGCTTATCTCTATTTGTGGGTAGCCCTACAAAAAATAATACATTGGATATCAGATAAAATACTTTAGTTTTTTAATTACAATAATTATCCTTTATAAAGGGATCATTTTTATAACATAAAGATCCCAATTTAGGCGGGGCCACTCCTGATTCATGAAGTGGTGCATGCCTCTTCATGAATCTGGAGTGTTTGATGAGTGGCATGTGCCTCCTTGTGCCATGCAAGAAATATTACTCCGGTCAGGGACTGGAGTGAAATTTCTGGCATAGAGAACACCACAGATCGTCATGAATTTAAGGAGCTGTGGTATCACGCCCCCGTCCCACCCAAACCCTACCAATTTTGGAGTGAAAATGGCAAAAGCCACCAGAATTTGGCACAACTATGAACTGATCCAAATTTTTGTGACTTTTCAAAGCTTTTGTGCCATTTTTTGGCATAAAAGTTTTGATAAATTGGGACCAGAATATTCTTAAAAACTTCCACATATCTAGGATGCATAGTGTGATTCAATTCTCCTCTGTCCCTGCTGGGGATAGAAGCCATATATTACAATACAAAGGGAAGGGGAAAAAAATGCCCTATCACTAGGGAAAGCGGGAAGTGGTGACCACTGACAATACAGCTCATCCTCACTGCCCTCAGCAACTTTATATAGGTTCTGCACCTGTCACCGAGCAGGAATACCTCACACTAGGCAAACCATGATCTGGGCCTAAGTAAGGATGGTACGTATGAGCTCTTCATCAACACCACTAACGTTAAAGGAGACAAATGGAAACAATACAGAGGAAATACAATTTCTACCACCTGAGCCCAGGTACATAGCAAAAGTCAAACACTCATCTTAGGACTGAGGAGCAGCTACGACAGAAGTCTCTGGAACAACAGGAAGAGACTACCTCTGCAAACCACAGCCAGGAACAACTATAAATTTCACCCAAAACACCCCAGGGTGAGGTTTATAAAGGAAGTCAGAGGCTGACAACAGAGGAAAAACTGACAGTTTCCCAGAGTCATGGAGTCCACGGCTGCAGAAATAGAGAACTGTCAGATAACAACATGTGCTGCAAATTTCTGGGATTTTCCAACACTTCTGCCACTGGATTGTCAGCCGGCCGTGACATGTCCGTGACATCCCCTCACTATTTTTGTGCAAAATGCCTACAGCTCTGCCTCAATTCCAGAGGTTATGAGGAAAAATCATCACATCTAAACAATAGAGAAAGATAGGCATGAAGAATATATATTTACAAGCATTTATTAACAAAACAAGTTTTGAAATGCAATTATATACAATGTGATGTACTTAAGAGTTCCTATCTTCATTCTGGAGCTGCGCTTTTAGTAAATAAAGCAGTGAGTAAATTGAGATTAGTGAATTATCTAAATATAATCTAGTATCAAAACCTTTCTCAAATGTTCATAAAGGGTCTCGAAATACCCAACTTACTAGCAAAGTGGAGCTCGAATTTTCATTTTGTGGGATCTCAGTGTGCAGAGCGGGATCCCACAAATCTATGCAGCTTCTCTAAGCACGAGACATTGCTCTCTCCACTAATCCAGCGCGGTCACATACTTTTTAAAGGTTTTACTGAACTGCTTAAGAAGGATGCCGCAGAGCTGGGGGCGTAGAGCTCACGCTATCAGTGATCACTGAGGGTTGTGGGATCTCACAACCTCAGGGACATTAGGGACACTTCCAAAAGTTTTGGTACTGGATTATATTTAAAAAAATTCACTAATCTGCAGCTTTTCACTGTTTAAGTAAATAATAAAGGCAGCCACAGATTTGTAATAAGCACTATTTAAAGGGAAAGTCATCAAACACATTGCACTAGAAACTACGGGATATTACCCCTGTAACCGTGTCAGCAGCATATACCCCTATAACAGTGTGTCATGACCACATTTTTCCTTCAATCTTTTTCCCTATTTTTCTCCTTCAAAATCTAGGTGTGTCTTATGGTCCGAAAAATAGGATAAGTTTAAAAAGAGAGAAACATTTTTTTTACTTGAGCAATTGTAGCCGACTTTTGGATAAACCCTTTGAATTATGGTACATCATGATGGCTTCTCTTGTGTGACTCATCTGACAACAGGACCTGATTAATGAAAAAAACATTTGCCAAATTCTGAAAGCAAGAATGGCTGCTCCGCTCTGTTGGTTTTCTGATGGTCGCAAAGACTTGATTTACCAGTTATACATTTCAATTATTCACAACATGAAAAAGGTCCCTTCCCTGTGCGGCTTCTTCACATGTTTAACTAGGTCTGATTTCTGAGAATAACATTTTCCACCCTTCAGAACATAAAAATGGTTTATTTTGTGTGATATTTTTGATGTCTAACAAGATCTGATTTCCTAGTAAAACATTTACCACATTCTGGCCATGAAAATGGCTTCTCCCCTGTGTGAGATCTTTGATGAAAAACAAGGTCTGATTTCCGAATAAAACATTTCCCACACTCTGAACATGAAAATGGCTTCTCCCCTGTGTGAATTTTCTGATGTGTAACAAGGTTTATTTTCTGAATAAAACACTTCCCACACTCTGAACATGAAAATGGCTTCTCCCCTGTGTGAATTTTCTGATGTCTAACAAGGTGTGATGTCCGAATAAAACATTTCCCACACTCTGAACATGAAAATGGCTTCTCCCCTGTGTGAGATCTTTGATGAAATACAAGGTCTGATTTCCGAATAAAACATTTCCCACACTCTGAACATGAAAATGGCTTCTCCCCTGTGTGAATTTTCTGATGTCTAACAAGGTGTGATGTCCGAATAAAACATTTCCCACACTCTGAACATGAAAATGGCTTCTCCCCTGAGTGAGATCTTTGATGAAAAACAAGGTCTGATTTCTGAATAAAACATTTCCCACACTCTGAACATGAAAATGGCTTCTCCCCTGTGTGATTTTTTTTATGTCTAACAAGGTGTGATTTCTGAATAAAACATTTCCCACACTCTGAACATGAAAATGGCTTCTCCCCGGTGTGACATCTTTGATGCTCAAGAAGTTGTGATTTCCAATTAAAACATTTCCCACATTCTGAACATGAAAATGGCTTCTCCCCTGTGTGAATATTCTGATGTTTAATAAGGCTTATTTTGTGAATAAAACATTTCCCACACTCTGAACATAAAAATGGCTTCTCCCCTGTGTGATGTTTCTGATGTATAACAAGGTGTGATTTCTGAATAAAACATTTCCCACATTCTGAACATGAAAATGGCTTCTCCTCTGTGTGAATTTTCTGATGTCTAACAAGGTGTGATGTCCAAATAAAACATTTCCCACACTCTGAACATGAAAATGGCTTCTCCCCTGTGTGAGATCTTTGATGAAAAACAAGGTCTGATTTCTGAATAAAACATTTCCCACATTCTGAACATGAAAATGGCTTCTCCTCTGTGTGAATTTTCTGATGTCTAACAAGGTGTGATGTCCGAATAAAACATTTCCCACACTCTGAACATGAAAATGGTTTCTCCCTTGTAGGAGCAGTTTCATGTTCCACATGCCTTCTGTAACTTTTATTTTGCTTACAATTCTGTAATAAATTGGAATTTTGGACTTGATTGAAAAGATCAGATGATAGAGCTTTCCAATGAAGGACTGAAGGTATATGTGGGACAGCAGCATGCTCTTCATATGCATCATGTGTGTTACTTTGATCATCTGTTTTAAATTCTGAAGATATTAGATTTCCATCTGAACTCCTGATATAGTCATCGGCTAAAAATAAACACAATGTTATTATTTTTTTATGATATAATTTTGAAAGTAGATTTATTGTTTTAAACCATAACATAAGAAATTAAATTAGGAAACAAATTATTTTTAATCTGTTTTCCAATTTCGAGATCTAAGAGTTACATCTTTGTTAATTCTGATCTCCCATTCCTAGCACCAGTTCTCTGGAATGTGCTACAGTAAATATTCTGATTAAATGTCGCAATGTGACTGTAGAATAATGAGGGACAGGGGGCTGCTATACTTTCCCTCATGCTAGGAGACCTTAGGCTATCCCTAACCAATGGATTACCCCTGAACGTGGAAGGAAGGGGCAGGAGTATGATGGAAATAAAGATTAAGACAGACGGGAAAACCAAAATTCAGACACACTTCAAACTCACAGAAATAAACAGTGAGAGACTAAGGAGAAAAGCAAGAGCAGGAAGGCAGAAACAAAAAGACAACAAGGGTTAACACAACTGCTCACAGCAATAATGCACAACAGCCACTAGTTTGTATCACAACACCTCACCAGACCTGGGTAAACTATAGCTGGCATTAATGGAATAGTCCAGCCAGCATATACAGAAGGGTTGCAAATGATACTGACTCCACTACAGCATGTGATCAAAGACATTAACAAGGAGCCCAGCAGAGTATAACTCTTGCTAGTCTTACTAATTATGTGGTTCGACGCCTGCATCTCCCTGCGCTGCTCACAGACATCGGAGAAGTTAGCAAGCAAAGTGCCAGAATCTGTAATTTCCACAGATCCTGATGCCGCCATGACAGTTGGCGATGCCTGCAAGCATCTCGTTGTGACATTGATCCACAACATAGACAATTTCAAAAAGGGTTTTTTTCAAAGACGAAAATAAAATAGAGACAGATGCCAAATATTTAATGGGCTTGTCCGGGAGTAACATTGATGGCCAATCCTTAGGCTTTGTAACCAAAGTAGGTAGCAGGGTCTTGCTGTCTGTGCAGATAAGCATTAGGGCTCCAATTCATCAAGACAGGTGATGTACAATGAAAATTGATGTCAGGGACTGGCGTGAGATTTCTGGCATAGGGAACGTTACAGTTTGTTATGAATTACAGAAGCGGTGGCATCACACCCTTCTTCTGGCCAAGCTCTGCCCATTTTGGCAAAGCTGGTTAAAATTGGCGTGAAACCTCCAAAAGTTGCACAATTTATTGTTTGTTCATTCATTTATTATTGACTGTAGAATGGCTATGACATATCAATGTTTGGAATCAGCGGTACAAAAGGATGTTGATGAAATAGAGAATCATGACTGTAAGGCACTAGAGTGTTAATAAGTGCTGAGAAAACCGTGCAATGTAAAAACAACAACATTCATCGTAATCAAAGCAAACAAGAGACTATAACAATATAGCTCTGCAGTGCAGCCAGGCCAACCATCTGTCTTTATAAAACCCTTCTCCGGTCTTCTTTCCAAGATTACTGTGCAATTCACTGGAGGCAAAAAGGGGGTTTTCAGGTTCCATCTGGTACCAACCATCAATGGTGTATTTACTAATATCAAGTCCAACTTAATCCAAAAGCTCAAAAGGACCCATTGGGTAACGGGCTTCCAATTTCATTGCAACATCCATGTCTTCCTTAGATGCATGACCTGTTTCATAAAGATGCACGAATTCCATTAGGTATGGTACCAGAAGACGGCTAACAATGAACCCTGGGGTGTCCTTACATAACACAGGCGTCTTTCCTACTGTTTTACTAAAGTCCATGAGAGTCAAAAGTCATTTAGCTAGTCCAGGGGTGGGGAACCTCCGGCCTGCGGGCCGTATGTGGCGACTTTTTATGCGGCCCCCGGGCACATTCCCGGGGACCGCTGTGCTCTGGCGGCAGCCGCACTTTTCCCGGCTGCTGGCCCTTTAAATCCCACTGCCTGATGACCTGAGGGTAGATGCTAGAATGTATGGGCTCTATCCAGATCCTGACTTCCAGGACCTGACTGCAGCTCATACATTCTAGGCTTTATCCCAAACTGTGCTAGTGTGCTCTGGTGGGCGGGGTAAGCAGCACGCTGTGATAAAGTCACAGAAGAGCTGCAGCAGCACGCTGTGATAAAGTCACAGAAGAGCTGCAGCAGATTTACTGGCCTTCCGGACCTGTGCTATGCTGTGTGTGTGACTCCTCCCCCACCCCAGTACTGTGAGTGCTCAACCCATCGCTGCCCCCCCTGCTCAGTGCGGTGTACCCCCTTGTGCTGTGTGTACCCACTAATGCTGTGTGTACCCCCCAGTGCTGTGTACCCCCTAGTACAGTGTACCCCCTAATTCTGTGTGTACCCCAAGTGCTGTGTACCCCCTAGTGCGTTGTACCCCCTAGTACAGTATGTACCCCCAGTGCTGTGTGCCACCCCTCAGTACTTTGTACCCCCCAGTGATCCGTACTCACCACTGCTGTCTATGCCCCCCAGTCCGTGCCCTCCTGGTGATGTCTAAACTCCCACAGTCCTTTCTGTGTCTCCCTAGTGATGCCTCCGAGTGCAGTCCGTGCTGCCTCCGAGTGCAGTCTGTGCTGCCACCTAGCGCAGTTCGTGCTGCCACCTAGTGCAGTTCATGCTGCCACCTAGTGCAGTCCGTACTGCCACCTAGTGCTGTAGGTGCTGCCACCTAGTGCTGTGCGAGCTGCCACCTAGTGCTGTGCGAGCTGCCACCTAGTGCTGTGCGAGCTGCCACCTAGTGCTGTCCGTGCTGCCACCTAGTGTTGTCCTTGTCCCCAGTCATGCAAGGGCTGTCCATGCCCCCCTAGTGATGTATATGCCCCAGCCCCTCCTGTGATGTATACGCCCCAGCCCCTCCTGTGATATATACACCCCAGCTCCTCCTGTGACGTATAAGCCCCAGCCCCTCCTGTGATCTGTACTCCCAGTGTCTCCTGTAATTTATGCGCCCCAGCGTCTCCATACCGAGACAAACCTGGAAAAGCAGCTGTGAGAAACAAGATGATCAATAACACCGAACATCACAGCCGCACCAAAGAGAAGCAGCTCCAGCAGCCACAGTAGGGGTGAGTTAATTAATCTTTTGACCAAATATGCCAGGGTAGTTTTCAACTTGATAATTTTGTGCGGCCCCCAAAGGTTAGTAGGAAATTCCAAATGGCCCCCGGCAGTAAAAAGGTTCCCCACCCCTGGGCTAGTCATTGGTGTCTTAATGACCTCCACCAGCTTCATCATTGGTACTGGATTAAAGAAATACAGACCTCCGAACTGATCCTGCCTAGTTGTGGAGTTGGCTATGTCAGTTATTGCCAATAAGAATGTGTTGCTGGCAAATATGGGGTGTTCTGGTGCAAATTTGTCCAGTATCTTGATTAGTGCCTTTTTCCACTTCCAATTTTTCTATTATGGCTTCCACCACCAGATCATTGCTGTGTACCACGGCCGCTGGGTCTGTGCTTGGGATGAAGTTTGAGAGTGTTTTGCTGATGAACTGTGAATTAGCCTCAGGCTTGTTTGCAAACATCTTCTTAGTGACCCTTTTCAAGCTGTCTGCAATACTTTTTGCAGACTTTTTCAAGATGTCATCAGTCTGGTCCACTAAAACAACAGTGTGTCTGGTTGCTGCAGCTACCTGCGCTAACCTGACACCCATCAGACCTCCTCCAATCACAGTCACGTGCTTGATAGTCAGCTTCTTCGCGGTGGCGAAGGCCATGGCGAGGCCATGTCTGCTTGTACTGCTGAGAGCTGAAGGACATGTTAGTGATGTCAGCACAGCGCGCCGTGATGATTTAGTCGCACAATCTTTCTCACAACTCTGTGTTGCACAAAAAATTGATTGAAAAGTGATTTCTGACAGAATTCTGGCATAATTGCTTTGAAGAATCAAGCTCTAGGTGTCAAAACTCCTTCTGTAGGTGTCTCCAATCCTTCCAGGGTAGTTTGCCTGTAGTTCACATTGTCTAAATCAATAATTTTATTAGATATTTTTCGGTAGTTTAAAAATTTGGTATTTCAGTGTGCGGCTGGAACTCTTTTTTTTCCTGTTATCCACACACACACACACACACACACACACACACACACACACACACACACACACACACACACACACACACACCTCCTCTTCAGCTTTATACTCCTGCAATTAAGAGACCTTTGGTTCCATCATGTCACATGACTTCAAAGGTTCTTAACACTAGAACTACTGGACTCGTGACACCTATATAGAAATACATAGTGCAAAGTAGTCAAAATGACTACCTCAGTAGTTCTAGTGTTAAACAATCAACTTCCGAATGCAACTGATGAGGTCCTTAAGTGGGGTTCCTAAGAAATTGCAGACTTTGACTCCTCCGAACGCTGGACCTGCCTGTAAGTAGGGCTTATTTTAATGGAAACAGGGTATTCATGAACCCTCTGCAGGTCTTTGAGTTGCCTTCATAATGACATAGAGAAGACACTAGAAACAAACAGCAGAAGAAGCAGAAGCAAAGAAAATACAGCTGAAAAAAAACATAGCAGAAAGTCTAAAAATGTAAACACAAAATGAGTGCAGAAAGTACATGAGTAGATATCTCTTACTGGATAGAGCTGGAGGAAACACATCCTGAGGAACATCGGGAGCTTCTTGTTTACAGTCCTGTGGGAGAAGAGGACGGGGACATCTCTCTGGTGTTGTCCTCTTACTGGATAGAACTGGAGGAGACACATACAGGGACTGAATTCATTCCTTACATACAGATAATTATAGGCCGTGTGTAGTTAGTCCTGTCTATTACCTGGTGATGTGAGGGGCTGGGGATCCTCCATCATGACGTCTTTGTGTCCTTCTAAATACTCCCACTCCTCCATGGAGAAATAGACGGTGACGTCCTGACACCTTATAGGAACCTGACACATACAATGATACCGTCACCCCCGATCCCTTCATAGCGTTACTGTATAATGTCCCAGCATTCCCAGCAGTGTCACCTCTCCAGTCAGCAGCTCAATCATCTTGTAGGTGAGTTCTAGGATCTTCTTTTCATTGATGTCCTCATGTATCGGGGGGTGAGGTGGAGGCCCCGTGATTGGGCTCAGGGGTCTTCCCCATCCCTCAGACACAGGGGCCTGACAGCGCTCACTAGAGGTCTTCTTCACTACTGTGTAATCCTGGTTATGGAGAGACAGAGTAATAAATCTCACTCCAGACATTTCCAGAGTCCTCACCTCTCCAGTTCTGTCCATCTGTTATTCCCATAGATAAGAATGATGTAATGTGACGTCATCAGAATCTCTCACCTCTCCAGTAAGCCGGAAGAGGATCTCTAGGGTGAGGTGTAATATCCTCTCCGCCATCTTGTCTCTGTCCATATCCATCCTTGAAGGGTCAATCAGGAGAATTCTCTTATATAGAAGATCTCCACTGAGAGGATCCGATATTATAAGGACCTGATTGGGGAGAAGATGATGATGTGACATCATAAAGAATCCTGTACAGTAATATAATTACCGGAGACTTTATATCAGATCACTGGCTGCAGAAATATCGCTAAGGCTAAGTTCACATTTCCGCTAAAATGTATCAGTCACAATCCGCTGCTCTTGTAAACAACGGAATCCGTTTAGCGGATTCCGTTGCTCCCATAGACTTGTATGAGCAGCGGATTGTGACTGATGATGCTGCGTTGCACCCTCCGCCCGACTGATCAGTCGTGGAACGACTGACCGCCGGGCGGGAGGAACGCAGCATGTAACGTTTTTTGAGCAGCGCGATCCGTCGGATTTCGCTGCGCATGCTTTCTGGCTCCCTGCACACGTCACCAGCTTTGGTTGGTTACCCGATATTTACCCTGGTTACGGTGCAAGGAGCCAGCGCTAAGCGGTGTAGGCCCGTAACCAAGGTAAATATCGGGTAACCAAGGTAAACATCGGGTGCTTTGCCGTTACCCGATATTTAGTCTGGTTATGTGTGCAGGGAGGCCGACACTTCCCCGCTCGGCCCCGCCCCCTCCCGCACTCCGCACATGTATGTACACACACACACACACACACACACACCTGTCCCCAGCCATGCAGACAAGCACTGCCACTGACATCCTCAGCGCCTGGCCCCGCCCCCCGCTCGGCTCCGCCCCCTCCCGCACTCCGCATGTACACACACACACTCTCACTCACTCACACATACACTCACCTGTCCCCAGCCATGCAGACAAGCACTGCCACTGACATCCTTAGCGCCTGGCCCCGCCCCCGCTCGGCTCCGCCCCCTCCCGCATTCAGCATGTGTATACACACACACACACTCACACACACACAGTCACACACTCACACACACTCACCTGTCCTGCAGTCCCTGCGGCACTGATGTCCTCAGTGCCATGGCCCTGCTCGGCTCCCCCCCCCCGAACTCCACCCCCGCACATAACGGAATCCGACAATGAATTCTGTTCTTTGTCATCCGTTGTACAGCGTTGTACAGCGCATCAGTCACATGCGTCAAGCGACGCATGTGACTGATACAAAACAACGGAAATGTGAACTTAGCCTAACATGTATGGCATGAAGGAGAAGACAATTCATGGTTTTGGGGCTGCAGGAACCGAAATGAAGATTCTTGATCCAATAATATTAGGAAGCGGCTTTTACTTGACATGTATGGCACGTGACTATTTTATAATATTCATCGGTTTGCTTGTTTTTGGGTGTTTTTTTTTTTATGTTTGCAGGTTTTCAGCTTTCCAGATTTTTTGGCTGATTTTTAAACTGCAATTTTTTTTAAATATTTGCAAAATTACTACATAATAATGACACTGAAAAAGACGTGGGTGAGCGGGAGGACGAGAAAACCAACCAGGGCCAGGAAGCTGCTGCCAAGGCAGATAATATAATAGGATGCAGTGAACGAGACACAGATGCTCCGGACAAGAACAGTTTTGCCTCTATACAAGTCACTAGTGCGGCCACACTTACAATATTCTGCACAATTTCGGGCTCCAGTGAATGAGGAGGACATAACTGAACTAGAGCGGATGCAGAGAAGAGTGACCAGTAAAGGAATGGAAGGTCTGCAATAGGAGGACAGGTTAGGAAGCCTGGGGTTATTCATATGGAAACACAAAGGCCAGGAGGCGATTTTATTACAATGTACAAGTATATCAGGGGCATTACTGAGATATTTCTAATGAGCTTTTTACAACTGAGGCTTGCAATGATGACAAGGAGGTTCAGTCATAATCACAGATGGGGATTCTCTACTGTAAGAGCAGTGAGAGTATGGAACTCTCTGACACATGATGTGATAATTGTTGATACACTACAAAAAAATCAAGGTGGGCTTGGATGCCTTTCGTGAAAAGTATATTATGGCAGGTTATCAGTACTACATTTTGTGATGGGACATTGATCCAGGGAACTAGTCTGATATTTTTAGAGTCATGGAGGAATTTTGCCCCTTGTAAAAGGTATTCACACCCTGGGAACGTTGCACTTATTTTACATTACACCAACAAACGTAAATGTATTTTATTAGGATTTTATGTAATATACCAGCATTAAGTAACAAGTATTTGTGAAGTGTAAAGGAAATGATAGATGGTTTTCTAGATATTTAAAAATATAAATCTGAATATTGTGACGTGCATTTGTATTAAGCCCCTTGTAGTATGATGCCCCTGAGTGACCAACTGCCTTCAGAAGTCACATAATTAGTAAATTGAGTCACCTGTATCATTTATTGTCAGTATAACTACAGCTGTTTTGTGAAGGTTTCACAAGTTTTGTTTGAGAACATTAGGGATCAAATAGCATCTTGAATACCAAGGAACACACCAGACAGGTCAGGGATAAAGTTGTGGGATAAAGTAAAGCAGGGTTCAGTTAAAAAAAAATTAGCCAAAGTTCTGACTAACCACTTTTCAATCCATCATCCAAAAATGGCAGGAGTATAGTGTGGAGACACAAGGGTCAGTGGGTATGGTCTTCCGCTGGCCTGGCTGTCTTCAGAAAGACCGCTCAGACCAGGACTCATCCCACTGAACACCCGCACTCCATCCTTGTGGGCAGAACACTACTCAGACAACACAGGGTGAGGGAACCACACCTTGATAGGACGTTACTGGTTCACCAACAGGAAAAATCATATTGTACACTTCCAGAAAGATCCCAAGATGGTACAAGCGACAGAGTCTCTCCCATCCATTGTCTCGCATGGGATTAGAAACTTTGCGACTTCGGGCCTTCCTGGCTCAACTATCCCAGCCAGCAGCACCTCGCTTTTGATGAGCACCCGCTGAGAGGAGATAGCGGCAAGCTTAGAAAGATGACTGAGCACAGCAAGATATGTAGCCAGGCAACTGAACTGTCCTCACCTGGGTTCTCCAGGCACAATTGTGGGCTCAGCATTGAGCAGTGAAGCAGATCTGTGATCCTCCAGCTAAAAATGTGGATTTTAGGCTGAAGTCCTGCAAAATAAATGTGGAAAGAGGAGCAAAGCATTTTTTATACGCCTCAGATCTCATTTCAGGGTATTGTGTCTTACAGGATTGGTGGGAGATGGCTGTTCTCTCATTGGTTCAGTTCAATTCGACTGCATAATATTCCTCTATCAGAATGGGTGACATAATGAGAGAGGGATCTTTACCATCCTTTGAGGATTTACAGACCCAATCCCCCTCCAGACAATTAAAGTGGATGCAATATATACAGCTAAGGTTATTTGTAAATTCCAAATATGGGGGGGACGATCTCCCCGATTAATACCGACCACACAATTTGAACAACTATTCTCAAGGGAGACACCACCCACACACCAGATTTCATTAATAAGTAACCTATTAAATAGACAAGGGTCGGTGGACCCCACTTATATCCGGGCATGGGAGAAGGAATTGGGATACGACCTCACAGAAAAAGACAAACAAAAGGCATATATATTCTCCCATAAAATATCTGTAGCGAGTAATGCACAAGAAACAGGTTACAAGCTACTGACGAAGTGGTACCAATGCCCCACTAGAGTCCACAAGGCATTCCCTTTGGTATCAGATCGTTGTTGGAGATGCGATAGGGAAAAGGGAACCATGGCGCACATATGGTGGGAGTGTCAAGGAGTGACCCCATTCTGGTCAAAGGTGTATCAGATTTATAATCAAATGACGGAGGAACGAGTCGCGCCATCATTCTAAACCACAATTCTATCAATCCTTCCCGGATCCATAGGGCAACAGAAAAAGAGTCTGCTGCGCTTCTGTCTAATAGCGGCACAAGCAGTTATCCCACGGCACTGGCAATCGACGACGCGACCTAGTATGACAGAGTGGCTGACGAAATGCTCCCATATATTTCATATGGAGGAACTCTCGTCGGAACTCTCAGACTCACAGGAAAAATGTAGACAAAAAAAAGACTGCCTGCACTCAGCCTCATCGACCTGACGTGTGAACAGGCGCATAACTGAACATGACATAAAATACAAAAAAAAGACAGTTTGCACTCTGATAATGCTAAAGTATGGAAACCATGAATGTGTGAACATGGACCTGCATTACTGCTAAGGAAAATCTAAGAAAAATGAGATATTTAGCATATAGAAATGGCCATTTGTATATCTGCCCAGTTGCCCCTTCACGGCACATCTCGTAACTGGGTACCTAACGCTATTCTGAAGCCTCTCTCTGGGTTAAAAACCTTCTGTGTATGGGCACGTAGGAACCTGCTATATAGAATGAGATTACCTGTGGCAACTGGGGGAGGGGTGCACGGTCAGAAGGTATGACCCTCTTGATATAGACAAAAAAGACTGCCTGCACTCAGCCTCATCGGCCTGACGTGTGAACAGGCGCATAACTGAACATGACATAAAAGAGGGTCATACCTTCTGACCGTGCACCCCTCCCCCAGTTGCCACAGGTAATCTCATTCTATATAGCAGGTTCCTACGTGCCCATACACAGGAGGTTTTTAACCCAGAGAGAGGCTTCAGAATAGCGTTAGGTACCCAGTTACGAGATATGCCGTGAAGGGGCAACTGAGCAGATATACAAATGGCCATTTCTATATGCTAAATATCTCATTTTTCTTAGATTTTCCTTAGCAGTAATGCAGGTCCATGTTCACACATTCATGGTTTCCATACTATAGCATTATCAGAGCGCAAACTGTCTTTTTTTGTATCACAGGGAAAATGTGTGAGGTTGTGGCAACCTTGGATATAATTTAAGGAAACAGCGGACTTTTCTAATATATTCCGGTAGCAGTATCCGGTCCCCCTGTTTTCCCTTGTCATTGTCTTTAGATCTCTCCTCTCTTCTTCGTTCTCTCTTGATCTTAATTCCTTGCTTCATATGTATTAAGTTGGAATAAATCATTATGTTCCAGGGGTCCAGAGACAGCTGGATTAATAGTAGAATCTGCAGTGGAGTTTCAGGATTACCCCAAGAGTACAGTGATAATAATACAAGGCAGAAATGATATGAATATATGAGAGTATGATATGTATATACGCTGTGTTTGAAATTAATGTAATACTTTCCTATACTCTTCTCCCTTTTTTTGTTTTCTGTATTTCTTAAAATTCTTTTAATAAACACTGATTGATTATTATATTCCTCTAATTGAAAATAGTCACAGAGGCTGAGGCAATCCATATTTAACAGGCAATAGGGCTCCGATCAGTCTAACATTAAACAATGGCTAACTTCTTTTGATTTGGCAATCAAAGAAACAAAAGATCTGGCCTAATTAAGAACAGTTCACCCATCACACAAATCTCCAGATGCTGAGTTGTCACATAAAGCACAACTACAAAACGACAAAAGACATGGCCGTCCACCTAAAATGACATCCCAAGCAAGGAGAGCACTAACTATAGAGAAGCAGGTAAGAGGCCTACGGTCAGTGGAAAAGCAGGAGCGATCCAGAGATCAGGGGGATCTCTGGATTTACACGAGACGACCAATCGTGCGAAGCATCGTCGGGGTCACCGTTTTCGTGACGCACATCCGGCATCATATAAGATGTCGTCTCGTGTGACACCTCCTAGCGACGCAGTATCGCTCACAAATCGGGAGCTGTGTATTCGTCGCTAGGTTTTATAAAATGGTTTATTAAACATGGCGCCGCTTGTTCATCGTTCCCGTGGCAGCACACGTTGCTCTGTGTGACACCACGGGAACGATGAACACAGCTTACCTGTGTCCCGTGGCACTTGCCGGCTATGCAGAAGGAAGGAGGTGGGCGGAATGTTTACGTCCCGCTCATCTCCGCCCCTCCGATTCTATTGGCCGGCGGCTGTGTGACTTCGCTGTGACGCTGGACGTACCTCCCCCTTCAGGAAGAGGATGTTCGCCGCCCACAGCGACGTCGCTCAGCAGGTAAGTACGTGTGACGGGGATTTAACGACTTTGTGCGACACAGGCAGCGATTTGCCCGTGACGCACAAACGACGGGGGCGGGTACGATCGATCGTGAAATCGCACGATCGGTCGTCTCGTGTAAAGCAGGCATAAGTCATAAACTCCACAAATTTGGTCTTTATAGCATAATGGATATTTTTAAAAGCAAAAGAATAAGAATTGAAATTTTTATCATACACGCCTTCATCCAATTTACCTGAGATAGAGCTGTTTTATAAAGTAGAAGGGGCAAAAATGTCACCTCTAGATGTGCAAAGCTGGTAAACACATTCCCCAAGAGACTGGCAGCATCAATTGTAGTGAAAGGTTTGTCCTGCAAAGTATTCACTCAGGGGGCTGAATACTAATGCACATCACAATTTTCAGAGTTAAATTTCTTAACATATTTAGAAATTCATGTATAATTTTCTTTATACTTCACAAATGTTTGCTACTTTGTGTTGGCATCACATAAACACCCAATAAAATCAATTTTTTTTTAATAGTTTTTCTTGCACCATTTTGAAACAAAAAAATAAAGGGAAGACAAAAAAAGTGACTTAGAAAAACCCAACAGAATTGATGAGTTGGATGTAAGTTTTGTGGTGCGGAGCCCGTTATACCGGCAGACGGGATGTGACCGGAGGCAGAAATATTCAGGGAAGGGAAAGATTTTACACTCTCTAGATAAATCCTCTCTTCCCGGGATGTAACGGCCTCTAATGCCGGGATCACACGACCGGATAAAGAATCATCACAGCTTCATCCAGAAAACTAGGACAAGTCTTTTCTTATTTGTCATCCATATACAATCCGGTATTTACAGCCGCTATTAATAATTTACAAGACCATTTACAGCTTCCTCCATTACAGAACTGCAATGTACCCGTAACACAATGTCTGCTGTATGGTGGAGCTGGTGGGAACCTGATGGTTTGTGCAGACACAGACCTGAATGGACGAGTCTCCTCCGATTTACGGAAGGCACTAGAGGATGCTGGGATTATTCTCACACGCAGATTCTGTCAGTGAGAAAGAAAATCCCCATCTGCACCGCCACATCCAATAACAATGGTCTGAGGGCGAGACGTTGTGTTATTTTATGGACAGCACTGAAAATACAGTAGTGTGAACGAGAACTAAAAGGAACCAAAGCTCTTATCTCTCCTAATCCTGCCATCTCCACCGCTCTCATTACACAAATATAACACATATAATACTGGAGGATAAAACAAGACTGAGCACAAGACCTTCACAGACGTCTACACATCATAGGGGGATTTCATGGCCCCTTCTCTCCATCTACCTGATGATCCTGAGGAACATCGGGGTCTTCTTGTTTACAGTCCTGTGGGAGAAGAGGACGGGGACATCTCTCTGGTGTTGTCCTCTTACTGGATAGATCTGGAGGAGACACATACAGGGACTGAATTCATTCATTACATACAGATAATTATAGGCCATGTGTATTTAGTCCTGTCTATTACCTGGTGATGTGAGGGGCTGGGGAACCTCCATCATGACGTCCTTGTACAGATCTTTGTGTTCTTCTAAATACTCCCACTCCTCCATGGAGAAATAGACGGTGACGTCCTGACACCTTATAGGAACCTGACACATACAATGATACCGTCACCCCCGATCCCTTCATAGCGTTACTGTATAATGTCCCAGCATTCCCAGCAGTGTCACCTCTCCAGTCAGCAGCTCAATCATCTTGTAGGTGAGTTCTAGGATCTTCTGGTCATTGATGTCCTCATGTATCGGGGGGTGAGGTGGAGGCCCCGTGATTGGGCTCAGGGGTCTTCCCCATCCCTCAGACACAGGGGCCTGACAGCGCTCACTAGAGGTCTTCTTCACTACTGTGTAATCCTGGTTATGGAGAGACACAGTAATAAATCTCACTCCAGACATTTCCAGAGTCCTCACCTCTCCAGTTCTGTCCATCTGTTATTCCCATAGATAAGAATGATGTAATGTGACGTCATCAGAATCTCTCACCTCTCCAGTAAGCCGGAAGAGGATCTCTAGGGTGAGGTGTAATATCCTCTCCGCCATCTTGTCCCTGTCCATATCCATCCTTCACGGGGCAATCAGGAGAATTCTCTTATATAGAAGATCTCCACTGAGAGGATCCGATATTGTAGGGACCTGAATGGGGAGAAGATGACGATGTAACATCATAGAGAATCCGCTGTAATAATACAATTACTGGAGATAATAAGGGGAAACATATAAAAGAGAACATTCTGGGGGAACATTATACTGTGTGGGGGCAGAAAGGGGCCGAGGACCGAGGGCAGAAAGGGGCCGAGGACCGAGGGCAGAAAGGGGCCGAGGACCGAGGGCAGAAAGGGGTCGAGGACCGAGGGCAGAAAGGGGCCGAGGACCGAGGGCAGAAAGGGGCCGAGGACCGAGGGCAGAAAGGGGCCGAGGACTGAGGGCAGAAAGGGGCCGAGGACCGAGGGCAGAATGGGGCCGAGGACCGAGGGCAGAAAGGGGCCGAGGACCGAGGGCAGAAAGGGGCCGAGGACTGAAGGCAGAAAGGGGCCGAGGACCGAAGGCAGACGGGTTTCCTCACTTCTGGCCTCTCATAGTTGGGTCGAGTGAATCTATCAGAGACAAAGGAACAAAAGCTTCATGATTCATAGAAATCAGCGAGAGAAAAACACCAAGAAAGTCTCAGCGCTGAAGGGGTTAATGCTGCCTGTGACCAATAATGGGCAATTTCCACACACCTCCACCTGCAGAGCCGCTGTCATGTGTGACAGTCATGTGGTTTCTGGCTATAGAAGGTCACAGTGTCTGGCTGAGTAGAATGCTCCCTGACTT
The DNA here is from genome assembly GCF_048569485.1 of Anomaloglossus baeobatrachus. NCBI lineage: Eukaryota > Metazoa > Chordata > Amphibia > Anura > Aromobatidae > Anomaloglossus > Anomaloglossus baeobatrachus. Next base: position 1,013,388 of record NW_027441786.1, on the reverse strand, counting down.
TCCATTGTTCCTGCTGTCAGTATTAATTTCCTGCTGGATTTATCTTTCCCCCTTTTGGACCCAGCAGGAGCTCGTATTACACCTGATCATCAGCATTGTCTGGGTGCTTAAATACTTCCTTGGACTGATGCTGGTGATATTTTTTTAGTTCATTCAAGCCTTGGTTGCAAGCAGGAGGCTTGTACTCCTCTGTGGTATTGTCGCTGGTATCTTCTACCTGTGTCCCCTGTAGATAAGTAGTTCATGCATTTTCCTGTGTCCTCCTTGTGTCATTAGTGGGGTTGATGAAGATTTCATCCCACCCGTTCTCTATTTAGGACTGAGCAGTAGTTATAGCTAGGGTCAGGTATCCGGCTCAGCGCAGAGGTGAGGAACCCATCTATAGTAGGGAGGGACCTAGGGACCAGCAGTAGGTTTGGTCAGGGGTCACCAGCTTCCCTTTCCCTAAAAACAGGGTTTCCCTTACCTTCCTACTTGGTGTTTCCCAACCCCGTATCTAGAGTAACAGCCGCACAGTATACATGTGGCTGCTCTGTGCTTCCAGGACCTGTGATGATGTCACATGGAGGGGAGGAGTCAGGGTCACATGATCAGCTCCTCAGTGTATGCAGGACTCTGCTGTGCTGGGTGTCATGGTGCTGGATGAGGGGAGGTTTATGTGTGGGGTCAGGAGGGGTTTACAGTGTGGATGTAGCAGAGCTGTGTGTGTACAAGGTGTACGGAGCGGAGCCGTGTGTGTGCGAGGTGTACGGAGCGGAGCCGTGTGTGTACGAGGTGTACGGAGCGGAGCCGTGTGTGTACGAGGTGTACGGAGCGGAGCCGTGCGTGTACGAGGTGTACGGAGCGGAGCCGTGTGTGTGCGAGGTGTACGGAGCAGAGCCGCGTGTGTACGAGGCGTAAGGAGCGGAGCCGTGTGTGTACTAGGTGTACGGAGCGGAGCCGCGTGTGTACGAGGTGTAAGGAGCGGAGCCGTGTGTGTGCGAGGTGTACGGAGCGGAGCCGTGTGTGTGCGAGGTGTACGGAGCAGAGCCGCGTGTGTACGAGGCGTAAGGAGCGGAGCCGTGTGTGTACGAGGTGTACGGAGCGGAGCCGTGTGTGTACGAGGCGTAAGGAGCGGAGCCGTGTGTGTACTAGGTGTACGGAGCGGAGCCGCGTGTGTACGAGGTGTAAGGAGCGGAGCCGCGCGTGTACGAGGTGTACGGAGCGGAGCCGTGTGTGTGCGAGGTGTACGGAGCAGAGCCGCGTGTGTACGAGGCGTAAGGAGCGGAGCCGCGTGTGTACTAGGTGTACGGAGCGGAGCCGTGTGTGTGCGAGGTGTACGGAGCGGAGCCGTGTGTGTACGAGGCGTAAGGAGCGGAGCCGTGCGTGTACGAGGTGTACGGAGCGGAGCCGTGTGTGTGCGAGGTGTACGGAGCGGAGCCGTGTGTGTACGAGGCGTAAGGAGCGGAGCCGTGCGTGTACGAGGTGTACGGAGCGGAGCCGTGCGTGTGCGAGGTGTACGGAGCAGAGCCGTGTGTGTACGAGGCGTAAGGAGCGGAGCCGTGTGTGTACGAGGTGTACGGAGCGGAGCCGCGTGTGTACGGAGCGGAGCTGTGTGTGGTAGGCTTTATATAGGCCTCGGAAGCTCCATACATGGAGCACGCTGGATACTAGCAAAACCCAGTGTGAAGCACAAGAGAGTTTAGTGGACCGGGGTGTAGGGAGAAGAGCCCAGACCAAGGACAAGGGTGTGACAGGACCCCCTCAAAGGGACTCCCCCAAAAGACTTTGTAAGTGCGCCATTGAGAACCATGGTCTTGGATTCTGTCAGGGGGTGACAGTGAGGTAATGGAGGCTGTAGGGAGACAGGAGGGTGAAAGCCGTGGACGGACATGTAGCAGATATCCTGGAAAACCTGGGACGAGTAGCAGAGGCACTACCAGTCACAGGCATACAGCAGAAGTCCTGAAGACTGCAGACAGGCTGCAGAGGTACTGACACCCACAGGCAGACAGGTAACTGAGGTATTGGAAGCCGCAGACGTCCTGGAGACCTCAGACAGGTGCAGACATACTGGAAGCCACAGGCAGATTGGTAGCTGAGGTGCTGGAGGCCACAGATAGTCTGGAGATGCTCTGGAGACTGCAGACAGGTCGCTGTGCACACACTAATAGTCCTAATACCAGGACACAGGGGTGTATCTTGGTAGCCTTATATAGGCCAGTTAAGCTCAGCACATGGAGAGTGTCCGGCTACTTACAAAGCCCAACATGGAGCACAGGAAAGTTTAGCAGAGCGGGGGAAGGGGCAGATCCCAGACACGGGACAGGCGTGTAACAAGTGGATGTTGTCAGCCAAATATCCAACAATGAGCCATAAAATTGTGACAACTCTGAATTTCCCTTCCCCTTACATCTATTGATTAGTTTTCTATTGATCTATTCTCTCCTTTATCAGTGAATAACATTTATTTTTATCCTTTATCAAGTAAAATAATAATTGCAGATAGTGAAAGTCATTCTTCTGTTACCCAAATCTTTGCTGAACATTACACAATGCACATATCACATTCCTCTAATAATGGAGACAATCTAGTTACACCTTTATCAATCCATTCTGTGACATTCCCAAAGTGCTCACAATTCCTGTTCTTCCAGATGAGTTTATTATGAGTTTTATTCCTTTTTTGGACATTTATTTTTCTTCAGATGCTTCCACCAATAAAGTTGACTGCAGAATCTTCCGGAAAATAATCGCGGGTAACTCCCTTCTTCATGCGGGGAGTCGCCATCCCAGGCATGTCATCAACAACATTCCCACTAGGGAGTTCGTCAGGGCCAATAGATGCTTTACCACTGAAACGGCATATCCCTATGAATGCAGGATCATTGAGAACAGGTTTGCCAATAGAGGCTATTCAAGAAAGGTGGCTCTGGAGGCTAAAGATAAAATGTCAGATATTACCAGGGACCAACTGTTACTGAATAACCCTCCAGAACAGATGGATGTAATCGTGCAGTTGTATTTTCTACGAAATACAGCATTGATTATTATTCCATTGTCAATATTGTTAAAAAACATCTACCTATTCTCAATATGGATGAAATCTCCAAAACGTTTTGCAAGAAGGAGTTAAATTTGTTTAAAAAAAAAAAATGGCACCATTGGATGTATTGTGTCTCCGAGTGACCATACCAGCCGGTGCATTGCTGTGGGGGCTGGAAGTCACGATAATTGGCTTCTACAGTAGGTTCATACAGGTGCGGCAAAAAGCTGCGCGGTTTATGTAAATTCATGAGTAATGGAAACCAATGTAGCTCCTGTGCTACTCCTAAGGTTTATAATATTGATTCCTTTCTTAATTGTGGGTCGTGTGGTGTAATTTATGCTATTACCTGCACTTCTTGCGACTTCGGGATGTGGGGAGCACGAATCGTGCGCTTAGGAGAAGAATCTCTGAACACGCGTACGACGCTAATAATGTTAGTAGCAGGAGCCGCTCGGGGGCGTCTCGGGATTTCACCAATGTGCACGACGGCAAACTAGATGCCTTAGCGGTAAATGCTATTGAGAAGGTGTCTGTTTCCAAGAGAGGTGGGGATTAAATAAAACACTCCACATTAGAGAAGCAAAATGGACTTTTATTCTTAATACTAGAGTTCCATTTGGACTGAACCTTAAGAATGAATTAAACAACATTTATTAAACCCTTTTTTTCCCTTCAGGCCACTGCCAGGTGAGATAATATGTAATTTAATTATGTTAAACAACTGATCCACATGTAATTGTCTTATGTCAGTTCCGGTTCTTGTCTTTGTTAATCGTGTGCACTCAGTGGTGCTATGTGATCAAGGACGCTGCGACGTCTGAAACGCGTCTTGTGTATGGTACGCACCAAGCCATACTAATGGCTATTTAATGGAAATTCAATAAAGAGTGAAGTTTTATTCTACCTACTGGACTGGGGGCTGGATCTGTTTTTGTGATTGGATCTAGGAGTGGCTTTCCTTCCGTGCATCGTCCTCGATAATCTCCGCTGGGTGAGCTGGAATTCCCCTTGTCTTGGAAAGCATCCTAGTGCAGGTATGGCACTGCCTTTACTTCATACAGCAAAGTCCTGCTGGTTGGTTCTCTTTAAGATTCCTTTCTCAGAAGCTTTTATTATGAGGAGAGTATATTTAGTTTTACAATGGAAAGTATTCAGACCCATTTAAATTTTTCACTCTTCGTTTCATTGCAGCCATTTGGTAAATTCAAGAAAGCTGATTTTTTTTCTCATTAATGTACACTCTGCTCCCCATCCCCCATCTTAACAGAAAAAAAACCCAGAAATGTAAACATTTTTGCAAATTAAAAAAAAACAAACAAAAAACAAAACTGAAATACCACATAGTCATAAGTATTCAGAACCCTTTGCTCAGTATTGCGTAAAAGCGCTCTCCCTTTTAAGGTAGTAAAGCCATGAGTCTTCTTGGGATCCTGGATTTGTTTATCCTCTGCCATTCTTCCTTGCTGATCCTCTCCAGTTCCGTCAGGTTGGATGGTGAACGTTGGTGGATGCCATTTTCAGGTCTCTCCAGAGATGCTCAATTGGGTTTAGGTCAGGGCTCTGTCTGGGCCGGTCAAGAATGGTCACAGAAAAAAACAAAAAGCCAGCACTAAATGTGCACTTCAGCACTAAAAATTCCAAACTGTACTTATTATAAAAATTTTGACATTTTTGGCAAAAAATTGCAATTTCTTGAGCTACCCCGCCACGTCACGGGAAATCTCATCTGGGGCAGTCCTACACTAAAATATTTTTATAAAATGTGCCATACGGCCTCACATATGAATAGTAGAACTGCTCTTAGCAGTACTCACCTGGACTATTTCAATCCTGTACCCATGACTGAGTCATGGCTGTGGGCGGGACAGGTCCAAGCAAATGCTGCATGAAGTAAATAGCCTGTGGACAGGGCCTGATGACTGAATGTGAACAGTCACCAACCACCAAAATCTAGACAGGTGGAATACATCCCAAATTGGGGTGCATAGCAAGGTGGGGGTCAGCCACCGACCAATTCAATGAAGAAAAAACAAAAAGCCAGCACTAAATGTGCACTTCAGCACTAAAAATTCCAAACTGTACTTATTATAAAAATTTTGAGATTTTTGGCAAAAAATGAGATTTGCCGTGACGTGGTAGGGTAGCTCAAGAAATTGCAATTTTTTGCCAAAAATCTCAAAATTTTTATAATAAGTACAGTTTGGAATTTTTGGTGCTGAAGTGCACATTTAGTGCTGGTGTCACAAACCACCGGGGGGTCACTCAGAAATCCCCCGCGCTGGCTACCAGTACGTCACAATCGGGGGTAGCAAGGGGGCGTCCCCCTCCTTTATACCTCCCGACCGACAGACAGAGCACGTGACGCGCTCTCTAGCGCCCCTCTTATAGTCAGGCCAATTATGGAATTGCCCGACCATAAGCAAGGAGGCCGCTATACTACTTATGCCGATTATTGAAGGGCCCCCGGCGAGAGAAGGGTATATATTCCCCCGACCTCCGCGGGCGGAATATATAAACTCTCCCCGAATCTCACTGGCCTCCCCACAATAATCCTTGGCACAACTCGCTGCCACCAACCGATTTACGGTAACTATTAGCCGAACACACAGACGTGGGATTCAAGATCGAGATAACAGAACAGCCCAAGATTAATTATATAATTTAATCGCCTAAAGCACACTAGAAACTACAATATATACAATAGGGAATCTACAGAATATACAGTTATGTCAGAGTACAGTTACAATCAAAGCATGGGTTACAAACAGGTATACAATTACATCAGTTACCTTGTGTGTCTGGCCACAGGGGGGCGCTGTAGACCAGGTTTCCAGGAACTCCCTCTCCAGGTCTTTCCCAACCAGGCCCCCGAGCAGAAGAACCTTGGAAAATGGCCGAAGCAGGGTTATCAACCTGGGCAAATCCAGGTCTCCTCCTACCTTAGTGACCTCACGGGGAAGCACTGCCACTCCCCCTGCATGGATCAGAATTATCCAGAAAAGGGGATTTTGGCCATAACTGTGCCTGGGAGCGTCGTAGACGGACGCCAATGCTCTCATTGTGACAGTTATGAATTTAGCTGCAGAACGAGGGGACTCATGACCTGTCTACGAGTTCCCATATGGCTGATATCACGTTTGGTGTGTTTCCCAATGTCCTACTTCCATAAAAAGGGTGTGCCAGCATCGTCCACATGCGGAGACACCATTGTTATGGTTGCCATATTTATCGGAGATATGGCTTGCGAGATATGAACCATTTTTTACTGGAGTCGTTCTGTCTGGCTATTTCCATAGCCTTGCTAACTAGCTAGCAGCTCCTACTACAGGGTGACGGCAGGGAGTCATCCTGTGTCCATTGTCCTAAAGCCACCTAATTTCCATATCACAGGACATGGCCATGGATTTGTTGCTAAACCAGTTGTGTGAAGGGAAGGGGGTAGTGACACCAGGAGAGGGCTTCCTGACATGACTTGAATGTCATGATTTATCGTCATATCTCCGGATTTACCTCACACCTCCCCCCTTTTGAGGGCGCTAGGGGGCAGCACACTCCGGTGTTCCCCCGTGCGCCCGTCCGCGACCTCTCCTTGTCGGGACAGCCCGTCTGCGTTACCGTGGTCACGGCCCCTTTTGTGGCGAATGGTGAAGTTGTATTGCTGGAGCGCAAGGCTCCATCGCAACAATCGCCCATTCGTCCCAGAGACGGTGTGCAACCAGCTGAGGGGATTGTGGTCCGTCTCCACGATGAAGTGGCGCCCGTATAGATAGGGTTGCAGACGCTGCAGGGCCCACACTATGGCCAGGCACTCCTTCTCCATCGTGGAATAGGCAACTTCCCTTGGTAACAGCTTCCTGCTCAGGTACAAGACTGGGTGCTCTTGGCTCGCAGAGTCCACCTGGCTGAGCACCGCACCGAGGCCGAAGTCACTGGCGTCGGTCTGTACTACAAACGGCCGCGTGAAGTCGGCTGCCTGTAGCACGGGCGGGCTGGACAGGGCGTCCTTTAGGGCCCGGAAGGCTGTCTCGCAGTCCATTGTCCAATCGACTGCAGAGGGCAGCTTCTTCTTGGTGAGGTCCGTCAAGGGCTTTGCCAGGCTACTATAGCATGGAACAAACCTCCTATAGTACCCAGCGGTCCCCAAGAAGGACATCACCTGCTTCTTGGTCCTGGGGGTGGGCCAGGATGCGATGGCCTCCACTTTCTCAGGCTCGGGCTTCAGCGTTCCCCCACCTACCCGGTGACCGAGGTACTGGACCTCGCTCATGGCCAGCTGACACTTTCCCGGCTTGATGGTCAAACCTGCCCGGTGGATCCGCCTGAGCACCTGTGCTAGATGCTCTAGGTGGTCCTCCCAGGTGGGACTGAAGACGGCAATGTCATCCAGGTACGCGGCCGCGTACCCTTCAAGTCCCTTGAGCAGGGTGTTGACCATCCGCTGGAAAGTGGCAGGGGCATTCCTCATCCCGAATGGCATCACCGTGGACTCGTACAGTCCAAATGGGGTAATAAAGGCAGAGCGTTCCCTGGCCTTGCGAGTCAGGGGGATCTGCCAATATCCCCGGCTCAGGTCCATGATGGTCAGGTACTGAGCCCCGGCCAACTGATCGAGCAGGTCATCGATGCGTGGCATTGGGTACGCATCGGCGACCGTGACCGCATTGAGCCCCCTGTAGTCCACGCAGAACCGAGTGGTTCGGTCCTTCTTAGGGACGAGGACTACAGGCGAGGCCCAAGCGCTGTTGGATGCCTGGATCACCCCCAGCTTCAGCATCTCGTCAATCTCCTGGCGCATGTGTTGCTGCACCTCCAGGGAGACCCGATATGCTGAACGCCGGATCGGGGGATGATCCCCAGTGTCCACGTGATGGACAGCCAAGTCAGTCCTTCCGGTATGTCACAAACCACCGGGGGGTCACTCAGAAATCCCCCGCGCTGGCTACCAGTACGTCACAATCGGGGGTAGCAAGGGGGCGTCCCCCTCCTTTATACCTCCCGACCGACAGACAGAGCACGTGACGCGCTCTCTAGCGCCCCTCTTATAGTCAGGCCAATTATGGAATTGCCCGACCATAAGCAAGGAGGCCGCTATACTACTTATGCCGATTATTGAAGGGCCCCCGGCGAGAGAAGGGTATATATTCCCCCGACCTCCGCGGGCGGAATATATAAACTCTCCCCGAATCTCACTGGCCTCCCCACAATAATCCTTGGCACAACTCGCTGCCACCAACCGATTTACGGTAACTATTAGCCGAACACACAGACGTGGGATTCAAGATCGAGATAACAGAACAGCCCAAGATTAATTATATAATTTAATCGCCTAAAGCACACTAGAAACTACAATATATACAATAGGGAATCTACAGAATATACAGTTATGTCAGAGTACAGTTACAATCAAAGCATGGGTTACAAACAGGTATACAATTACATCAGTTACCTTGTGTGTCTGGCCACAGGGGGGCGCTGTAGACCAGGTTTCCAGGAACTCCCTCTCCAGGTCTTTCCCAACCAGGCCCCCGAGCAGAAGAACCTTGGAAAATGGCCGAAGCAGGGTTATCAACCTGGGCAAATCCAGGTCTCCTCCTACCTTAGTGACCTCACGGGGAAGCACTGCCACTCCCCCTGCATGGATCAGAATTATCCAGAAAAGGGGATTTTGGCCATAACTGTGCCTGGGAGCGTCGTAGACGGACGCCAATGCTCTCATTGTGACAGTTATGAATTTAGCTGCAGAACGAGGGGACTCATGACCTGTCTACGAGTTCCCATATGGCTGATATCACGTTTGGTGTGTTTCCCAATGTCCTACTTCCATAAAAAGGGTGTGCCAGCATCGTCCACATGCGGAGACACCATTGTTATGGTTGCCATATTTATCGGAGATATGGCTTGCGAGATATGAACCATTTTTTACTGGAGTCGTTCTGTCTGGCTATTTCCATAGCCTTGCTAACTAGCTAGCAGCTCCTACTACAGGGTGACGGCAGGGAGTCATCCTGTGTCCATTGTCCTAAAGCCACCTAATTTCCATATCACAGGACATGGCCATGGATTTGTTGCTAAACCAGTTGTGTGAAGGGAAGGGGGTAGTGACACCAGGAGAGGGCTTCCTGACATGACTTGAATGTCATGATTTATCGTCATATCTCCGGATTTACCTCACAGCTGGCTTTTTGTTTTTTTCTTCAAGAATGGTCACAGAGTTGTTCTGAAGCCACTCCTTTGTTATTTTAGCTGTGTGCTTAGGGTCATTGTCTTGTTGGAAGGTGAACCTTCGGCCAAGTCTGAGGTCCAGAGCACTCTGGAAGAGGTTTTCTTCCAGAATATCTCTATACTTGGCCACGTTCATTTTTCCTTCAATTTCAACACCACCATGTTTCACTGTTGGGATTGTATTGGGCAGGTGAGGAGCAGTACCTGGTTTTCTCCACACATACTGTTTAGCATTATCACCAATATGTTCTCTTCATTTCATCAGACCAGAGAATCTTATTTATCATAGTCTGGGAGACCTTCATGTGTTTTGTTGTAGAACCATCTCAAGGAGGATCACAAGGAAATCGACAGCATGTGACTTAAATATATGAGTGTCTGAACAAAGGGTCTGAATACTTATGACCATGTGATATTTGTTTTTCTTGTTTAAAAAATCTCCAAAAATGTTTATATTTCTGGTTTTTTTCTGTCAAGAAAAAAAGTCCATTTTTTGTCATTAATGTACACTCTGCATGAGTGTACATTTATGAGAAAAAATGAACTTTTTTGAATTTACCAAATGGCTGCAATGAAACAAAGAATGAAAAATTTAAAGGAGTCTGAATGCTTTCCGTACCCACTTTAAATGTAGAAAAAGGATCCATAGTTGTAATTCCTTAGTGTATGGGGTTGGAGAGAATATTCTGAGCTTCCTTATATAGTCACTGTAGTGCCCAGTCCTGGGCCCAGAGCAGCACCCACATAACCCCACTCCCAGGCCCCAGCAGAATCACTGCTCTCCTCACCTGTGCAGCGACTCCATGCGCTTCTTTCCTGGCCCGAGGTCTGCCGCAGCCTCTTCCTGGTTCCAGGCCATGCGCAGCCCTTCTGTGAGTGCCCATAGGGAGCGCGCGCGGTAACGCACCCTTTCTTAAAGGGCCGGCATCTCATTACCTAAAAGTGATACCTGAGGTCACCCATTACCCTAAAGGAATTTAAATCTGCCTCTCCTTTGGGGAGGCGCCTGAGCAACATTGCCTATTTGTTAGTATGTTGCTAGTTTTCAGGTCCCAATATGCTACTGTGTCTAGTTCAGCTTGCTGTGTCCTAGTTCCAGTTCTGTTTCTAACCCGTGTCTCTTCCTAGAGCCTGCTTACTACTGCCATCTCCTTGCTGCCACATCTGTGCTACCACTTCCGTGCCTGCCACGTCTGAGCTACCACCTCCATGCCTGCCACGTCTGAGCTACCACCTCCGTGCTACCACGTCTGAGCTATGACCTCTGTGCCAACAAGTCAGAGTTACAACCTTTGTGCTGCCATATCTGTACACATCAGCACCAGATATTGAGAGACTTATCCAGCCCGTAAGAGCCCACCTCCACTGGTCCTGTCAGTCATTCATTTAGGCCCTCTGGGGCTGCGCCTGACAGTCCCCGTATAGGGGTTCCTTACAGGTTAGCTCCTCTAGGGGAGTCCGGTGTACGGCCCAGTGGGTCCACTCCCAGACACCTACTGTCCTTCGGGGACTGTAACAGTCATTCCTGTTTTGGATGACTATTCCATGCCCCTTGTCGGCTGATTAGAGTTAGTATATCTGAATCATTGCATAATGATTTTAGGGCAACATTTTCTTTTTTATTTAGATTATTTTCTGTAGATGGGAGTGTAAAATGTCTGATTTTATTGCACTCTTCAAGCAGCAAGTAGAGGAACGTATTCAAACAATGACCTTGGCATGTAAGGGGATAAAAGCTTCATTTTGGAAACAATGTCAATATGTAGTCCTGTGTCATATAAAAATTATAAAATCCATAAAGACTCAACAAGACCCCTATGAAGCTGACCCCCTCCTTTGGAAACAGGTAATTAAAGAGAATTCTCTAGCATATGTGACGCCAATCTCAGCTTGAATGCACAAGAATACAGAAAAGGACAGATTTATGACCGGTAGAGATAAGAGCAGCAATTCAACAGAAAAATAGCAGAGAAATTCAAATCCCTTGTTTCCCCTTAAAGAAAATATGAATTGAGGTTTTATGAACTGCATCAATATAATAGATAGGAAAGTCATATTTTCGAATTTGTGATAAAGTGGAGAATGCATATCATATATCCGAATCATTGAGTGACAGCCTGGGTCCCGCCCAATGGATATTGGTCAGATAGGTGAAAATATCTATGCAATGTCTCCTATCTATGAACAGATAAAATTGTGATAGGAAAGATGACGAGATTATCTCCCGCCTGGGACTTCCAGGGGCGAAGATATCGTAAGTCCAGCCCTGTTATGAGTCACCAGAGAGGAAGTATGTGGGTGTAACTTGTGCTAATAGAATGGTAATGCTAATTATAATCCTTGTTCAATGAAAGGAACATTGCTGTGTAGGATTGTTCTATGTTCCATTGGAGTCCTTCCCTCCAGAAGTCTGAAGCTATATCTGTGACCCAGATTCAATAATTTTCTTTTGTTATTCCCTTTTATTTTATGTAATTGTATATGCTCTATTGTTTTTTTTCTCCTTTGTAATATCTGTTGTACATTTTTATGAACACTGCCTACTTTTCAGAATAAATATATAACATTTAATAGCATATAGCTTTGGGATGTGGTTTATAGATTAAGAGGAACAAACCTACCTGTAACGTATGTCCAGTCGAGCTATTGGTGGTGGTAGCTAGTAGTAGTTCTATTCATTATTGTGGAGTTGGCAGTGACTGTTCTGATGTATAGATATATTCCAGAGATAGAAACGATTGTATATATACTATACCTTCACTGTGAGCTTTTCAATAATTGGCCTACTAGTGGAAACAGACATGGCCTCATCCATTAATTTTTGGTCAATTAATTGCGTAAATGTCCTGACAATTGGGGGCAGCAGAGCACTGTTCCTGACATCCTGTATCAAATGTTTTTGTGTCGTGGGATTATCCTTATTTATTGTGAAATTTAAGGGTTAATTTACATATGAGTGTGTGAAGGTCCATGAATAAGGAAAATGTATCCATTGTATTTGTGGGACAAAGTGAGAGTATTTTAGCACAATCGACTCCATTTCCAGTGATGTGGCACTTACTTGGCTGCTTGTTGAAGTGTTTTATAATAATTAGTTTTACCTGCTGAAGATCTATCAGTTCTTGAAATACTGCTATGTATAACCCCGCCCACATCACTGATTGGCAGCAAGCTGTGTACAATGAGCATAGACAGGAAGCTGCCAATCAGGGGTGAAGGCGGGGTTATACAGAGCTTATGGAGATGGAGGGTACATGGCAGCAGGTTTACTAGTTCTTTAGTGATAATCCCCTAGTGGTAATACAGTGATTTTATCAAAACTACAGCAAGCAGCCCAGTAAATAACACACATCATTGGAATCAGAGTCCCTTTATATTATTCTGATTTTTAATTAAGTGGTAAACATTTAGTGACAAATTCCCAATAAATTTACCAAACTCAACATAGGTATCATAAATGTTACTTGTTCTTCATCAAGGGATAGACCCTTTTTAGTTCTTGACTCTTCTACACTATAATAAAGGTTTGTGGGCAGAGATGAGTGAACCCGAACGGGTAAAGTTTGTACTGAACACAGACTTTATAAAAAAAAAATCAGTGTTTGAGTTCGGAGTTGGGGTGCTTTTTGTATCCTAACCACTCGATCTAACATCTGTGTGTTTGGGTATGCCCGGTGCTCAGTAAAGTACAGTGTTTGAATGGCTTTCACGGGGGGTAAAAAACATCGTTATAGGATATTCTGAGTCAAAATCAACACATCTAAACAATAGAGAAAGACAGGCATGAAGAATATACATTTTACAAGCATTTATTAACAAAACAACAAGTTTTGAAATGCAATTATATACAATGTGATATACTTCAGAGTTCCTATCTCCAATCTGGGGCTGCGCTTTTTAGTAAATAAAGCAGTGGGCAAACTGAGATTAGTGAATTATCTATATTGTGATATAGTGGGGCCATTCATATGTGACGGACGGTACGTATCTCCCAGAATGCGTACAGAAACATATTAGAGCCCTACATAGTGGTCAGTCCACTAACCTCCAGGCCGGGTTATGTAGGTGGCTCATGGCCACAGTTCTCATTTAAAAGCTCTTTGTAAAGGCCTGGGTTGGGCAGAGTTGCTTTGTAAGCTGCAGAGCAGGAAGCTGAGGAGAGTTCAGGCCTGGGTGGAAGTATAACACAGGTCTGTGGACCCCCGGGAATAGCAAAACGGGGTATAGTAAGACCGTCTCCTACGCCAAGCAGTGCCTGTGTGACGGGGAATCGTATGGACTGTGAGTAACCCGGCTGTGTTCCGGATGACTTTACCTGTACAGCGAGGACAATAAAGCTGTTTGGATCGGACTGTTTTGGGTCACTGCCTCTTTGTCGTCCTGGGGGCCCTCCACCCCGCTACATTATGGTGGAAAATGCGGGCATACAGAATTGAGGCATACCCCACCGCTGCATGTCAATAATCAAGCCTGCTACGCTACAGTATAAACCCGCTGACAACATGGAGGAGCTTTTGCGGCAGTTGGTGCTAACTCAGCAGAAGCAATAGGAGCAATTGGGTCTGTTCCAGCAGCAGCACCAGGAATCCCAGCGGCAGCATCAGGAATCCCAGCGGCAGCATCAGGAGACCCAGCGACAACAAGAGGCAAATGCATTGCTACAGCAGCAGATCGCGGCCCTGCGGGAGACACCGGCAGCAACTGCCTCAGACCGACGGGTACCCCAGGACAGGGTTCGCTCTGCCCTGCGGAAACTAAGACCGGAGGTTTTCCTTACGGTTTTTGAGCGCACAGCGGAGCAGGAAATACTGCCGGCAGACCAGTGGGCGGAAGTGGTGGCTCCGTTCCTGATAGGGGACGCCCAGAAAGCCTACTTTGACCTCAGCCGGGAGGATGCCATGGACTACAAGAAACTAAAAGGTGAGATCCTTGCATGTCTGGGGGTCAATACCTATGTGAGGGCTCAGCGAGTGTTTTCATCGGCCTATGTGGAGACCTGTCCAGCCAGGTCTCAGGCATATGACTTACTACAACTGGTTAAAAAGTGGTTACAGCCGGAGGTGTTGTCTCCAGCCCAGATGGTGGAAAGGGTGGTGGTTGACCGGTTGGTGCGGACTCTGCCAGTCGCTATACAACGTTGGGTGGGGCAAGGAGACCCGGGTAACCTGGATCAGGTGGTGAGTCTAGTTGAGCGATATACCGCCACACAGGACTTTATATGAGACTCTGCCCCACTGCGTCAGGCTCGGCGGCCACAGGACCCTGGCCGAGAGACACGTACGGCGCTGGCGAACAACAAAAACCAAGCCCATACCGAGGGGGCAACCCGCACTGAGAGTGGCAAAAGACTAGTCCCCCCAAGAATGGTAACAAAAACTGGTGGGGCCACCGCTATGAAGTGCTGGAGGATTGTTTGTACACACACCGAATGTCTATGTATGCTAATACGGTGTATGCTGCACGCCCTATTCTTGAACCTCCTCTCTGTCATGTGTATGTAAATGGACATTGGGCAGAGGCCCTTTTGGACTCGGGCAGTATCGTGACCCTCGTTCATGGGTCGCTGATTTCGTGGTCGGAGTCCATGGAGAGGGAGGTTGGGATTGTGTGTATACATGGTGAGCTCCGCAAATATCCAACAGCAGAGGTATGCCTCTCCACTCCGTGCGGAGATGTGACGCATGTGGTAGGAGTGGTGAAAACCCTACCATACGGGGTAGTGATGGGAAGGGATTTTCTGTTGTTTTGGTACCTGTGGGAGAGAAATAGTACTTTTTCCCAGGCAAAAATGGGTCTGGGGGCAGAACCCGATGATCCTGAGTCGGGGACACCTGCTGTAGGGATCGCCGACCTTGGGACAGGGGGTGGACCTGACAGGGGTCCCCTAGAGGTGTTGGCAGGAGAAAGTGAAGAGACCGTAGCGACCCCGGAGCTGGAAATGTTCCGGGAGGTCTTCGGGATGGCATAGCTAAGGGATCCTACCCTCTCCCAGGCATGGGGGAATGTAAAAGAGGTGAATGGGGTGGCTCAACAACCAGGGGCAGAAGTTGTCTTTCCCCGCATGGCGGTTTATAATGATTTACTCTACCGAATAGACAAAATCAGGGAAGAGATAGTAGAACAACTGGTAGTGCCCCAATCCCACCGTTAGGCAGTGCTTAACATAGCTCACACAAACCCCCTGGGGGGGCACTTAGGGGTTACCAAGACACAAGAGCGTATTTTACAGAGGTTCTTTTGGCCGGGAGTGTACGCAGATGTACGGAAATTCTGTGAATCCTGCCCGGACTGCCAGCTGACCTCGCCCATTGCGAGTTTCCGGAGTCCATTGGTGCCTCTTCCAATTATAGAGGAACTTTTTGAACGGATTGCAATAGATCTGGTAGGGCCCCTGGTAAAATCCGCACAAGGTCACCAACACATTTTGGTGGTTGTGGATTACGCCACACGCTATCCAGAGGCCATTCCGCTGCGCCATACCTCCGCTAAGCTTATTGCTCGGGAATTATTTGCCATGTTTTGTCGTCTTGGGCTACCAAAGGAGATCCTTACTGACCACGGGACTCCGTTTATGTCCAACGTGACAAAAGAATGATGTAAACTGTTGAAAATAAAGCACCTGCGCACATCGGTGTATCATCGGCAAACCGATGGGCTGGTCGAGCGGTGCAACAAAACCCTTAAGTCCATGCTTAAAAAAGTGGTTGCCAAGGACGGGAGGGACTGGGACATGCTGTTGCCCTATCTTATGTTTGCGCTCCGAGAGGTGCCGCAGGCATCCACGGGTTTTTCACCATTCGAGTTGCTTTATGGCAGACACCCTAGGGGCTTGCTGGACGTAGCCAAGGAAACATGGGAACAGGAGCCCACCCCATATAAAAATGTGATTGAACATGTGGCTCTAATGCAGGACCACATCGCAGCGGTTTTGCCTATTGTAAAAGAACATTTAACAAGGGCACAAGGGGCACAAAGGCGCACTTATAACACACGAGCCACCGTCAGATCTTTTAATGTAGTGGATCGGGTCTTGGTTTTGGTGCCCACTGCCGAGAGTAAACTGTTGGCCAAATGGCAGGGGCCGTATGAGGTTCGGGAAAAGGTGGGGGAGGTGAACTACCGAATATACCAGCCGGGGAGGAGGAAGCCGGAACAATTGTATCATGTTAACTTGCTTAAAGCCTGGAAAGACCGTGACTGTATAGTTACGGGAGTAAGACCCGTGGGGCCCTGTGGGGATCCTGTAGTGCCGCCCATACTGGGAACCGAAGGGGGGTACACCTAGGCGCCACGCTCAGTAAACCGCAGCGTTGTGAAGTTCGGAAGTTAGTACAGCAGAATTCGGATGTGTTTTCCGAGTTACCTGGCCGTACTTCGGTTATCCAACATGACATTGTCACCGAGCCTCGGGTAAAGGTGCGTATGAAACCATACCGGGTGCCCGAGGCCCGGAGACAAGCCATTGCAGCAGAGGTGAAACAGATGCTTACCCTAGGGGTGATCGAGGAATCAAAGAGTGACTGGGCTAGTCCCATTGTGCTGATTCTAAAACCCGACGGGTCGCTACGTTTCTGCAATGATTTCAGGAGATTAAATGAGGTTTCCAAGTTCAACCTTTACCCTATGCCCCGGGTGGACGAACTTATTGAACGGTTGGGAAAGGCTCAATATTTCACGACGCTTCACCTTACCAAAGGCTATTGGCAGGTGCCGCTGACAGAGTCAGCCAAGGAAAAAATGGCCTTTATTACACCAGAGGGGCTCTACCACTATGTTGTTTTGCCTTTCGGTTTACATGGAGCCCCGGCTACTTTCCAAAGACTGATGGACATAGTGTTGGAACCCCATCAGAAGTACGCATCCACCTATCTAGATGACATCATCATCTTCAGTACCGATTTGCAGACCCACTTGTCCCAGGTCCAGGCCGTCGTTAACTCCCTGCGGGCGGCAGGGTTGACAGCAAACCCAAGGAAATGTGCAATCGGTCAGGAGGAAGCCCGGTATTTGGGGTACGTGATTGGCCGTGGGGTGATCAAACCACAAGTAAATAACATTGAGGCCATCCAAAAGTGGCCCAGACCAGTGTCCACTAAACAGGTGAGAGCGTTCCTCCGCATTGTCGGGTATTACCGGCGGTTTATACCGGACTTTGCCGGGAGAACGGCGGCTTTGACCGATCTGTTGAAGGGTATGAAGGCGACCATGGTACGCTGGACCCCTCAGGCTGAGGAAGCGTTTCAGTCAATGAAGACTGCCTTGTGTGGACAACCGGTCCTCATTAGCCCCGATTTCGGTAACACCTTTCTTGTACAAACGGATGCCTCCGAGGTGGGTCTGGGTGCCGTACTCTCGCAAGAGGTGAACGGAACCGAGCATCCGGTTACCTATTTGAGCCGGAAACTTACCCCGGCGGAGAAGAATTATAGCGTAGTGTAGGAGTGCTTGGCTATTAAATGGGCCTTGGAGTCCCTGCGCTATTATTTGCTCGGGCAACAGTTTCGGTTGGTGACAAACCACGCGCCCCTCGTCTGGATGAAAAATGTGAAGGAACGGAATGCCCGGGTCACCCGCTGGTTCCTGTCCCTTTCAGAATTTCAGTTTTATGGTGGAACATCGGGCCGGTTCGTCCCAGGGCAATGCCGATGCCCTGTCTCGGGCGGCCTGTTTAGGAGCGTCCGTTCATCCCCTCGGGTTTGAACGGAGGGGGGGGTATGTGAGATAGTGGGGCCATTCTTATGTGACGGACGGTACGTATCTCCCAGAATGCGTACAGAAACATATTAGAGCTCTACATAGTGGTCAGTCCACTAACCTCCAGGTCGGGTTATGCAGGTGGCTCATGGCCAAGGTTCTCATTTAAAAGCTCTTTGTAAAGGCCTGGGTGGGGCAGAGTTGCTTTGTAAGCTGCAGAGAAGGAAGCTGAGGAGAGTTCAGGCCTGTGTGGAACTATAACACAGGTCTGTGGACCCCCGGGAATAGCAAAACGGTGTATAGTAAGACCGTCTCCTACGCCAAGCAGTGCCTGTGTGACGGGGAATCGTATGGACTGTGAGTAACCTGGCTGTGTTCCGGATGACTTTACCTGTACAGCGAGGACAATAAAGCTGTTTGGATCGGACTGTTTTGGGTCACTGCCTCTTTGTCGTCCTGGGGGACCCCCACCCCGCTACATTATATAATTCAGTATAAAAACATTTAACAAATATTTCTAAAGGCTCTCAAAATACCAAACTTACTAGCAAAGTCAAGCCTGAATTTACATTTTGTGGGATCGCAGTGTGTAGAGCGAAGTCTCACAAATATTTGCAGCTGCTCTAAGCACGAGACATTCCTCTCTCAACTAATCCAGCACTGTTACATACTTTTTTTAAGGTTTTACTGAACTGCTTAAGAAGGATGCCGCAGAGCTGGGGTCGTAGAGCTCACTCTTCCACTGTCAGAGTGATCGCTGAGGGTTGTGGGATCTCACAATCTGGACGTTCCTTTCGGGAAACATTAGGGACACCTCCAAAAGTTTTGGTACCGGATTGTATTTAGAAAATTCACTAATCTGTGGCTCTCCACTGCTTTAGTAAATAAAAAAAGACAGCCTCAGATTTATGATAAGCACTATTTAAAGAAAAAGTCATCAAACACATTCCGCTAGAGATTCGTGGATATTACCCATGTAACCGTGTCAGCAGCAGATCTCCCCATAGCAGTGCCTCATGGCCATATTTCATGCTTCAATCTTTTTCCCTATTTTCTTCCTTCAAATCCTAGGTCCGAAAAATACGATAAGTTTAAAAAGAAAGAAAATGGTTCTTTCCCTCACCAATTCTTACTTGAGCAATTGTAGATGATTTTTGGGAAAAAAACCCTTTGAATTACGGTACATCATGATTGTTTCTCCCATGTGAGTCATCTGACAACAGGACCTGATTAATGATAAAAAACATTTGGCAAATTCTGAAATCAAGAATGTCTGCTCCGCTCTGTTGGTTTTCTGATGGTCGGCAAGACTTGATTTACCAGTTAAACATTTCAAATATTCACAACATGAAAAAGTTTCCTTCCCTGTGTGGCTTCTTCAGCTGTTTAACAAGATCTGATTTCTGAGAATAACATTTTCCATATTCAGAACAGAAAAATGGTTTATCCCCTGTGTGAAGTTTTCCCATGATCAACAAAAGTTGATTTCCTAGTAAAACATTTGCCACATTCCAGGCATGAAAATGGCTTCTCCCCTCTATGAGATCTTTCATGCCTAACAAGAGCCGATTTCTGAATAAAACATTTCCCACATTCTGAACATGGAAATGGTTTCTCCCCTGTGTGAGATCTTTGATGCACAACAAATTCTGATTTCCAGTTCAAACATTTCCCACACTCTGAACATGAAAATGGCTTCTTCCCTGTGCGATTTTTCTGATGCGAAACAAGATGTGATTTCTGAATAAAACATTTCACACATTCTGAAAATGAAAATGGTTTCTCCCCTGTGTGAATTCTTTGATGCTCAACAAGATCTGATTTCCAAAAAAACCATTTCCCACACTCTGAACATGAAAATGGCTTCTTCCCTGTGTTTTTTATGATGTCTAACAAGATATGATCTCTGAATAAAACATTTCCCACATTCTGAACATGAAAATGGCTTCTCCCCTGTGTGAATTATTTGATGCTCAACAAGATCTGATTTCTGAATAAAACGTTTCCCACACTCTAAACATGAAAATGGCTTCTCCCCTGTGTGATATTTCTGATGTCTAACAAGATGTGATCTCTGAATAAAACATTTCCCACATTCTGAACATGAAAATGGTTTCTCCCCTGTGTGATTTTTCTGATGTTTAACAAGATGTGATCTCTGAATAAAACATTTCCCACATTCTTGACATGAAAATGGCTTCTCCCCTGTGTGACATTTTTGATGGTCAACAAGACTTGATTTTCGAGCAAAACATTTTTCACATTCGGGGCAAGAAAACGGCTTTTCGTGTGTGTGAACTTTTTGATGTTCTTCAAGATTTGATTTCCTGGTAAAATATTTCTTACATTTTGAACATGAAAATGGTTTCTCCCTTGTAGGAGCCGTTTCATGTTCCATATCCCTTCTGTAACTTTTATTTGCTTACAATTCTGTGATAAATCGGAATTTTGGAATTGTTTGAAAATATCAGATGATAAAGCTTTCTGAGGAAGGACTGGAGGTTTATCTATATCAACAGCATGCTCTTTATCTGTATCATGTGTGATAATTTCATCATCTGTTAAAAATTCTGAAGATATTAGATTTCCATCTGAACTCCCAATACAGTAATCTGCTAAAAATAAACACAATGTTATTATTTTTTAATGAAAGTGAAAGTTAATTTATTTTTTTAAACCATAACATCAGAAATTAAATTAGGAAAAAATGTATTTTTAATCTGTTGGCCAATTTTGACATCTGTCACATATTCGTTAATTCGGATCTCCCAATCCTAGCACCAGTTCTCTGGAATGTACTACAGTAAATAATCTGTACTGTTGTCGGAATATGACTGCAGGATAATGAGGGACAAAGTGCTCCTATACTGTCCCTCACGCTAGGTGACCTTAAGCTATTCCTAACCTCTGGATTACCCCTGAAGATGGAGATGCTGGAGTCTCGTGCCTTACTATTCTGCTGATGAGATCTAATCTATAATCCCCCAGGGAAGAAAGGGGCAGGAATATGATGGAAACACAGAATAAGACAGACGGGAAACACATTGAAAACTTCACGTTGGCAACCAAATCTTCAGGACGGGAGGATTCCATGTCTTCCTGACCATTACACACATAGCTTGAAGAATAGTGATAAATAGGGTTTGTGGTCTAGATCCAGTCGGACTCCACAGCGAGGATCCGTCTCACCTGCGACAGAGCTGGGACACTTAAACAACCAAGGGGGTCCGCAAGGTGCTTCATGCTACAGGAACTGACACAGCGCACACGGAGGAAGGGCCCACAGACTGCCATACGGGACCTTTCTGTAACCTGCCCGAGATTGACCGGAGCTTCACGGCAGAGCCCACTACCCAGGGTGCGGCTTTGAACCAGTAAATAAAGACCTGGAACTCGCACCTATTGAATCTGACTCTGATTTCCGTCGCCCTGCGCTCCAGCGCTCCTGGGAACTACCGTGCCCCTGCCATCCTCCCAGGGACCACTCTGCCTGTGGGGAGTGATACCATCCCGGCTGCACCCAACATCTGCCTCGGTGAGAGACCCTGAAGCAGCGGCCGCCTACCTGGCCGCGTACCACAGGTGGCGTCACGATCTGAAGACTTTCCTCACAGTCACCCCCATCATCCACTGCCGACTACCCGTCCCGTTCTGCCTTCCCTCCTCCTCCACCCTCCTTCCTGTATGCCTCGGGGTCACGGAACCTGGCCAGGCCACTCCGTGACGACGCAGAGGATGTGCATCACCGACGAAGAGACAGGTTAACTCCTCGACCCCAGGCTCCTACATCTATACATATCACACGGCATAATGAATATTGGTGTATATAAATATCACACTGCATAATGAGTATTGGGGTATATACATATAACCAATGGTGATATATAATAAAAGCATATTTTACTGTATATAACATAAATCCTACAATTAGAGCCACTATGGGATATATTGTTATCCCTCAGGTATTAGAGCTTAATCACACAGCTGTATATGTAAGATTCACCAGCTGCTAATAATAATAGAAGAAATCAGATTTATCATATAAACCTGAGGGAAATCTACTTTCCATATGAGAAATCCAGTGGATCTCATGTGCACTTAATTGTGTTACCCAATCACCCCCACGATTCAGTCCATTAATTTTATCAATACCATAAACTTGCATATTTTTTGTATCACGACCATGTATTTCTAAAAAATGTCTGGAAACACCGGATAAAGAACATTTGTGTCATGCAATGTTTGGGTCTGCACACACCTGTGTGCACAGTGTTGTCGGATTCTGTTCACACCACAGAGCCTGACAAACAGCTGAGGCTTCTGTATTGTTCAGTCAGTCAGGCGTCGCCTTGTTCAGGTTCACTGATATTCAGCTCTGCAGGGGTTAATCCCTGCAGACTGGTGAGCAGGAACTAGGAGCTCTGGTTGCTAATTGCCATGTGCAGCTGCCTCCTCCCTATTTATAGCATGTCTTTCTTACTGTATGTGCAGATGATAGCTTCAGCATAAGCTCCATCTATCCGAGTTCTGGTGGTTATCCTGGTAATGGTGATCCATGTTGCTCTTCTGAGTGGTGTGAGCGTTTCCCTGTTCTGCGTTACTTCCTCCCCGTTTTCATTGTTCCTCGATACACATATTGTGTCTCCTATGTGTTTTGAGTGCAGTGGGTATGAGTTTACGTTCTCCCTTGTCCATGTCATTTTGTGGGGTTTTGTCTTTGTGTTTTCTGGGACGCCCCAATGGTATGGGAGAGGGGGGAGTAAGATCAGGGCCTGGACAGGAGTCAGGGTCACGCTGGGGGCTTGGACCTGGCTACCATCAAGCCTACCTCCAAGATAATGGACAACACAGGGTCTCGAGTGTGAGGGCCGGCCTAACGGGCCCCTGTCCTGTCATAACATACCCCGTGAAAATTTGTTTCGAGGTCGCATTTTGCACCATTCACATACTCTGATGTATGGATTTTAAGTTTGCGAATAGTGAATCCAATATATTGGAGCTGGCACACAATCCAGGTCGCCAAATACACTACATGCGGAGTGCTGCAGTTTATATAATCATGAATGGTAAATGACCTACCTGTGGAAATGGATCGAAAGGAATCAGCTTTGGACATACAGCACAGACAAAAATTAAGAGACCACTGCAAAATTGTCAGTTTTTCTGATTTTTCTCTTTATAGGTTTATTTTTTGAGTAAAATGTAAATTGTTTTTTATTCTATAAACTACTAACAACGTCTACGAATTTCTAAGCAAAACATTTTGTATTTATTTTCTGAAAATGAGAAATGGTCAAAATAACAAAAAATGCATTACTTTCAGACCTCAAATAATGCAAAGAAAATAAGTTCATAATCATTTAGAAACAACAATACTAATAATGTTTTACCACAGGAAAAGTTCAGAAATCAATATTTTGTGGAATAAACATGATTTATAAATCACAGCTTTCCTACATCTTGGAATGCTTTTCACCACTACTTTTGGGTGACCTTATGACACTCCTGGTGCAAAAAATTAAGCAGTTCTTATTTGTTTCATGGCTTGTGACTATCCATCTTCCTCTTGATTACATTCTAAAGGTTTTCAATGGGGTTCAGGTCTGGAGATTGAGCTGGCCATTACAGGGTTTTCATGTGATGGTCCTTCATCCACACATTGATTGACCTAGCTGTGTGGCATTGTCGCGCCCAGGGATATGGGGTACTCGGTTCCTGGCAGTGTATATCAGGGGAATGTCACGGTGGTGGCCATTGCCCGGTTCCGTGCCCTGGGCCCATTTTGTAATAGGTATAGAGCTGCTGCTGCAGAATGTCATTACTTGGGCTGATGTTATTTGCAGCCTTGATGGTAGGCCCTCCGCAAGCAGGGCCGGGCCCCAGAGGGTAAGTGATGTGACGGGTGCTAGAAGAAGGGAGTCCACACCAAAGTTCAGTGCAACTGGTTTTACTCACTGCTGGCTGGTAATAACTGGTTGCCCGAGGCTGGCTGGTTTCACCTCCACGTCCCCTTCATTCCAGTGCCAGTTTGGTTCTCTGGTATCTTCGTCCCCTGCACTTGTCTCTGGTAAATGGGTCCCTGTGGCGTAGAGCAACTCGGGGTCCCCGTTCGATGGTTTGTCCACTTCTGTCCGCCTGACGGTAGCGTCAACCCTGTGGGGATGGAGTCATTGGTCCAGTCCCTGGTTCTCCCTTTGTTACTGAGTCTTTGGATTCTTAGGGTCAGCAAGGTCCTTGATGGTCCCCTTGCTGTGCAGGTGTTAACAGGTCGGCTTGGAGCTCTTTCCTGTCCTAGGGTCCTGTACCCCATCGGTGAGTAGTTCTGGGAGTACTCCACTGTACTCCACCAGCAACCACTCTCCTGGGTACCAGGTCACAGTTAACCCGAGTCAGGACATCTCCTCTCACTCTGTCACTTGTCTGCTCCCTTTCACTGCAGACTCTGTCTGACTACTGTCTCCCTTCAGACTCTCTCCAGACTCTCATCTTTCTGTGTTCTGACTTCTCTGTCCTCAGTCCGCCCCTCCCACCTGGTCAACTAGTGGACTGCACTGGCTCCACCTCTAGGCGGCCATCCATTGGTCCGACCCTAGCTAGTACCATTATATGGGGGATTGTTGGTGAAAACTGAGATTACCTGGGTTTTTTGTGTTACCGCCACTGGATCTCCGGGTACCTAAGGGGGTAGGCCCCACATCCTTGTGGGGATGCAGAACCTTGTAGCACACTGAGGGCTTCAGGGGTGCTATATTCCCCCTTGGTTAATTC
The DNA here is from genome assembly GCF_048569485.1 of Anomaloglossus baeobatrachus. NCBI lineage: Eukaryota > Metazoa > Chordata > Amphibia > Anura > Aromobatidae > Anomaloglossus > Anomaloglossus baeobatrachus. The sequence continues at coordinate 988,676 of NW_027441786.1, read as the reverse complement.
CAGCACATCCTTGGGCTGCAAGTGAAACTGTTTACACTTTTTATTTTCAACAAGTAAACATAAACAGGTCTTCCCACGCAGGGGAGGTTCAATCTTTAACTGTTGCAACAACTGGAGCACCCCTATCTTCACCCACCACCCCAAGGTCCTGTCCCAGAACCCTGTCAGGAGGCAGGTCACCGGTTGCACTGGTGACCAGGTCTCGACCACCTCTGCCACAGACCTTTCCTGCACCCGGCCTCTCCTGGTGGCGGTGTCCATTAGGGTCCACTGGTAGGGCATACTCTGGTGGTGCACTACTGGTGCAACTATTTGCAATCACAAGAGTTTGTGTTGGCTGCGGCCAGTCCTGCAGCCTGGGTCCATTTTTATCAAACACATAAAAACTAGTAAACTTTCTCTAGTGTCCAGGTTTCAAAAATATTCAAAAATTAAAAACGTCAGTTTTAAATCACATTTATATTTTTAACCTTTTGATTCCACACCATTAACTGGAACAGTCAACAATAAGAAACTGGTAGCATAGCAGGTCATGGCTACCAGGGGGTTGGAAAGGGGCCATCAGGTTCACTTGGCCTCCTGGGATCAGCACTTAGGGTCTGTGTGCACTGGTCCCGTGCTCCTGCATTGCCTCCTGGTGGCAGCTGAGGGACTGGTGCTGCAGTGGAAACTGAAGTGGGTGCTATAGTGGGAGCGGGGGCTGGCTTTTCTGCAAGAACCTCCACATTAAGGGCATACCAGCCCCGCTCGCCATAATGCCGGGTGTAGGCAACCTTGTCACCAACATGTAGATCCCGGTCAGGGTGTCCTTTGGGGAGATGGGGTTTCACATCCCGGCGGGAAATGAACACTCCCTCCTTCAGGCCGGGCTCTGCAATTAAACCCTATCCCTTTTTGATGCTAAAACGTTCCACAACACCCTGGTACATCAGGCCCCGGGCGCGATAGGTAGCGAGCTGCAGGTCTCTGGCCTCTGCCTGCATTCCCCGCCCCTCCCGCTGTTCCCGCACACAGGCCAACTGGGTGATAATAGCCTGGCAGCCTCCGTGGATGTCCTTTTCGACACGGGCCCACTCCCGGGTGATGACCGCTGCTTTTTTTGCTTGGTCTGAGGAGTCCAAATTTGAGATCTTTGGATCCAACCACCGTGTCTTTGTGCGACGCAGAAAAGGTGAACCGATGGACTCTACATGCCTGGTTCCCACCGTGAAGCATGGAGGAGGAGATGTGATGGTGTGGGGGTGCTTTGCTGCTGACACTGTTGGGGATTTATTCAAATTTGAAGGCATACTGAACCAGCATGGCTACCACAGCATCTTGCAGCGGCATGCTATTCCATCCGGTTTGCGTTTAGTTGGACCATCATTTATTTTTCAATAGGACAATGAGCCCAAACACACCTACAGGCTGTGTAAGGGCCATTTGACTAAGAAGGCGAGTGATGGGGTGCTACGCGAGATGACCTGGCCTCCACAGTCACCAGACCTGAACCCAATCGAGATGGTTTGGGGTGAGCTGGACTGCAGAGTGAAGGTAAAAGGGCCAACAAGTGCTAAGCATCTTTGGGAACTCCTTCAAAACTGTTGGAAAACCATTTCTGGTGACTACCTCTTGAAACTCATCAAGAGAATGCCAAGAGTGTGCAGAGCAATATTCAAAGCAAAAGGTGGCTACTCTGTAGACCCTAGAATATAAGACATATTTTCAGTTGTTTCACACTTTTTTTGGTATTTCATTCCACATGTGTTAATTCATAGTTGTGATGCCTTTAATGTAAATCTACAATTTTCAAAGTTATGAGAATAAAAAAAACTCTTTGAATGAGAAGGTGTGTCCAAACTTTTGGTCAGTACTGTATACAGTATATACCAATACTCATTAATGCAGTGTGATATGTATATATACCAATACTCGTTATGCAGTGTGATATATATATATATATACCAATACTCGTTATGCAGTGTGATATGCAAATACACTAATACTCGTTATGTAGTGTGATATGTATATACACCAATACTCGTTATGCTGTGTGATATGTATAAATGTAGCGCCCCTGAACACCTCAGGGTGCTACAAGGTTCTGCATCCCCACAAGGATGCAGGGCCTACCCCCTTAGAGAACCAGAACCCTAGTGCCGGTAACACCAAGAACCCAGGTAATCCCAGTTTTCTCCAACAAATCCCCCATATAATGGTACCCAGCTAGGGTGGGACCAATGGATGGCCACCTAGAGGTGTAGCCAATCCAGTCCACAAGTTGACCAGGTAGGAGGGGCAGACTGTGGAGGGTAGTCAGTGAGAGTGGAGACAGTGAAGGTGAAAAGTGTGACTGAGCAACGTCCTGATTTGGGTTATCGGTGACCTGGTACCCAGGAGAGGTGGTTGCTGGTGTAGTACGGTGGAGTACTCCCGGAACTACGCACCTATGGGGTACAGGACCCTAGGACAGGAAAGAGCTTCAAGCCGACCTGTTAACACCTGCACAGCAAGGGGACCATCAGAGACCTCTCTGACTCTAAAGAATCCAAAAGAGTCAGTAGCAAAGGGAGAACCGGGGACAGGACCAGAGACTCCAACCCCACAGGGTTCACGGTACTGTAAGGTGGACAGAGGTGGACACACCACAGACCGGTGATCCATAGTGTTCCATACCACGGGGACCCACTTACCAGAGACAGGTGCAGGGGAAGAAGGTACCAGAGAACCAGACTGACACTGGGACGAAAGGGACCTGGAGGCGAAACCAGCCGACTTCGGACAACCAGTTAACATCCAAGTGAGTAAATCAGTTGCATTGAATACCTGACGGACTACTTCTTTCGACACTCACCGCACCATACACCTGCTGAGGCAATACCCTACTTGCAGAGGGACTACCATACTAGCTGCTCATACCATCAGCCCCAGTAAGGACATTCTGCAGCGGCGGCTCCCTACACTTAGCCGCAACACTGCAAGTGGTGTCACAAATATTTTTATTCACAAATCCCCTGTAAATATCCCCATTACAAAAAGGGCCCAGTGCACGGAACCAGGTAACGGCCACCATCATCACCATTCCCAGGATGAACACTACCCGGAACCAAGTACCCCATATCCCTGTGTGCTACATATACACCAATACTTGTTATGTAGTGTGATATGTATTTAAACCAATACTTGTTATGCAGTGTGATATGTACAGTATATACACCAATACTCGTTATGCAGTGTGATATGTATATACACCAATACTCGTTATGCAGTGTAATATGTATATACACCAATTCTCGTTATGCAGTGTGATATGTATGCGTTGTATCTGTCGCATGTGTTAGATATGCTTAGAAGGATTTTGCCATGTATAATGAGTCTGCTGATATGACTGTCTGTTACAGCCGATATGTTATACGTCAATATACACTGTGTGCAGACTTATTTGTCAAATGAGTATTTTGATCACATGATAATTTTTATACATGTTGTCCTACTCCAAGCTGAGAGCCAAATACCAATTAAGTAAATAAGGTGATGTGCGTCTCTGTAATGAGAAGGGGTGTGGTGTAATGACATCAACACCCTATATAAAGGGGTGCATAATTATTAGGCAACTTCCTTTCCTTTGGCAAAATGGGTCTGAAGAGAGATTTGACGGGCTCTGAAAAGTCCAAAATTGTGAGATGTCTTGCAGAGGGCTGCAGCAGTCTTGAAATTGCAAAACCTTTGAAGCGTGATCACCGAACAATCAAGCATTTCATGGCAAATAGCCTACAGGGTCGCAAGAAGCGTGTTGGGCAAAAAAGGCGCAAAATAACTGCCCATGAATTGAGGAAAATCAAGCGTGAAGCTGCCAAGATGCCATTTGCCACCAGTTTGGCCATATTTCAGAGCTGCAACGTTACTGGGTTATCAAAAAGCACAAGGTGTGCCATACTCAGGGACATGGTCAAGGTAAGGAAGGCTGAAAAACGACCACCTTTGAACAAGAAACATAAGAGAAAATGTCAAGACTGGGCCAAGACATATCTTAAGACTGATTTTTCAAAGGTTTTATGGACTGATGAAATGAGACTGACTCTTGATGGGCCAGATGGATGGTCCAGAGGCTAGATCAGTAAAGGGCAGAGAGCTCCACTCCGACTCAGACACCAGCAAGGTGGAGGTGGGGTACTGGTATGGGCTGTTATTGTCAAAGATGAACTTGTGAGACCTTTTCAGGTTGAGGATGGAGTGAAGCTCAACTCCCAGACTTCTTCAAGCAGTGGTACAGGAAGAAGTCGGTATCGTTCAAGAAAAACATGATTTTCATGCAGAACAATGCTCCATCACATGCATCCAATTACTCCACAGCGTGGCTGGCCAATAAACGTCTAAAGGATGAAAAAATGATGCCATGGCCCTCTTGTTCACCTGATCTGAACCCATATAGAACCTGTGGTCCCTCAGATGAACTTGTGCGACCTTTTCGGGTTGAGGATGGAGTGAAGCACAACTCCTAGACCTACTGCCAGTTTCTGGGAAGACGTCTTCAAGCAGTGGTACAGGAAGAAGTCGGTATCGTTTAAGAAAAACATAATTTTCATGCAGGACAATGCTCCATCACATGCATCCAACTACTCCACACCGTGGCTGGCCAGTAAAGGTCTAAAAGATGAAAAAATAATGACATGGCCCCCTTGTTCACCTGATCTGAACCCCATAGAAAACCTGTGGTCCCTCATAAAATATAAGATCTACAGGGAGGGAAACAGTACACCTCTCGGAACAGTGTCTGGGAGGCTGTGGTGGCTGCTGCACACAATGTTATCTTAAACAGATCAAGAAACTGACAGAATCTATGGATGGTCGGCTGTTGAGTGTCATCATAAAGAAAGGTGGCTATATTGGTCACTACTTTTTGGGGTTTTGTTTTTGCATGTCAGAAATGTTTATTTCTAAATTTTGTGCAGTTATATTGGTTTACCTGGTGAAAATAAACAAGTGAGATGGGAATATATTTGTTTTTTATTAAGTTGCCTAAAAATTCTGCACAGCAATAGTTACCTGCACAAACAAATATCCTCCTAAGATAGCCAAATCTTAAAAAAAAAACCACTCCAACTTCCGAAAATATTAAGCTTTGATATTTAAAAGTTTTTTGGGTCGATTGAGAACATAGTTGTTAATCAATAATAACAAAAATCCTTTAAAATACAACTTGCCTAATAATTCTGCACTCAGTGTATTCACAACCTGAAAATAACATTTTCCACATTCAGAACATAAAAATGGTTTATTTTGTGTGATTTTTTTGATGGTAAACAAGCTGTGATTTCCTAGTAAAACATTCACCACATTCTGGGCATGAAAACGGCTTCTCCCCTGTGTGAGTTTTTTGATGTCTAACAAGGTTTGATTTGCAGATAAAACATTTCCCACACTCTGAACATGAAAATGGCTTCTCCCCTATGTGAATTTTCTGATGTTTAACAAGGTCTGATTTCCGAATAAAACATTTCTCACACTCTGAACATGAAAATGGCTTCTCCCCTGTGTGAGATCTTTGATGGTAAACAAGATCTGATTTCTGAATAAAACTTTTCACACACTCTGAACAAGAAAATGGCTTCTCCCCTGTGTGAATTTTCTGATGTTTAACAAGGTCTGATTTCTGAATAAAACATTTCCCACACTCTGAACATGAAAATGGCTTCTCCCCTGTGTGAGATATTTGATGGCAAACAAGATGTGTTTTTTGAATAAAACATTTCCCACATTCTGAACATGAAAATGGCTTCTCCCCTGTGTGAATTTTCTGATGTTTAACAAGACCTGATTTCTGAATAAAACATTTCCCACACTCTGAACATGAAAATAGCTTCTCCCCTGTGTGAATTCTCTGATGTGTAACAAGGTCCAATTTCCAAATAAAACATTTCTCACACTCTGAACATGAAAATGGTTTCTCCCTTGTAGGAGCCGTTTCATGTCTTACATCCCTTCTGTAACGTTTATTTTGCTGACAATGCTGTGATAAATCAGAATTTTGGACTTGTTTGAAAAGATCAGATGATAAAGCTTTCCGAGGAAGTACTGGAGGTATATTTGGAACAACAGCATGCTCTTCATATGTATCATGTGTAATAGTTTGATCATCTATTTTAAATTCTGAAGATATTAGAGGTCCATTTGAACTCCTGATACAGTCATCAGCTAAAAATAAACACAATGTTATTATTTATTAATGATATAATTTGGAAAGTAGATTAATATTTTTAAACCATAACATCAGCAAGATGGGCTGCAGTGTGTACATCGCCCAGGCTAAAAACTAGTACTCTACCAGGATACAGCTAAACCCCTGCTAAAGTGGAAGCATCACAGGTGCAGGAGGAGCAAATCACACACACACCTCCATGGAATGGAGGGGGGAGACTGCTAGATGATAAAACTGCACCTGTGATGCTTCCACTTTAGTGGGGGTTTAGCTGTATCCTGGTAGAGTACTAGTTTTTGGCTTGGGCGATGTACACACTGCAGCTTATCTTGCTGTAAGTATTACTTAATTTTTGGAGGATATGTTCCTCTTTTTGTTGCTATTTTTATATTTAGTGTAGGAACCTACAAGCATGAGGTCCCGTGACGAGTGTTGTAGGCTTACGTTTTATGGCCATAAATACCAACAAAAACCTCATATTTTTTTGTACAGGATACAGCCAGGCCCCTTTCTGTTGGGCATTGCATTGTAGAGTGTCTGTCCGTGCATGATACACAGTGGGGTAGAGCTTGGCAGCCCGCCTGATCTAATAGTATGGGCGTCACCTAATAGGCTGCGGGTTTGTGACTGTGTTATCTGCATATGTGAACAGCCCTCTATGCAAGCCACTAGTGTGCAGTTTTATCATCTAGCAGTCTCCCCCCTCCATTCCATGGAGGTGTGTGTGTGATTTGCTCCTCCTGCACCTGTGATGCTTCCACTTTAGTGGGGGTTTAGCTGTATCCTGGTAGAGTACCAGTTTTTGGCCTGGGGATGTACACACTGCAGCCCATCTTGCTGTAAGTATTACTTAATTTTTGTAGGATATGTTCCTCTTTTTGTTGCTATTTTTATAAACCATAACATCAGAAATAAAATTAGGAAACAAATTATTCTGAATCTGTTTTACAATTTCGAGATCTAAGAGTTGAGCGTCTCCCTGCGCTGCTCACAGACATCAAAGAAGTTAGCAAGTGTCGCGGGCGGAGGGGGCGCGCTCGCCACGCTCGGGTCCGGGGCTTCTGCTGCTGCTGCTCGGTGGCTCGAGCGGTGGGCCGGACCCGGGGACTCGAGCAGCGCAACTCACCCGTGAGTGAAAAGGGATGGTTTGTTTAGGGGGAGAGTTCATGACGCCACCCACGGGACGTGGTGATGATGGCACCACCGCTGCTGGTGACGGGGATCCCGGGAGAGATGGTAGGGAGTAGCTAGGATGTTGTCCCCTCCGTGGGTAGGGGTTGGTGTTCCCGGGGCCCGGTGATGTAACGGGGAGGCTGGATGGCTGGGGTGCAGGGTTGCAGGGACAGCGCGGCGCGGTGCCAGGCGGCACTGGCGTACTCACTCAGACAGAAAGTCACAAAGTCTCCGGTAAATTAAACGGCCAGATGGACGGGTCCCGCAGCCGGCTGCAATGTTGTTGTGCTCTCCCCGGACGGCTGATGGTGGCTGTCTTTCCCTGCACCTGTGTAAACTGTGTTGACTCCGATGGTTTCCCAACGGTAGTCTGCTCCCTGGCGTATAGGTACTGTAGGAGCCCTTTTGCCCGCAGGCGCTGGCCCTTGGATCTCTAGCCTGTGGCAGTGGCTATATATCCTCACGGTGTGGACTGTTGCCTTCTGTCGGGACTTGGTTGTTAGGAAACCCCTGGGGTTCCGGTCACTCTCAGATTTGACCGTTGTCGGCGTCTCCAAGCCTGGTCGGGGTCCGATGGCCCTGCCTGTGTGCTTAACTTCACTCCGCTCCCCGGTTCGGTACCGGTGGGCCACCGCCCAACCCCGGTCTTACGGTTCCGCAGAGATCCGTCAACTCCTGCAGACGGCCACCACCATCTGCCAATCTTGCTGTCAGTGCCTGGGCTCAACCCAGACACTTGCAGTTTGTGTCCTCTCACTTTTACCTCTCAAACTCATCTACTGCTTTTCCCGCCTCCAAGCCTGTGAACTCTTCGGTGGGTGGGGCCAACCGCCTGGCTCCGCACCACCTGGTGTGGACATCAGACCCTGTAGGGAGGCAACAAGGGTTTTTGTCTGACTGTTGTAACTGCCTAGGGTGGGGGGGTGTGTATGTTGTTAAGTGTGTGACTACCTGGCTAGTCCAGGGCGTCACACAGGCAGAGTGCCAGAATGTGTAATTTCCACAGATCCTGATGCCGCCATGACAGTTGGCGATGCCTGCAAGCATCTCATTGTGACATTGATCCACAACATAGACAATTTCAAAAAGGGTTTTTTTTCGAAGATGAAAATAAAATAGAGAAAGACGCCAAATATTTAATGGGTTTGTCCGGGACTGTAACATTGATGGCTTAACCAAAGTAGGTAACAGGGTCTTGCTGTCTGTGCAGATAAACATTAGGGTTCTAAATCATGAAGACCGGCGATGTATAATGAAAATTGATGTCAGGGACTAGAGTGGGATTTCTGGCATAGGGAACATCGCAGTTTGTTATGAATTAGAGAAGTGGTGACATCACACCCTTCTTCTGGCCAAGCTCTGCCCATTTTGGCAAAGCTGGTTAAAATTGGCGTGAAACCTCCAAAAGTTGCACAATTTCTTTTTTGTACATTCATTTATTATTGACTGTATAATGGCTATGACGTATCTGTCACGCTCTCCGGTCCCCGTGGCCCGCTCCACGGTTCCCGTGCCCCGCTCTCCGGTTCCCGGCGGCGTTCCCTGCTCACCGCTCCGGTCCCGGCTTCCTCTTCTGCACCCTCCATGTGTCCTGCTCCCCGCTCCCGGCGCCCCTCTGCGACACGGGACTCACAGCCGGGCTCTCCTGCTTCCTCTGTACCGCTCCCTGTACTGGCTTCTGGCACACAGGCCTCGCGCATGCGCATTAGGGCGCGCGCGCGGTCATTGACCCTCTCTTAAAGGGCCAGCACCTAGAAACAGGAAATTGCATAGACAGGTACAGGGTATATTAGGATTCTCTTTCCTGGTGGGCGGGGCCTGTTCTACGTGTTTAGTAAGCTAGAAGTTCAGGTCCCCATATTGCTGTGTCCAGTATTAACCCCTGTCTGTCTCGCAGAGCCTGTCCTGCCACACCAGCCGGTCCTGACCACGTCCGCTCCAGTACTCCTGACGGTGACTTTGGCAGATGTTCCACCACCTCTTCAGCTCCGCCAGTCTCAAGTCCCTGGCTCCGTTTGGTGACCAGTCCTCTCGCTCAGCAGGTTCCGGATTCCGCCTGATCCTACAACCCGGCCTCGGACCCTGAGCCTCGTCACCCGGACTACCGTCTAGAACTCTGTGTTCCCAGCGACATCTACTTTCCAGCTCTCATACGGACTGTCTTGCTACCAATAGTGTTTCGGCTGCCGTGCATCAAGGCCCTCTGGCGGGGTGACCGGTCTAGCTGCCTCATCAGGGGAACCCGGTGTACGGTCCAGTGTTTCCACAACCCGGACGTAACAGCTAGAACAGGCCATGGATCCCGCCGATGCACTAGCAACCCAGCTGGCTGGATTACAGCAGGAACTCGGACGACAACGTGAGACCCAATCCCGTATGTTGGCCTTCATGACATCCGTGGACACCCACCTGAATACGCTGCAAGCGACTGCCACGTCTCTGGCGACTCAATTCACGTCCGCAGCTCCCGTGGCAGCCTCCTCGGATACTTCCAAACTCCGTTTGGCCTCACCACCCCGGTACGCCGGAGATCCCAAGACCTGCAGGGGAGTCATAAATCAGTGCTCCCTCCATTTCAAGCTGCTGCCGCACCTTTTTGCCTCCGACCAAGCCAAGGTCGCGTTCGTGATGTCCCATCTAGAGGGAGAGGCACTGGCCTGGATGAACCCCTTGTGGGAGAAGGAGGATCCGGTAACCACCAACATCCAGGAGTTCCTGCAGGCTTTTCGTATTACCTTTGACGAGCCCGGACGCGCCTCTGCGTCCGCCTCATCGCTCCTCAGGCTACGTCAGGGGACTTTGACGGTGGGCCAATATGCTATCAGTTTCCGCACCTTGGCCTCAGAGTGGAACAATGAGGCCCTAACCGCCGCCTTCTGGGAGGGACTCTCGGGCCGTATTAAGGATGAGCTGGCTGGTCGTGACGTGCCTTCCACCCTGGATGCCCTGATCGCTCTAGCGACCCGAGTGGATCTTCGCTTTCAGGAACGATCGAAAGAGGTGTCCCGCGAGAGGCGTCCGATACGGCACTCCTCCCCACCACTGAAGTCCATCGCTCCCCAGTCGGCGTCATCCGGCGCTTCAGCCCACGAACCCATGCAGATCGACCACCTGAGGCAGTCTGAGCAACGCAGAGCAGAACGACTAGCAAAGGGTCTCTGCTTCTACTGCGGAGATGGCACACACCTGCTACGCTCCTGTCCCGAGAAGCCGGGAAACTCCAAAGCCTAGGCTTGGTAGGAGAGGCCACCCTAGGTACTGGGACTCTCTCAGACTCCGTTACATGGATTGTTCAAGTGACTACAGAAGAGAACCGGTTCACGGCAGAGGCGTATCTTGATTCCGGAGCAGCAGGCAACTTCATCCAGCAGGCTACGGTGGATAAGTGCCAGGTGCCTGTTCTCCCACTAGAATAAACGCTGGTGATCGCCTCTGTAGATGGGAGACCCCTCTCTGACACCGTCTCGTTGATCACCAGGCCCATGGAATTACGGATCGGTGCCCTGCACACCGAGAAGATCACCTTCTACGTCCTCCCACGCATGTCTCATCAGATCCTGCTGGGACTTCCATGGTTACGGGCACACGAACCGTCGGTCAGCTGGAGTACAGGTGAAATTACCCGATGGGGCTCCTCCTGTCACGAGAGATGCCTGAAATCCATACAGCCCATCCGACGACCTCCGGTTCCAGAGTCTCTACCAGGACTGCCTTCCGCCTACTGGTCCTTCACGGACGTGTTTGATAAAAAGGAGTCAGAGATACTACCGCCTCACCGTCCCTACGACTGTGCCATAGACTTACTGCCGGGAACTACGCCTCCTAGAGGAAGGATATACCCCTTGTCCCCTGCTGAAACACGGGCCATGTCCGCCTATATCACCGAGAGCCTGGCAAAGGGGTTTATTCGGAGGTCTTCGTCCCCTGCCGGAGCAGGGTTTTTCTTCGTCAAGAAGAAGGAAGGTGATCTGCGCCCCTGCATTGACTACCGGGGATTAAACCAGATCACCGTGAAAAATAAATATCCTTTGCCACTCATCCCCGAACTATTCGATCGGCTCCGAGGAGCTCGTGTATTCACCAAGTTGGATCTCCGTGGGGCTTATAACCTGGTTCGCATTCGCTCTGGAGACGAATGGAAGACCGCATTCAACACTTGGGATGGGCACTACGAGTATTGTGTCATGCCCTTTGGTCTGTGTAATGCTCTGGCAGTCTTTCAAGAACTGGTGAACGACGTGTTCAGAGACCTCCTCTATGTCTGTGTCGTGGTATATCTGGACGACATCCTGGTCTTCTCTCCGGACCTACAGACCCACAGAGAGAACGTGCAGCTAGTACTCCAAAGGCTTAGAGAGAACCGCCTGTACGCCAAGTACGAGAAGTGCGTTTTTGAAAAGTCGTCTCTTCCTTTCCTGGGTTATGTAATCTCTGACACTGGCCTGCAGATGGACCCACAGAAAGTGTCTTCCATCCTCAACTGGCCTCCTCCTTCCGGGCTGAAGGCCATCCAACGCTTCCTCGGCTTTGCAAACTATTATCGTCAATTCATCCCGCACTTCTCTGCCCTGACTGCGCCTCTCTCTGCCTTGACTAAGAAGGGAGCTAATCCTAAGGACTGGCCACCTGCGGCCGATGCCGCATTCTGCTCTTTAAAACAGGTGTTTGCTTCTTCCCCGGTTCTCCATCGCCCTGAATTGAACCGACAGTTGACCTTAGAGATGGATGCCTCCTCCTCAGGGGCCGGGGCAGTGTTAATGCAGAAATCCTCTACCGGGAAGATGGTCACTTGCGGATTCTTCTCCAAGAGCTTCTCGGCACCCGAACGCAACTACACCATCGGTGATCGAGAGCTACTGGCCATCAAGCTGGCCTTGGAGGAATGGCGCTACCTCCTGGAGGGAGCAGTATATCCTGTGATCATCTACACGGACCACAAGAATCTGGAGTACCTACGGTCAGCCCAAAGACTGAACCCGCGACAAGCCCGCTGGTCCTTGTTTTTTGCTCGATTTGATTTCCAACTCCATTTTCGGCCCGCGGATAAGAACGTGCGGGCAGACGCCTTGTCTAGGTCCTTCGTGCTCGTTGAGCAGGAGGAGGAGACGTTCCAGCCCATCATCAGCCCCAGTAAAGTTATTCCGCTGGCTCCTGTCACTCTGGCTCAGATTCCCCCTGGGAAAACCTATGTCTCAGATTCTGACAAACAAAGAGTCCTACACTGGGGTCATGCCTCAAAAATCGCCGGCCATGCTGGTCAGAACAAGACTTGGAGTAAGATTGTCCGTCACTATTGGTGGCCGTCCCTCCGTAAAGACGTCGCAACCTTCGTCTCAGCCTGTCCATCTTGTGCCCGGAACAAGACACCCAAGCACCTGCCATATGGACGTCTTCTGCCTTTGCCCATTCCTTCCGTTCCGTGGCAACACATTGCAATGGACTTCATTACGGACTTACCCTTGTCCTCCGGACACACGGTCATATGGGTTGTGGTGGACCGTTTCTCAAAGATGGCTCACTTCGTTCCCATGGCCGGGCTGCCCTCTGCCCAGGAGCTCGCTGACTCCTTCATACAACACATATTCCGATTGCATGGCTTTCCTACACACATTGTGTCTGACATAGGAACTCAGTTTACCTCGCGCTTCTGGAGAGCTCTCTGCAAACATCTGGGAGTAACTTGGACTTTTCTTCGGCCTACCACCCTCAGTCGAATGGCCAAGTGGAACGGGTCAATCAGATCCTGACCTCCTTCCTGCGCCACTACGTCAACATCCATCACGACGATTGGTCCACGCTCCTTCCTTGGGCTGAATTCTTCCATAATCAGCAAATCAGCGAGTCCACCTCCAGCTCTCCCTTCCAGGTCGTTTACGGATTTCAGCCTTCTGTCCCGTTGCCAGTATCCTCGGCTTCAGATGTCCCCGCTGCAGATGCCCTAGCCCGGGACTTCTCTGCTATATGGAACTCAGTCAAGACTTCCCTAGAGCGTGCTTCCTTGCAGATGAAGAGACATGCGGACAAGAGGCGCCTGGATCCCCCGTGTTTCTCCCCAGGTGATCTGGTCTGGCTTGCATCCAAATATGTCCGACTGAAGTTACCATCGTACAAGTTGGGTCCTCGTTACATCGGGCCGTTTAAGATCATCAGCAAGATCAATGCAGTCTCCTACAAGCTGCAACTCCCGGCCACGATGCGGATACCCAACTCCTTCCATGTCTCCTTACTCAAGCCTGTTGTCCTTGGTCCCTGCTCCGCTGGTCTCGGTACTTCTCCTCCTCCCATCGCTGACGATGACATCTATGCGGTAAGGGATATCGTGGCCATGAAGACTGCGCGAGGTCGCCAATTCTTCCTGGTGGACTGGGTGGGTTATGGTCCCGAGGATCGGTCCTGGGAGCCCCGGGAGAATGTTGGTACTCCTCTGATACGTGCCTTCCTGTCCCGGTTGCGGGGAGGGGGGCGTGGGGGAGGGGGTACTGTCACGCTCTCCGGTCCCCGTGGCCCGCGCCCCGCTCTCCGGTTCCCGGTGGCATTCCCTGCTCACCGCTCCGGTCCCAGCTTCCTCTTCCTCACCTGCACCCTCCATGTGTCCTGCTCCCCGCTCCCGGCGCCCCTCTGCGACACGGGACTCACAGCCGGGCTCTCCTGCTTCCTCTGCACCGCTCCCTGTACTGGCTTCTGGCACACGGGCCTCGCGCATGCGCATTAGGGCGCGCGCGCGGTCATTGACCCTCTCTTAAAGGGCCAGCACCTAGAAACAGGAAATTGCATAGACAGGTACAGGGTATATTAGGATTCTCTTTCCTGGTGGGCGGGGCCTGTTCTACGTGTTTAGTAAGCTAGGAGTTCAGGTCCCCATATTGCTGTGTCCAGTATTAACCCCTGTCTGTCTCGCAGAGCCTGTCCTGCCACGCCAGCCGGTCCTGACCACGTCCGCTCCAGTACTCCTGACGGTGACTTTGGCGGATGTTCCACCACCTCTTCAGCTCCGCCAGTCTCAAGTCCCTGGCTCCGTTTGGTGACCCGTCCTCTCGCTCAGCAGGTTCCGGATTCCGCCTGATCCTACAACCCGGCCTCGGACCCTGAGCCTCGTCACCCGGACTACCGTCTAGAGCTCTGTGTTCCCAGCGACATCTACTTTCCAGCTCTCATACGGACTGTCTTGCTACCAATAGTGCTTCGGCTGCCGTGCATCAAGGCCCTCTGGCGGGGTGACCGGTCTGGCTGCCTCATCAGGGGAACCCGGTGTACGGTCCAGTGTTTCCACCACCCGGACGTAACAGTATCAATGTTTGGAATCAACGGTACAAAAGGATGTTGATCAAATAGAGAGTCATGACTGTAAGGCACTAGAGTGTTAATAAGTGCTGAGAAAACCGTGCAATGTAAAAGCAACAACGGTCATCGTAATCAAACCAAACAAGAGACTGTAACAATATAGCTCTGCAGTGCAGCCAGGCAACCATCTGCCTTTATAAAATCCTTCTCCGGTCTTCTTTCCAAGCTTATTGTGCAATTCACTGGAGGCAAAAATGGGGTTTTCAGGTTCCATCTGGTACCAACCATCAGTGGTGTATTTACTAGTGTCAAGACCAACATAATCCAAAAGCTCAAAAGGACCCATTGGGTAACAGGCTTCCAATTTCATTGCAACATCCATGTCTTCCTTAGATGCATGACCTCTTTCATGAAGATGCACGAATTCCATTAGGTATGGTACCAGAAGACGGCTAACAATGAACCCTGGGGTGTCCTTACATGACACAGGCATATTTCCATGTGTTTTACTGAAGTCCATGAGAGAGTCAGAAGTCGTTTGGCTAGTCATTGGTGTTTTAATGACCTCCACCAGCGTCATCATTGGTACTGGATTAAAGAAATGCAGCCCTCCAAACTGATCCTGCCTAGTTGTGGAGTTGGCTATGTCAGTTATTGCCAATAAGAATGTGTTGCTGGCAAATATGGTGTGTTCTGGTGCAAATTTGTCCAGTGTCTTGATTAGTGCGTTTTTCACTTCCAAGTTTTCTATTATGGCTTCCACCACCAGATCATTGCTGTGCACCACGGCCGCTGGGTCTGTGCTTGGGATGAAGTTGCTGATGAACTGTGAAGCAGCCTCAGGCTTGTCCCCAAACATCTTCTCAGTGACCCTTTTCAAGCTGTCTTCAATACTTTTTGCAGACTTTTTCAAGATGTCATCAGTCTGGTCCACTAAAACAAAAGTGTGTCCGGTTGCTGCAGCTACCTGCGCTATCCTGACACCCATCAGACCTCCTCCGATCACAATCACATGCTTGATGTCATCTTGATAGTCAGCTTCTTCTCGGTGGTGCTGGAGGTCATACATTTCACTATGAGCTACCAGCAAGAGGAGACCCTGTCTGCTTGTACTGCTGGGAGCTGAAGGACATACAAGTGATGTCAGCGCAGAGCGCCGTGATGATTTAGTTGCACAATCTTTTTTCACAACTCTGTGTTGCACAAAAAAATTGATTGAAAAGTGATTTCTGACAGAATTCTGGCATAATTGCTTTGAAGAATCAGGGTCTAGGCGTCAAATCTCCTTCTGTAGGTGTCTCTAATCCTTCCAGGGTAGTTTGCCAGTAGTTCACATTCTCTACAGCAATAATTTTATTAGATATTTTTTGGTAGTTTAAAAATTTGGTATCTCAGTGTGCGGCTGTAACTTTTTTTTTCCTATTATACACACACACACACACACACACCTGTCTCCACTTCAGCTTTATACTCCTGCAATTAAGAGACCTTTGGTCACATGACGTGATGTCAAAAAGGTTCTTAAGCAGTCCTATAATCGATATATAAACACTGGGGCCGCTAGGAGAATGGGGGCCCTGTGTAATTGCCCAGTTTGCTCAACCCTTTCCCCTAATACCAGTCCTGCATGCCAGCCTGTGTCCTGTTCAGTTTTTTTAGATTCATGCAATTAAGAGACCTTTGGTTACATCATGTCACATGACTTCATCAAAGGTCCTTAAACAATCAACTTCCGAATGCAACTGATGAGGTCCTTAAGAAAGTGGGGTTCCTGAGAAATTGCACAGTTTGATTCCTCCTAACACTAGCCCTGACTGTAACTAGGGCTTATTTTAAGGGAAACAGGGTATTCATGAACCCTCTGCAGGTCTTTGAGTTGCCTTCACAACAACATAGAGAAGGGACTAGAAACAAACAGCAGAAGAAGCAGAAGCAAAGAAAATACAGCTGAAAAAACCAGAGCAGAAAGTCTAAAAATGTAAACACAAAATTAGTGCAGAAAGTACATGAGTAGATATCTCTTACTGGATAGAACTGGAGGAAACACATCCTGAGGAACATCGGGATCTTCTTGTTTACAGTCCTGTGGGAGAAGAGGACGGGGACATCTCTCTGGTGTTGTCCTCTTACTGGATAGGACTGGAGGAGACACATACAGGGACTGAATTCATTCCTTACATACAGATAATTATAGGCAGTGGCGTAACTAGAGTGCGATGGGCCCCGGTGCGAAATTTAGACCTGGGCCTACCTCCGGACGTTGGTCAGTACAGTTCTAAGTCATATATACACATTATTGTCTCCCAGACTGGGCCCTATTGTGACCCAAGGTGTGGGCCTATCCTGGTGTGTATATATACTATATACATACTTATATTTATCCCAGTCTAGTGTGTGTGTATGCACTGGATGTATATATATACACATATATATAATATATATATATATATATATATATATATATATATATATATATATATATATATATATATATATATATATATATACACATCCAGTGCATACACACACACTAGGCTGGGAGATTATGTATATATATATATATTTATTTATTTATCCCAGCCTAGTGTGTGTATGCACTGGATGTATATTATATTATATTATATTATATTATATATATATATATATATATATATATATATACACACACACACACACACTAGGCTGGGATTTATATATGTATTTTTTATGTAGGTATGTATGATATCGCGCGCGGCAAGATATCAAAGTCCCGGCGCTTTGTTTGTGACGTCACCACGCTGGGACTCTGATGTCCTGCACGTTCACTCATGCAGCAGTGCAGGGAAATCATATTTCCCAGTATTACCGCAGAGGTTAACTATATCGGCGCGCTGTATGCGCCGATATAGTTAACAGTAGCGCAGCTCCGGTTGGGCGTCCTCTGAGCACGGGGCCCCCCTCCCCCGGTAGCTGCGCTACTGTTTGAAAGTAAAGTAACAGCTGAGAGGAGCCGGCTGTTTCACTGAACGGCGGGCGCCAGCCGCGGGCCCCAAACCTGCCCGGTCCCGGTCGCTACGCTCCTGATTATAGGCCGTGTGTATTTAGTCCTGTCTATTACCTGGTGATGTGAGGGGCTGGGGATCCTTCATCATGACGTCCTTGTACAGATCTTTGTGTCCTTCTAAATACTCCCACTCCTCCATGGAGAAATAGACAGTGACGTCCTGACACCTTATAGGAACCTGACACATACAATGATACCGTCACCCCCGATCCCTTCATAGCGTTACTGTATAATGTCCCAGCATTCCCAGCAGTGTCACCTCTCCAGTCAGCAGCTCAATCATCTTGTAGGTGAGTTCTAGGATCTTCTGCTCATTGATGTCCTCATGTATCGGGAGGTGATGTGGAGGCCCCGTGATTGGGCTCAGGGGTCTTCCCCATCCCTCAGACACAGGGGCCTGACAGCGCTCACTAGAGGTCTTCTTCACTACTGTGTAATCCTGGTTATGGAGAGACACAGTAATAAATCTCACTACAGACATTTCCAGAGTCCTCACCTCTCCAGTTCTGTCCATCTGTTATTCCCATAGATAAGAATGATGTAATGTGACGTCATCAGAATCTCTCACCTCTCCAGTAAGCCGGAAGAGGATCTCTAGGGTGAGGTGTAATATCCTCTCCGCCATCTTGTCCCTGTCCATATCCATCCTTCACGGGGCAATCAGGAGAATTCTCTTCTATAGAAGATCTCCACTGAGAGGATCCGATATTGTAGGGACCTGAATGGGGAGAAGATGACGATGTAACATCATAAAGAATCCTGTACCGTAATATAATTACTGGAGACTTTATATGGCATGAAGGAGAAGACAATTCATGGTTTTGGGCTGCAGGAACCGAAATGAAGATTCTTGATCCAATAATATTAAGAAGCGGCTTTTACTTGACATGTATGGAACGTGACTATTTTATAATATTCATCGGTTTGCTTGTTTTGTTTTTTTGTTGTTTTTTTGTATGCTTGCAGGTTTTTAGCTTTGCAGACTTTTTTGGCTGATTTTTAAACTGCAATTTTTTAAAAAATATTTGCAAAATTACTGCATAATAATGACACTGAAAAAGACGTGGGTGTGCGGGAGGACGAGAAAACCAACCAGAGCCAGGAAGCTGCTGCCGAGGCAGATAACATAATAGGATGCAGTGAACGAGGCACAGATGTTCCGGACAAGAACAGTTTTGCCTCTATACAAGTCACTAGTGCGGCCACACTTACAATATTCTGCACAATTTCGGGCTCCAGTGAATGAGGAGGACATAACTGAACTAGAGCGGGGGCAGAGAAGAGCGACCATTAAAGGAATGGAAGGTCTGCAATAGGAGGACAGGTTAGCAAGCTTGGGGTTATTTATTTGGAAACACAAAGTCTATGGGGCGATTTTATTACAATGTACAAGTATATCAGGGGCATTACTGAGATATTTCTAATGAGCTTTTTACAACTGAGGCCTGCAATGATGACAAGGAGGTTCAATCATAATCACAGATGGGGATTCTTTACTGTAAGAGCAGTGAGAATATGGAACTCTCTGACACATGATGTGAGAAATGTTGATAGACTACAAAAATTCAAGGCGGGCTTGGATGCCTTCCGTAAAATGTATATTATGGCAGGTTATCAGGACTAGATTTTGTGATGGGACATTGATCCAGGGAACTAGTCTAATATTTTTAGTCATGAAGGAATTTTTCCCCTTGTAAAGGTATTCGCACCCCCGAAGCGTTTCCACTTATTTTAGCGTCATACCCACAAATGTAAATGCATTTTGTGATTTTATGTGATATACCAGCAATAAGTAACAAGTATTTGTGAAGAGTAAAGGAAATGATAGATAGTTTTTTAAATATTTAAACCTATAACTCTGAATATTATGATGTGGATTTGTATTAAGCCCCTTGTAGTATGATGCCCCTGAGTGACCAATTGCCTTCAGAAGTCACATAATTAGTAAATTGAGTCACCTGTATCATTTATTCTCAGTATAACTACAGCTGTTTTGTGAAGGTTTCATACGTTTTGTTTGAGAACATTAGGGATCAAATAGCATCTTGAAAACCAAGGAACCGGGGGCATGTCCTGGCTATGGAAAAGTGAGGACGTGTTTGTCTCAGCTCCTGCCACCGGACTACATTACTGACAATTAAACCAGCCCAAGAGTCTGGAAGAAAAGAATATGCAGCGGAGGAGAAGGGAGAGCACCCAGGGGCCCAGCAGAAAAGCGTCACGGACAGAGGAGAAGGGAATTAGAGGCTTCCTTACCGGGCCGAAGCAGAGGACAGCACTGCAGACATCTCCCAAGATGGAGAGGCAGGGGAAGCCCAAGCAGCAGCAGAGACAGAGGGAGGAAAGCACCCGGGCAGCGGAGGAGAGGCAGCTGATAACCCCAGACAGCCAGTATACAAGGTCTCAGGTACAGGGGATCCCTGGAGCAGGGAGCATGGGTACAACAGAAGAAAGAAAAATCCAGCTTCCGGAGTAGTAGTAAAACTGATGCAAAATTTTATTAAAGGACGTAAAAATTAATGTGATGACAAAAATAGGGAGCCCATATGTGGCGTAAGGCTATGCGTTTCGAACGCTGCCTGCGTTCTTTGTCAAGCCTACTCCGGAAGCTGGATTTTTCTTTCTTCTATTGGACCCTTGCACTGCCAGAGTATTATCCTTGCATGCCGGACTTTGCCCCAGTTGAGCTGGATCACCTTTTTTCCTTCAGCATGGGTACAACCCCCACCATTGCTGATTGCAGACCTGCAGTGGGGAGGCCTCAGGAGGGGGGAGAGGTGCCCTTACCCCGTCACAGAAGGAGGACAATAATAAATCTCAAGCAGAGGCTGTTAATGCTGCAAATGGGGAACAGGGCCCTGCTAGTGGAAATCTCCTATCTTCAGTGAGACACAGCCTGAGTCAAAGTGTGTATGATATGGAAATGCAAGCAGAGTTAGAGCCTGCCACAAGTACAATAAGATCACATGAACCAGGAGTGCTGACAGAACTTAATGAAATCCGGGCACACATCTCTTCTATGCCCACCAGAGAAGATATGGAGACATATATAGCAAGGCTGGAACAGGCATACCGCACAGAGCTGTCGGCCCTGAGGCGGGAGGTGGAAAGAGTGGACAATCAGAACCAAATACAGGCAGCTAAAATACAGAATATAGAAGATACCACTCAGGCACAAGGGGCCATTTTGGATCAACACTCCCGCCAAATACAATATATGGTGGAAGCAATGGACGATGCTGAAAACAGGGCCGGAGAAACAATTTAAGGGTCCGGGGTTTACCAGAGTCTGTTGAACCTAAGGATCTCCAGAGAGCCCTCCAAGTGATGTTTAATGAGATTCTGGGTGAACCATCAAGCCAACCCCTGGAGCTAGACAGAGTGCATAGAGCGCTTGGCCCTAGACCTACACAGAATGACAGACCTCGAGATGTGATTTGCAGGGTCCACCGTTATGTCCTTAAAGAGGCCATCCTGTTTAAGTTGCGCAGTGGAGTTTCACCAGCATACGAGGGGAGCCAAGTCCAGATTCTGCAGGACTTATCCCGTTTCACTTTACAAAGAAGGAGAGCACTGAAACCTCTCCTGGACATGCTCCGTTCGTATGAGTTTCAATACAGCTGGGGATTTCCTTTCAGCCTGCAGGTCAGACACGCGGGAAGAATGCATGTTCTTAGGAACCCGACTGATATGCCATCGTTTGCTGCACCCCTGGACATTCCATTGGTGCCTATAGAGGAATGGCCGGTGTTTCCAATGGGGGTATGGGGTGCTGCCCCAGATGGTGATCGGATGCGTGGCCCTCGAAGAGGAAGACCAGTCTGATGTTTAAGGAGTTATTGGTTTATAAACAAAAATTCATTGGTTTCTCAATAGAATGTACCTCCCAGTTTTGCTATAAATTTTTTTTGCCAGGGGGATTAAGTCTTTCTGATTATGAGGGGGGGGTTCCCTCCCGCCTTCCTGGAAAAGGGGGCACCCCCTGACGGTGTATAGCACAATATTCTCTCTAGACCTTGTGTCCTCACATTATATAGGGCTCTGGATGACAAACTAAGTTGAATAATTGCTTATTGTTAGTCCAGGGCAGGGGGCTCCTTTGTAGAAAGTTCCCTCCCTGATTGGGATAACACGCCATAAAGGAGTGGCGTAGTCTCACCATCCCTAGGTTAGACAGTTTGGTATTCTCTTATACCTATACAGTTACTTTTAGTCTTTTTAGACCCGACGTTAGGGTCTTGTTGTAACCTTGCAGGCGGGAGGCACTCTGACCTCCTTGCCTTTGGTTTCTACTGCTTTGTTGGTAGTTTCTTTTGTATTCTCGACCTTCTTACCTCTTCTCTTTTATTTCCTCTTCTCTTTCCCTGCTCTTCCTATCCTACTTGCCTGCACATCTCTCTCTCTCCCTAATCCCCGAACCTATCCCTAGAGTCCCCACCGTTCCTCCGCATTGGAATGACGCAGATTAATTGGGGTTCACTAAATGTGAGGGGACTTAATGTCCCGCAAAAACGCTCCCAGATATTTTTAGACATGCACAAAAAAAAAAAAAGAGTCCATATACTATTGATCCAAGAAACACATTTTAAAACGGGCCACCTCCCCATCTTTAGAAACATATATTACACTAACTGGGTCCACAGTTCCAACCCAGAGTCAAAATCCAAGGGAGTGTCCATAGGCATTCATAAGTCCCTAGTGCACACAGTTCTAGATACATGGGTGGACACGGAGGGAAGATTTATATTCCTGAAAATTAATGTTAACTCATCCATCTTTACCATTGTCAATTGGTATCTACCGAATAGAGATCCGGCGACGACCTGCTCCTCTCTCCTGTCATCACTGGATGAATTCGCAGAAGGGACCGTGATCGTGGGCGGTGATTTACACTTCACTTTGGACCCTAAGGTAGACACAACGTCGGGACATAACTTTCTCTCAATAAGGAAACTAACGAAGGTTAAACGTTGTATACAGGAACTCAGATTAGTGGATGCATGGAGAACACTACACCCAGTAGACCGTGACTACACATATTTTTCCCCGGCTCACTCTTCGTACAGCCGCATAGACCTATTCCTTGTAAGTCAGAAGGCCCTGACATGGCAGATACAGGCCTCTATAGGCAGTATCCCTTGGTAAGATCATGCCCCCATATTTTTGAGCCTCACTATGCCGGATGGGCCTGGGAGGCCGTGGTCTTGGCGGTTGAATGATAGTCTGCTGAGGGACCAGGGATGCTTGAAAGACCTGCAGAACACAATAGATGAATTCTTGGAGATGCACTCAGGAGACACTACTACCCTACCTGTTCAATGGGAGACACTAAAGTGTGTGTTGAGAGGGATTCTGATCAAACATGGGGCTAGGATTAAGAGGGAGAGAGCCCAAACTATTCTGTCTCTACTTCAGAATATTTCAGACCTAGAGAAGATCCATAAGCAGACATTATCCCCGGTGACACTGACAGAGCTAGTTAAAAACAGAGAGGAACTTAAATCCATTCTGGACCGACAATACGAGCGCCACAGGAATAGACTAAAAAGATTTATGTATGAATATGCGGACAAATGTGGCAGACCACTAGCTAGGTTATTACATCCGAGGGGGGACCCCAGTCACATCCCTACGATCAAAAAATCGGACGGCCTTTTGACTCAGAACCCAATCCACATAGCGGAGCAGTTTCAAAAATATTATAGTGACCTTTACAACATAAGGGGCAAATTTGGGGATATGCCACAAGAAGCTTTGGAGACTAAAATAAATGATTACATACTTAAAACAGCCGACTATACCCAATACTGAGGTTGAAAACCTAGAAGCAGACTTTACAGAGACAGAAGTGGCATCTATTATCAGGGATTCTCCCTCAGGCAAAAGCCCAGGTCCGGACGGGTTTACCCCCAAGTTCTATAAAATTTTTCAGACT
This sequence comes from Anomaloglossus baeobatrachus, assembly GCF_048569485.1. Classification (NCBI taxonomy): domain Eukaryota; kingdom Metazoa; phylum Chordata; class Amphibia; order Anura; family Aromobatidae; genus Anomaloglossus; species Anomaloglossus baeobatrachus. The sequence continues at coordinate 965,066 of NW_027441786.1, read as the reverse complement.
CAGTTATCCCCGTTCATGACCAAAGTATTTAACTCCATATCTGAAAACTCCCAGTGGGTAGCGCAGTCTCTTGAATCACACATATGTGTTATCCCCAAACCGGGAAAGGACCACTTGCTGGTTACAAATTACAGACCCATCTCACTGATTAATTTAGATTTGAAATTTTTCTCTAAAGCACTTGCCAACAGACTTGCCCTGTCCCTGCCTGGGATAATACATACGGACCAGGTGGGATTTGTAAAAGGCCGGGAGGCACGGGACAACACCAACAAATTGTTCCTCCTGATGGCTCGGTCGAGGGCTCAGTCTCTCCCCATGTGTTTACTTTCAGTGGACGCGGAGAAGGCCTTCGACCGGGTCAGTTGGAGCTTTATGATGGCAGCCTTGAGACAGGTGGGTTTGGGTCAGAAATTTTTGGGTAGAATTGCGTCCCTGTATACGAGACCCTCAGCAAAAGTCAGGACAAATGGGTTTCTATCATCATCCTTTCTGGTCCACAATGGAACGAGACAGGGATGTCCACTGTCGCCCCTCTTATACGTCATAGTCATGGAGCACCTTGCGGTCGCCCTGAGAAGCAACACAAGCATCCACGGGATAGAGGCGGGGGGGGAGAACCGTAAGCTGGCTCTATTCGCGGATGACCTTCTCATGTTCATTTCCCGTCCTTGCTCAAGGAGTTCGAAGAGTTTGGCAACTTAAGCAACTTCAAAGTAAATTTTTCCAAATCAGAGGCCATGAACGTGACTTTATCGGCAGAATACCTTGCGAGAGTATCACAAAACTTCCCTTTTAAGTGGCAACCGTCAGTTTTAAAATATCTAGGAGTTATGGTACCTAGGGATCCAGCAAAAATTGTATATCACAATTTTTTCCCCTTATTAGAAAGAACAATCAGGGACTTAAAGAAATATGACAAAAAGAGATTGACGTGGTTTGGGCGTATAAACGCGATAAAAATGGATGTGTTACCGAGGTTCCTGTTCCTGTTTCAGACAATACCCATACAGCTACCGCTAAGTTACTTCTCCAAGATCCGGACAGCCTTGTCTGGGTTTGTCTGGGGGAACAGGAGACCCCGAACAGGAATTAAAACTCTGACCAGACACAAAAGTGACAGGGGAACGGGGCTCTCAAATTTTCAGTTATATTACAAGGCAGCTATCCTAACGAGATTACTGGACTGGCATTTTCATGGTAATTCGAAACAATGGGTGGTGATTGAACAGGATGTGCTGGGAACTCCCTTACATTTACTTCCATGATTAGAGAAAGAAAATAGGATCTAGATAGCGAAAGGAATGGAGTTCACGTGGACAGCGATGGGGATGTGGGAAGGAGAGATAAAAAAGGGATCTCTCTCTCAGGAGCAGGGCCCACTTTCCCCCGTATTTGGTAATAAGAAGTTCCCCCCAGGACTCCACTCCCATAGATTCGGGGGATTTACTCGGGCGGATGATACTCGTTTTTGTCACGTGCTCCAGGGACACACCCTACCAACTTATACTTCCATGCAGGCCACAGGGAGAGAGATTTCCTGGATGGAATATATGCAGATGAAATCTTTCCTCTCGTACCAGGACAGGGAGAGAAGGATGAGGACACCCCCTACTCCATATGAGAAAATATTTTTACAGGGGTCATCACCTGGACATGGCATCTCACTCATTTATAAAATGCTGAACCAGAGAAATAGGGTGGATAAACCTCACTTTGTCTGTAGGTGGGGAGAGGAACTGGGAGAGGATATTCCAGAGGACGATTGGAGCAGAGCGTACCTGTGGACCCACAAGCTTTCCTTGGCGTGCGCCGCTCAAGAGAAAAGTTATAAAATTCTCACAAGGTGGTACCATTACCCGACTAAATTACATGCTATATTTCCCTCTGTGTCTGATGTGTGCTGGAGGTGTGGCACAGACACAGGTACAATGCTACACATATGGTGGAGCTGTACTAAGCTGCAACCCTTTTGGGACTCAGTGTTCTACCTGTACAAAAAGATGAGCGGAGGTGAAATAGAAAAATCCCCCCAGGTTGCTCTTCTTTCTATGCTCCCAGGAGCTATTAAAACACAAAAAAGGGACATGTTGCGATTTTGCCTGGCGGCTGCCCGTATGATTATCCCACGATTTTGGAAACAGACTAGATGCCCTATGGTGCTGGATTGGTTGGAGGTAATGACAAACCTCCAGAGAATGGAGGAGCTGACAGCAGAACTAAATGGGAACACAGAAAAATGTACTACAGTTTGGAGACCATGGATTATGTTCATGGAGTCCCCAGAGTTTGTGGAGAGTTTGGCGAGCTTTTTGAACTGAGAAACGGTGGGGAGTCTCATTCCTCCCCCCCCTTTTTTTCTTTTCTTTTCTTGCTTTCCCCCCTCTCCCTCCTTCTCTCTAATTTCCTCTTCTTTATGCTTGTATCTTTCCTCTTCTTTCTTTCTTTTCTGAACATTAGTCTGCATTTTTCTAGTTTCATTTTTTATATGAAAAGATTTATCAATAATTCATAAGACAATAGACATACAAGGAGAATGAGTATATTAGGATACGGGAAGTCAAAAGAAGTGGGAATTCTGACCTATAATTTATAAGTGGTTGTATGGTAATAGCACAAAGATAATTTGAAGAATTCCAAGAAATTTAGTAATGTAACAATTTCTGGATGTTATCCTGGCATTGAGAAAATGATGTTTGTGTATTGTAATTGCACAAATGATATGTTTGTATGTTGACAACAGTTTCATCAATAAAACAGATTTGAAATAAAACCAAGGAACCCACCAGACAGGTCAGAGATAAAGATGTAGAGAAAAGTAAAGCAGGGTTCAGTTATAAAAAAAAAAATAGCCAAACCTCTGAACATTTCACTAAGCACTTTTCAATTAATCATCCAAAAATAGCAGGAGTACAGTGTGGAGACATGAGGGTCAGTGGGTACAGTCGACCACTGGCCTGGCGGTCTTCAGAAACACTGCTTGGACCAGGGCTCATCCCACTGAACGTTCACACTCATTTTTTGTGGGCAGAACACTTCTCAGACAACACAGGGTGAGGGAACCACAACTTGGTAGGACGTTACTGGTTCTCCAACAGGCAAACACGTATCGTACATTCCCAGAAACAACATAAGGTGGTACAAACGACAGAGTCTCTCTCATCCGTTGGCTGTCAAGTGATTAGAATATTTGTGACTTTGCGACTTCCTGGGCAAACTATCCTAGTCAGCAGCACCTCGCTTTTAATGAGCACCCACTGAGAGGAGATAGCGGCAAGCTTAGAAAGCTGACTGAGCACAGCAAGATATGTAGCCAGGCAACTGAATTGTCCTCACCTGGGTTAACCAGGCACAATTGTGGACTCAGCATTGAGCAGTGAAGCAGATCTCTGATCTTCCAGCTAAAAATGTGGATTTTAGGCTGAAGTCCTGCAAAATGAATGTGGAAAGAGGAGCAAAGTCCTCTGCGTAATATTCCTCTAATTGACGTAGTCAAAGAGGCTGAGGCAATCCATATTGAACAGGCAAAAGGGCTCCAATCAGTCTGACATGAAACAATGGCTAACTTCTCTTGATTTGGCAATCAAAGAAACAAAAGATCTGGCCTAATTAAGAACAGTTCATCACTCACACAAATCTCCAGTTGCCGAGTTGTCACATATAGCACAACTGCAAAACTGCAAAACGACAAAGACATGGCCGTTCACCTAAACTGACATCCCGACAAAGGAGAGCACTAATTATACAGAAGCTGCCAAGAGGCCTATGGTCAGTGGAAAAGCAGGAGCGATCCAGAGCTCAGGGGGAAAATCTGTCCACAGGACAACTATAAGTCATAAACTCCACAAATTTGGTCTTTATAAAAGAATGAATTTTTTTAAAAGCAAAAGAATAAGAATTGAAAATTTCTTCACAGACGCCTTCATCCAATTTACCTGAGATAGAGCTGTTTTATAAAGTAGCAGGGGCAAAAATGTCATCTCTAGATGTGCAAAGCTGGTAGACGCATGCCCCAAGAGACTGGCAGCAGTAACTGCAGTGAAAGGAGGTCGTGCAAAGTATTCACTCAGGGGGCTGAATACTAATGCACATCACAATTTTTAGAGTTACATTTCTTAACATATTTAGAAATTCATGTATAATTTCCTTTATACTTAACAAATGTTTGCTACTTTGTGTTGTTATCACATTAAAGGGGTGGTTCACCCATTTTTTTTATTTTCTGTATGAGCTCTACTTACCTTTCTAGGCGTCTTCTCCATTGGCTTCTGTTTCCAGTTCTGGCACTGAGCGGCGCTATGCTGCACGCTCAGTGCCAGTCACATGACCCCCTGGAGCTGTGGCCGCCGGCATCCTCTGACGTCCCGGCATTTCCGGGCTCTCAAACAAGACGGGTATGTCACAGGATGCCGGCGCCACTCAGATTGAGTGACAGGGCTGTGGGCGGTGACTACCGCACGTCACAGCCCAGCATCGAGGGGAGGAGCCGGAGGACGTCAGTGTGGAGCCGGCGTCCTGCAGAGAGGCTGAGACACGGGGCGCCAGTGTGCAGTACAGGGGGGGTCTTTAGCTGAATCCCCCCCTGCACGTAAGTATGTGCTCACACTGTCCACCCGCCCGCTCTGCTGCGATGTCAGGAGAGCGGCCGGTGTCGGGCAGTGTGATCATCTGCTCCTCCCAGCAGCAAGACACTGGCAGGCATGTCACCGCTGTGCTCTGCCATCTGTCCTGCTGCATGGGACCAACTGTCTGCACTCTGTCACCTGCACCACAAGTCACAGAGTGGAGACAGTTGGTGACAGAGCACCTCTGCCCCCCCCTCTTCTTTCCCCACTCTCTTCTCTCCCCCCACTCTTCTCCCCCTCCCCTCTTCCCCCTCTTCTCTGCCCCCCTCTTATCCCTCTCTCCCCTCTTATCCCTCTCTCCCCTCTCTCCCCTCCCCTCTCTTTTCCCTCGCTCTCTTCCCCCCTCGCTCTCTTTTCCTCCCCCCTGCGCTCTCTTTTCCTCCCCCCTCGCTCTTTTTTCCTCCCCTCTCGCTCTCTTTTCCTCCCCCCTCGCTCTCTTTTCCTCCCCCCTCGCTCTCTTTTCCCCCCCTCGCTCTCTTTTCCCCCCCTCGCTCTCTTTTCCCCCCCTCGCTCTTTTTCCCCCCCTCGCTCTCTTTTTCTCCCCCCTCGCTCTCTTTTCCTCCCCCCTCGCTCTCTTTTCCTCCCCCCTCGCTCTCTTTTCCTCCCCCCTCGCTCTCTTTTCCTCCCCCCTCGCTCTCTTTTCCCCCCCTCGCTCTCTTTTCCTCCCCCCTCGCTCTCTTTTCCTCCCCCCTCGCTCTCTTTTCCTCCCCCCTCGCTCTCTTTTCCTCCCCCCTTGCTCTCTTTTCCTCCCCCCTCGCTCTCTTTTCCTCCCCCCTCGCTCTCTTTTCCTCCCCCCTCGCTCTTTCCCCCCCTGCGCTCTCTTTTCCTCCCCCCTGCGCTCTCTTTTCCTCCCCCCTGCGCTCTCTTTTTTTCCTCCCGCGCTCTCTTTTCCCCCCCTCGCTCTCTTTTCCCCCCCTCGCTCTCTTTTCCCCCCCTCGCTCTCTTTTCCCCCCTCGCTCTCTTTTCCCCCCCTCGCTCTCTTTTCCCCCCCTCGCTCTCTTTTCACCCCCTCGCTCTCTTTTCCCCCCTCGCTCTCTTTTCCCCCCTCGCTCTCTTTTCCCCCCCTCGCTCTCTTTTCCCCCCCTCGCTCTCTTTTCCCCCCCTCGCTCTCTTTTTCTCCCCCCTCGCTCTCTTTTCCTCCCCCCTCGCTCTCTTTTCCTCCCCCCTCGCTCTCTTTTCCTCCCCCCTCGCTCTCTTTTCCTCCCCCCTCGCTCTCTTTTCCTCCCCCCTCGCTCTCTTTTCCTCCCCCCTCGCTCTCTTTTCCTCCCCCCTCGCTCTCTTTTCCCCCCCTCGCTCTCTTTTTCCCCCCCTCGCTCTCTTTTTCCCCCCCTCACTCTCTTTTTCTCCCCCCTCGCTCTCTCTTCCTCCCCCCTCGCTCTCTTTTCCTCCCCCCTCGCTCTCTTTTCCTCCCCCCTCGCTCTCTTCTCCCCCCCGCTCGCTCTCTTTCCCCCCCCCGCCCGCTCGCTCTCTTCCCCCCCCCGCTCGCTCTCTTTCCCCCCCCGCTCGCTCTCTTCCCCCCCCCCCGCTCGCTTTCTTTTCCTCCCCCCCCTCGCTCGCTCTCTTTTCCCTCGCTCTCTCCTGGCATGGTCAGTACAGAAATCTCTCCATCGTGGAGGGGTGAGAGGGAGTAATAAACATGGAGTCCCTACTGTGTTTGTGTATTTATTTCTAATAAAGTATTTTTCTCTGTGTGGTCTTTTTTTTTTAACCCTTTATTGGAGATTCTTAATGGCCAGGTCAACCTTGGCCTGACATTTAGAATCTCGGGCTTTATACCAGCGGGTAAAACATAGCTGGTATTAACCCCTTATTACCCAGCGTGCCACCTGCCACCAGGGCCACTGGAAGAGTTGGATACAGCGCCAGAAGATGGCGCTTCTATAAAAGCGCCATTTTCTGGGGCGGCTGTGGACTGCAATTCGCAGCGGGGGGCCCAGAAAGTTTGGGCACCCTTCACTGCGGATTCCAATCCCCAGCTGCCTAGTTGTACCTGGCTGGACTCAAAAATTCGGCGAAGCCCATGTCATTTTTTTTTTAATTATTTCATGAAATTCATGAAATAAAAAAAAAAAAAGGGCTTCTCTATATTTTTGGTTCCCAGCCGGGTACAACTAGGCAGCTGGGGGTTGGGGGCAGCCCGTAGCTGCCTGCTGTACCTGGCTAGCATACAAAAATATGGCGAAGCCCACGTCATTTTCTTAAAAACGTTTTCAGGGAAAAACCTTTATAAAAAAAAAAAAATGCTTCCCTGCATTTCTATTGCCAGTGAAAGTAACACCAAGCAGCGGGGGCTAGCAGCCAGTAGCTGCTTTGGTTACCCTTAGCAACAGAAAATGCAGCGGGAGCCCACAAACAATGTGATTTTTTTTTTTTTTTTTTTTTTTAATTTATTTTTTTTTTAAAAAAAAACGGCATGGGCTTCGCCCATCGAGCACCAGAGCATTTTACTGCTCAATTCATCCCAAGTAATCAGATGACTCCAGTGTCGGCCGATTACTTGTTCTGTGTCCCCCTGCATCCATCGCAGCGTGTACGGGCTGTGAGGTCAGCGGAGTGGAGACAGTGACATGCTCTGCTCTGACACATAGTGTGCTGCATGTCACTATCTTTCTCCACTCTGGCACTTGTAGTGCAGGTGACCGGATGCTGCATTTCACGTTTTTGCCGCGATTTGGTGCCTTTTTTGCTGCGTTTTTGCTCACTGCGTTTTTAATCAGTGCACAATGCCATTAAAGATTGTTGATGAAAAAAATAAAAAAGGTCTGATGTCATTTCCTTATTCAAAATGTTCATTGTATGCAGGAGAGCAGACAGCAGCTGCAGAACTACAAGGCTCAGCATCCTCCATCCAGGACTGTATGCAGTTTTTTACCCAAAAAGAAAAAAAAAATGACGTGGGCTTCGCCATATTTTTGTATGCTAGCCAGGTACAGCAGGCAGGTACGGGCTGCCCCCAACCCCCAGCTGCCTAGTTGTACTCGGCTGGGAACCAAAAATATAGAGAAGCCCTTTTTTTTTTTTAATTATTTCATGAATTTCATGAAATAATTTAAAAAAAAAATGACGTGAGCTTCACCTAATTTTGGTGTCCAGCCGGGTACAATTAGGCAGCTGGGGATTGGAATCCACAGTGCAGGGTGCCCATGCTTTCTGGGCACCCCCACTGCGAATTGCAGTCCGCAGCCACCCCAGAAAATGGCGCTTTCATAGAAGCGCCATCTTCTGGCGCTGTATCCAACTCTTCCAGCTGCCCTGAAGCCGGGTGGCTAGCCGGGTAATAATGGAGTTAGGACTAGCTGTATATTATCAGCTAGCCCTAAGCCCGAAATTCATGGTGTCACGCCAATATTAGACATGGCCACCATGAATTTCTAGTAATGATAAGAAAAAAAAAAAAACACAACACACAGAAAAATATTTTTATTAGAAATAAAACACAACACAATTAGTGACTCCATCTTTATTGAAATAAACCCCCCTCCGCAGTAATCCTGGGTCAGGGTCCCGCGCCGTCCAATCCGGATCCAATATCATCTGATCGGTTTGCTGGAAGGAAGGCAAAGCGATCAGATGATGTGTCAGGATAAAGGATGTGAATCACATCATACATCAGCTGATTGTATAAAAGCCGATTATACAATCAGCTGATGCATCAGTGCAAAAAAAAATAAAAATAAATAAATACTCACGTCTGTGCTGATGACCGGCAGCTCCTGGAGCGGAGTCTGATCCTGGCCCATCACTGCAGGAGCTGCCGGTAATCAGCTGATGAAGTCCCCTGACGGCAGGATCAGCTGATAGCCAGGCAAGAAAAAGCCGGCGAGAATTGATCATCTGATGCGTCAGGTGACTGCATCAGGTGATCCACGGCCAGGTCCTGCAAGCTTCGTACGTGCCCCGGGGAGACTGCACACAGCCAGAGCGGCGGGACCGAGACAGGGGCTGGAAGCAAGCATGGCACCCGGACCCTGCAGACAGGTGAGTATGACATACACACTCACATACACACTCACACATACACACTGTATATACACACACACACTGTATATACGCACACACACACTGTATATACGCACACACACACTGTATATACACGCGCACACACTTTCTTCTCCTGGCTGTGCAGACAGAGCTGCTGTATATCTGTGATTTCTCTGAGTGCACATCCACTGGGAAGAGGCAGGGAGGAGGGTTTGGGTGAGAGCAGAGTGGGTGTATTAGACACAATGGGTGTGTTAGATAAGCTAGACACCGCCCTAAAGCCACAAAGAATTCTGGGACTTGTAGGAACTGAACACAGGAAGTCAGAGGAGAGATTAACCCCATCAGAGCTGGAGCCAGCAATGAGCATGTGCTGCTAGTGCACAATGAAAGGTAATTTTGCTGAAAAAACATAATAGATGTGTTGAGGGGCACATATTAGCAAGATTTATCAGAAAAAAAAAAATCAGTTTTGGTAACTGGACAACTTCTTTAAACCCGTTATACCGGCAGACGGGATGTGACCGGAGGCAGAAATATTCAGGGAAGGGAAAGATTTTACACTTTGTAGATAAATCCTCTCTTCCCGGGATGTAACGGCCTCTAATGCCGGGATCACACGGCCGGATAACAAATCATCACAGCTTCATCCAGAAAACTAGGACAAGTCTTTTCTTATTTGTCATCCATATACAATCCGGTATTTACAGCCGCTATTAATAATTTACAAGACCGTTTACAGCTTCCTCCATTACAGAACTGCAATGTACCCGTAACACAATGTCTGCTGTATGGTGGAGCTGGTGGGAATCTGATGGTTTGTGCAGACACAGACCTGAATGGACGAGTCTCCTCCGATTTACAGAAGACACTAGAGGATGATGGGATTATTCTCACACGCAGATTCTGTCAGTGAGAAAGAAAATCCCCATCTGCACTGCCACATCCAATAACAATGGTCTGAGGGCGAGACGTTGTGTTATTTTATGGACAGCACTGAAAATACAGTAGTGTGAACGAGAACTAAAAGGAATCAAAGCTCTTATCTCTCCTAATCCTGCCATCTCCACCGCTCTCATTACACAAGTATAACACATATAATACTGGAGGATAAAACAAGACTGAGCACAAGACCTTCACAGCCGTCTACACATCATAGGGAGATTTCATGGCACCTTCTCTCCATCTACCTGATGGTCCTGAGGAACATCGGGATCTTCTTGTTTACAGTTCTGTGGGAGAAGAGGACGGGGACATCTCTCTGGTGTTGTCCTCTTACTGGATAGAACTGGAGGAGACACATACAGGGACTGAATTCATTCCTTACATACAGATAATTATAGGCCGTGTGTATTTAGTCCTATTACCTGGTGATGTGAGGGGCTGGGGAACCTCCATCATGACGTCCTTGTACAGATCTTTATGTCCTTCTAAATACTCCCACTCCTCCATGGAGAAATAGACGGTGACGTCCTGACACCTTATAGGAACCTGACACATACAATGATACCGTCACCCCCGATCCCTTCATAGCGTTACTGTATAATGTCCCAGCATTCCCAGCAGTGTCACCTCTCCAGTCAGCAGCTCAATCATCTTGTAGGTGAGTTCTAGGATCTTCTGGTCATTGATGTCCTCATGTATCGGGGGGTGAGGTGGAGGCCCCGTGATTGGGCTCAGGGGTCTTCCCCATCCCTCAGACACAGGGGCCTGACAGCGCTCACTAGAGGTCTTCTTCACTACTGTGTAATCCTGGTTATGGAGAGACACAGTAATAAATCTCACTCCAGACATTTCCAGAGTCCTCACCTCTCCAGTTCTGTCCATCTGTTATTCCCATAGATAAGAATGGTGTAATGTGACGTCATCAGAATCTCTCACCTCTCCAGTAAGCCGGAAGAGGATCTCTAGGGTGAGGTGTAATATCCTCTCCGCCATCTTGTCCCTGTCTCTATCCATCCTGCATAGGAGATTCTCTTACACAGAATAAAATCACTGAGAGGATCCGATATTATAAGGCCCTGAATGAGAAGGAGATGAGCTGATATGTAAAATTAATGGAGATAATGGAGGTGAGATATCATTTGAGTAGGAAAAAAAAAATCAACGTGAAATGTGCTATGTAAGTAGTAAAACCGACCGATAAAAGTAGCACATTATCTGTATAATAATACACAATCCTTCATACGACAATGTGAATGGAAAAATAAAAGAGTAATTTCTCCCGGAATAAGAGTAGGAAAATACGAAAGAGCAAAAATAAAACATTTCCCAGTTTTTCGGTTAAGAACAGTGCAATGGAATTAGGATTCAATGTTTTCTTGTTTATAATGGAAGAAGAGGGGCCACACATGGCGTACGGATCTGTGCACTCGCTGACGCGCACAATTTACCACCTATTTCTTGTATGAATGCAGCAAAATAGTGAAAATTAACCCAATTCTAAAATATGCTCCCATTATATTTCAGTCCTAAACTAGAAAAAGTATGTAAATAACAAAGTTTAGATATTCTAAACTGGTTTTGGAGCTTGTAGACTTTAACCCCTTCAAGACCGCGGGCAGTAAAATTATGTCCTAGCTGTCATAGTGTTTATTCCCTCACGCTGCTGCAGGCAGCCGGCGGAGATAGGCGCACACCTCAGCTGATTTGTACAGCTAAGATGTGTGCCTAGCAGGTACCAGCAGATCCGCGATCTGCTCGTGCCTATTAACCACCTAAATGGCGCTGTCAAAATGTGACAGCCTCAGTATAATCGCAATCGCCATAAAACCTCTACTCACAGGCCTCCACCAGAAGTCAGGTAATGTGATCATGTGGATCTGATGGTTGTCAGGGTAGACCAAAATTATGTTTTTTGGTCATCGCAAACTTTGCGCAAAATGCAATAACAGGCGATCAAACTGTATGTGCGCAAAAACGGTACCATTAAAAAGTTCAGCTTCAGACAGAAAAAATAAGCCGTCACTGAGCCATAGATCATGGGAACACTACGAGTTGCAGAAAATGGCGCAAAATGAGCGCCACTTTTGTAGGACGAACTTATGAACACCTATTCATGTTTGATGTCTACGAACTTGTACCGACCTCAGGCATCACAACAACACATCAGTTTTACTATATAGTCAATACAGAGAATAAACTATCTCAAAAACAATCGTGCAATCACACTTTTTTGCAATTATTCTGCATTTGGAATTTTTTTGCCGTTTCCCAGGACACTATATGGTAAAACTCATGGTTTCATTTAAAAGTACAACTTGTTCCGCAAAAAACAAGCACCACATAGCAAAATTGACTGAAAAATAAAAAAGTTACAGCTCTCAGAAGAATTGGAGCGAAAAAAACAAAAACATCTACCGAAAAATCGGCCGGGGGTGAAGGGGTTAAACATTAGGCCATCTGACTCCTACTCTGCAGTGATGTTCTACAATGGTTATAGCAAATTTCAAATGGCAACTCTCTCAGTGCAAAAAAAATTTTTTTAACATTTAAAAATTAACCTTTAATATTTCCACTAAAATGGTCAGATGACCATAGACAAACAACACTAAAAGATAGGTTTAACCCCTCCTGTCTCTTAGGGGATATATGTAAACCAAGTTGAGTTTCAACCTCAGTAATAGATTGGACCCATCTCACCAATTCATGGGTACCTTTAAAGTCTACTGGTAATGATAAATTTAATAAATTGGATTCATCTCACCAAATTTATACAGGTGCCGCTCATCACAAAGAATAGGGTCCAATTTATTCCATAATGGAGCCCTTAGGAAATTGGATTTATCTCACCAAATTTTGAAAAGGTGCCACTCTTCATAAGGATATTGGGGTCCAATTCATTCCACAATGGAACCCTTAAGAATGTTTTCTCCCGACGCGTTTCATTCAATATTCACTCTTCAGGGGAGTCAGAAATCCATCTCAGGTCTCATTCAATATGTACCTGTGAGCTGCACAATATGCCAGAATATACAAAATGACAAAAAGATAACGGCAAGTCTGCAAGCCCAATTTGAATTCAGAAAAAGCACTCACCAGTCAGTCTAGACCCATCAAGGAGTCATAGATGCAGCGGACCCAATCTTAGTCCCAAGATACATGGACCAGATACCTAAATGACACGCCAAAAAATGCACAGTACAACAAAAATCAGCAATTCAGCGGTCCTCAAAGATCCCACACACAGATATAGGTAAACGGGGAACTTACCACGTGGCAGGAGCGGCCGTAACTCTCGCTCTCTCAAGGAGCCGCCGCATAATGCCAGGTTTTAAGCGTTCCCCCTCATCCGGCCATGTGACGCTATTTCCGCCCATTCAGTCACATGACAACGGCCGGATATGCCGCGTCATGTTGTTTACGATCACTAAGGCAACCAAGTGCCGTCCCCTCACTGCCCGGTCACGTGAGCACCACGTCACACAGGCTGAGTATAGGATTACATCAGTCTCAGAACAGAGACAGCACTCTCATTTAATTCATTAGGGCGAACAGCACAATGTGGTCATTCTTCCAATAGACGGATGTGACCATCATACTAAACAGGAGGAGATTTCATAAGAAGTAGCTAAAATAGCGCAAAGTATTATTATTGTTAGATTGTTTGTAGCATGGAATGTTCACACCGCTATAAAAGACGGTTCAACCAACGATTGCTACAAACAATTTTAAGGTGACTGCATATTGTGTTTCAAATTATAGCCATGTCACCAAGCTATTAGGACACACCTCTTAAACATACATCAGAAGTGTATCACCCATATATATGGCAGTGTCATTATCATCCCAAAGATCAATACTTAAACTCAAAAAGTCCCAATAAGGCAAAGACATCTTCAGAAAAATTTTTATATTTTATCATTAATCGTTAGAAAGAGGATTAGATGTCAAAGGTCCCATATGTGATGACAATATATGGGGCTATCCCAAAAACTGACAATGATCTATAAAGGTGAAAAGGTGAAAAGGAGGGTAAAGAAGGAATGGAAAAAACCAGTGGAATGAAAGGGACTACCCTTGCCCTAAATAAACTAGCTGTAAACTCTGACCCTACCTATCATGTGGGGGTTGGCGCCCTAAGATAGAACGGTGTGTGGGCGCCCCCACTCGGCCGACGTGTATCCCTCCTCTCTACCACTGGCCCTGCACCACCACTAGATAAAGGCTGCAAAAGAAATTTCCTCATTTAGTCCATTAGGATGTAGAGTCTTTAACCAATAAATCCATCTGGACTCTTGTTGCAACAACCTCCTGTCCCAGTTTCCTCCTCTGGGTAGTGGCTTAACATGATCAATACCCTGAAATACAATAACAGTGAGGTCCCCATTATGCATGCGATTTACATGTCTTGCCAGTGGTGTATCGTTGTTCAATCTGATATCCCTGAGGTGTTCACCTATCCGCCGTCTGAACTCCCTGCGGGTCTTACCCACATATTCCATTCCACAGACGCAGGTCGCCTTATAGATTACCCCCTGTGTCTTACAATTAATGAAAGATCGGATATCATATTCCTTCTTCGTCACCTGACTTGTAAACCTTTTGCCAACAAGAATCGAATTGCAGGCTATGCAACCGCTACATTTGTAGCAGCCCTTCAGGGTTGGAAAATTGACAAAAGGATTTTTCGGATTGAGATGACTATGGACTAGTCGATCTTTAAGTGACCTCGCTCGTTTATATGTAATGGATGGCCCATCGGTAAGCAAACTTCCCACGTCGCCATCCATCTTCAAAATAGGCCAATATTTCTCAAAGATTTTCCTCACCTCATACGCCCCGTTATCAAAAGTCGTTATAAGTCTAATCGTATCCTTACCATCATCCTTTGCCATGTTCTTAGGGGGATAAAGAAGGTCTGTTCTTCTGACCTTCCTGATGTCAGCAGCCGCCTCTTTTATTATTTTCCTTGGATATCCTCTTTCTAAAAATCTCCTTTCCAGATCACCTGACTGATCAATAAAGTGCCTCTCATTAGAACAGTTCCTCCGAATTCTTGCGAACTGTCCCTTTGGGATGCCTTTTTTTAGACTGAGTGGATGACTACTCTCCCACCTCAAGAGTGAGTTTGTTGAGGTGGGCTTACGGTAGGTGCTTGTTATCAGATTACCCCTCTCGTCTTTTTCAATCAATAGATCCAGAAAGGATAATTTAGACCTGTCCATTTCAAATGTAAAAAACAGACCCAGGTTATTCGTGTTCAGATCGTTCATGAACAACTTTAATTCATTTTCACTGCCTTTCCACACTAAAAAAATATCATCAATGAATCTGTACCAGATTCTGATGTTCTCATTGGCAGATTCACGATCCTCCCTGAAGACGACCGTTTCCTCCCACCAGCCCAGGAGCAGGTTAGCGTACGACGGGGCACATGGGCTCCCCATCGCTGTACCCCTGAGCTGGTGGAAGGTGTGGCCATCAAAAGAGAAGATATTGTGTGTCAAGCAGAAATTGAGGATATCCAAGACAAAGTTGGTGTGTTCCTCACACTGTATCCCCCTGCCTTTCAAAAAATATTTTGTTGCTGTCAGGCCCAGATCATGGCGTATGGATGAATACAAGGATTCAACATCAATTCCAACCAAAATTGTCTCTTCATCAAAAGAAAGTCCCTCCAGTTTTTTCAACAGATCAGTCGTATCAGCTATATAGGAACCCAAACCTAATACAAATGGTTTCAAGATGTCATCCAAATAGACCCCCAAATTCTGCGTTAGATTGTTAACACCAGAAATTATGGGCCTGCCCTTCAAAGGATCAACACCCTTATGCAACTTAGGTAGACTATAAAAAGTTGCCATAGTCGGATGTTTAGAGAAGAGAAAATCAAATTCAGATTTACCTATCAGATTTTTATCCAATGCGGCAAGGAGGATGGATTTTAGCTCCTTCGAATACTGCCGTGACGGATCAGACCTCAATTTAGCATAACTATTCTGGTCTCCAAGTATGTTATAACACATAGTTAAGTATTTGTCACGATCCATCACAACAGTATTCCCCCCCTTATCTGATTGCTTGATAATAATATATGTAACTCTCCCCAAAGTGTCAAGGCTCTCCATCTCCTCCCTAGTCAAATTAAATTTCGTCCTATGTTTAGGTTTCAACTCCTCCAGTTCATGAGACACAAGATTACAAAAAACATCAATTGCACTGAGGTCACTCTGGATTGGTGGCATCTTCGTGCTTTTCAACCTGAGATCTGTAAAGGGACCTTGACCAGTTAGGTCAGGCCCCATAACATCCAGATTATATAAGAGTCTGACATCTTCAAGGATGTCATCTGGGATCCCCATATCAGTACATATTTTCTTATTGTCTCTAATGAAGAATTTCTTCCATTTTAACTTTCTGATGAAGAGATTGAGATCCTTGACACTTTCAAAATCATTATAATCCGTTGTGGGCACAAAAGAGAGACCCTTGCTTAATACACTCATCTCTGACATAGACAGAACCCTACTTGAGAGGTTCACTACTTGTTGGTATCCTGAGGATTTTGAAAGCCCCCCCTGTTCATTCGATTTCTGAGGAAGTGTTCCCTTGGTTCTAAAAAATGATTACTCTGATAGGGTTGGTTAAACCTACCTCTACCATTCCCAAAGTTCTTCTTCTTCCTACCTCTCACTCCTGTATTTCTTCCCTCAGAATCAGACACATCTGTGTCTGTTGTGGAGCACTCAGTTTCGCTAGGTCTCACAAAGCGTGGGGGGACAAAATTATAGATCTTATTCTCTCTGAAATCTTGCATATCCCTATTATAAAATTTATGTTTTTTGTCTTTCAGATGGTACTGATATTTTTCAATCGTGTTTTGCAGAGTTTTTTCTTTCCCCTGAAAGTCTGGATCTTTCGAGAAAGTATTGGTCATGTCTATGTGCTCTTTAAGTGATTTTTCTAGGTCTGCAAGGTTCTTTTTTTCTTCCTCCAGGAGCAACGTCATGAGTCGAAGGGAACTCTCCGTTGCTTCCTTCTCCCATTTAGCAGCTAATTCCTGACTTCTATAACGATAGCCAGGCTGTAGGGAGATTCTCAAGTGCCTCGGTACTATCCTGTCACGCAAGTAAACCTCTAAGGACTGCACCTCCCACCAGGAGGCTGTCCTATTTTTATAAATTTTAGTTAATTCTCGAAAAGCACCATTCAAAGTAGGGGTGTACTTTTTTTGAATAAATGTTTTCTCTGAAAATACGTCCCTCGCCTCATTAGCCCAAGAGCCCTTATCAAAACTTGTGCTCAAAAAACCTGCCATATTCATCAATTAGAACGTAAATAGCCAATGGGTAATTTTCAATATTCAACAGTTATAGCAAATTTCAAATGGCAACTCTCTCAGTGCAAAAAAATTTTTTTTAAAATTTAAAAATTAACCTTTAATATTTCCACTAAAATGGTCAGATGACCATAGACAAACAACACTAAAAGATAGGTTTAACCCCTCCTGTCTCTTAGGGGATATATGTAAACCAAGTTGAGTTTCAACCTCAGTAATAGATTGGACCCATCTCACCAATTCATGGGTACCTTTAAAGTCTACTGGTAATGATAAATTTAATAAATTGGATTCATCTCACCAAATTTATACAGGTGCCGCTCATCACAAAAAATAGGGTCCAATTTATTCCATAATGGAGCCCTTAGGAAATTGGATTTATCTCACCAAATTTTGAAAAGGTGCCACTCTTCATAAGGATATTGGGGTCCAATTCATTCCACAATGGAACCCTTAAGAATGTTTTCTCCCGACGCGTTTCATTCAATATTCACTCTTCAGGGGAGTCAGAAATCCATCTCAGGTCTCATTCAATATGTACCTGTGAGCTGCAAAATATGCCAGAATATACAAAATGACAAAAAGATAACGGCAAGTCTGCAAGCCCAATTTGAATTCAGAAAAAGCACTCACCAGTCAGTCTAGACCCATCAAGGAGTCATAGATGCAGCGGACCCAATCTTAGTCCCAAGATACATGGACCAGATACCTAAATGACACGCCGAAAAATGCACAGTACAACAAAAATCAGCAATTCAGCGGTCCTCAAAGATCCCACATACAGATATAGGTAAACGGGGAACTTACCACGTGGCAGGAGTGGCCGTAACTCTCGCTCTCTCAAGGAGCCGCCGCATAATGCCAGGTTTTAAGCGTTCCCCCTCATCCGGCCATGTGACGCTATTTCCGCCCATTCAGTCACATGACAACGGCCGGATATGCCGCGTCATGTTGTTTACGATCACTAAGGCAACCAAGTGCCGTCCCCTCACTGCCCGGTCACGTGAGCACCACATCACACAGGCTGAGTATAGGATTACATCAGTCTCAGAACAGAGACAGCACTCTCATTTAATTCATTAGGGCGAACAGCACAATGTGGTCATTCTTCCAATAGACGGATGTGACCATCATAGTAAACAGGAGGAGATTTCATAAGAAGTAGCTAAAATACTTTAGACACAGATGTGTCTGATTCTGAGGGAAGAAATACAGGA
The DNA here is from genome assembly GCF_048569485.1 of Anomaloglossus baeobatrachus. Lineage (NCBI taxonomy): Eukaryota > Metazoa > Chordata > Amphibia > Anura > Aromobatidae > Anomaloglossus > Anomaloglossus baeobatrachus. The sequence goes on along the minus strand of NW_027441786.1, from coordinate 946,962 downwards.
GTGAGAGGTAGGAAGAAGAAGAACTTTGGGAATGGTAGAGGTAGGTTTAACCAACCCTATCAGAGTAATCATTTTTTAGAACCAAGGGAACACTTCCTCAGAAATCGAATGAACAGGGGGGGGCTTTCAAAATCCTCAGGATACCAACAAGTAGTGAACCTCTCAAGTAGGGTTCTGTCTATGTCAGAGATGAGTGTATTAAGCAAGGGTCTCTCTTTTGTGCCCACAACGGATTATAATGATTTTGAAAGTGTCAAGGATCTCAATCTCTTCATCAGAAAGTTAAAATGGAAGAAATTCTTCATTAGAGACAATAAGAAAATATGTACTGATATGGGGATCCCAGATGACATCCTTGAAGATGTCAGACTCTTATATAATCTGGATGTTATGGGGCCTGACCTAACTGGTCAAGGTCCCTTTACAGATCTCAGGTTGAAAAGCACGAAGATGCCACCAATCCAGAGTGACCTCAGTGCAATTGATGTTTTTTGTAATCTTGTGTCTCATGAACTGGAGGAGTTGAAACCTAAACATAGGACGAAATTTAATTTGACTAGGGAGGAGATGGAGAGCCTTGACACTTTGGGGAGAGCTACATATATTATTATCAAGCAATCAGATAAGGGGGGGAATACTGTTGTGATGGATCGTGACAAATACTTAACTATGTGTTATAACATACTTGGAGACCAGAATAGTTATGCTAAATTGAGGTCTGATCCGTCACGGCAGTATTCGAAGGAGCTAAAATCCATCCTCCTTGCCGCATTGGATAAAAATCTGATAGGTAAATCTGAATTTGATTTTCTCTTCCCTAAACATCCGACTATGGCAACTTTTTATAGTCTACCTAAGTTGCATAAGGGTGTTGATCCTTTGAAGGGCAGGCCCATAATTTCTGGTGTTAACAATCTAACGCAGAATTTGGGGGTCTATTTGGATGACATCTTGAAACCATTTGTATTAGGTTTGGGTTCCTATATAGCTGATACGACTGATCTGTTGAAAAAACTGGAGGGACTTTCTTTTGATGAAGAGACAATTTTGGTTGGAATTGATGTTGAATCCTTGTATTCATCCATACGCCATGATCTGGGCCTGACAGCAACAAAATATTTTTTGAAAGGCAGGGGGATACAGTGTGAGGAACACACCAACTTTGTCTTGGATATCCTCAATTTCTGCTTGACACACAATATCTTCTCTTTTGATGGCCACACCTTCCACCAGCTCAGGGGTACAGCGATGGGGAGCCCATGTGCCCCGTCGTACGCTAACCTGCTCCTGGGCTGGTGGGAGGAAACGGTCGTCTTCAGGGAGGATCGTGAATCTGCCAATGAGAACATCGGAATCTGGTACAGATTCATTGATGATATTTTTTTAGTGTGGAAAGGCAGTGAAAATGAATTAAAGTTGTTCATGAACGATCTGAACACGAATAACCTGGGTCTGTTTTTTACATTTGAAATGGACAGGTCTAAATTATCCTTTCTGGATCTATTGATTGAAAAAGACGAGAGGGGTAATCTGATAACAAGCACCTACCGTAAGCCCACCTCAACAAACTCACTCTTGAGGTGGGAGAGTAGTCATCCACTCAGTCTAAAAAAAGGCATCCCAAAGGGACAGTTCGCAAGAATTCGGAGGAACTGTTCTAATGAGAGGCACTTTATTGATCAGTCAGGTGATCTGGAAAGGAGATTTTTAGAAAGAGGATATCCAAGGAAAATAATAAAAGAGGCGGCTGCTGACATCAGGAAGGTCAGAAGAACAGACCTTCTTTATCCCCCTAAGAACATGGCAAAGGATGATGGTAAGGATACGATTAGATTTATAACGACTTTTGATAACGGGGCGTATGAGGTGAGGAAAATCTTTGAGAAATATTGGCCTATTTTGAAGATGGATGGCGACGTGGGAAGTTTGCTTACCGATGGGCCATCCATTACATATAAACGAGCGAGGTCACTTAAAGATCGACTAGTCCATAGTCATCTCAATCCGAAAAATCCTTTTGTCAATTTTCCAACCCTGAAGGGCTGCTACAAATGTAGCGGTTGCATAGCCTGCAATTCGATTCTTGTTGGCAAAAGGTTTACAAGTCAGGTGACGAAGAAGGAATATGATATCCGATCTTTCATCAATTGTAAGACACAGGGGGTAATCTATAAGGCGACCTGCGTCTGTGGAATGGAATATGTGGGTAAGACCCGCAGGGAGTTCAGACGGCGGATAGGTGAACACCTCAGGGATATCAGATTGAACAACGATACACCACTGGCAAGACATGTAAATCGCATGCATAATGGGGACCTCACTGTTATTGTATTTCAGGGTATTGATCATGTTAAGCCACTACCCAGAGGAGGAAACTGGGACAGGAGGTTGTTGCAACAAGAGTCCAGATGGATTTATTGGTTAAAGACTCTACATCCTAATGGACTAAATGAGGAAATTTCTTTTGCAGCCTTTATCTAGTGGTGGTGCAGGGCCAGTGGTAGAGAGGAGGGATACACGTCGGCCGAGTGGGGGCGCCCACACACCGTTCTATCTTAGGGCGCCAACCCCCACATGATAGGTAGGGTCAGAGTTTACAGCTAGTTTATTTAGGGCAAGGGTAGTCCCTTTCATTCCACTGGTTTTTTCCATTCCTTCTTTACCCTCCTTTTCACCTTTTCACCTTTATAGATCATTGTCAGTTTTTGGGATAGCCCCATATATTGTCATCACATATGGGACCTTTGACATCTAATCCTCTTTCTAACGATTAATGATAAAATATAAAAATTTTTCTGAAGATGTCTTTGCCTTATTGGGACTTTTTGAGTTTAAGTATTGATCTTTGGGATGATAATGACACTGCCATATATATGGGTGATACACTTCTGATGTTTGTTTAAGAGGTGTGTCCTAATAGCTTGGTGACATGGCTATAATTTGAAACACAATATGCAGTCACCTTAAAATTGTTTGTAGCAATCGTTGGTTGAACCGTCTTTTATAGCGGTGTGAACATTCCATGCTACAAACAATCTAACAATAATAATACTTTGCGCTATTTTAGCTACTTCTTATGAAATCTCCTCCTGTTTAGTATGATGGTCACATCCGTCTATTGGAAGAATGACCACATTGTGCTGTTCGCCCTAATGAATTAAATGAGAGCGCTGTCTCTGTTCTGAGACTGATGTAATCCTATACTCAGCCTGTGTGACGTGGTGCTCACGTGACCGGGCAGTGAGGGGACGGCACTTGGTTGCCTTAGTGATCGTAAACAACATGACGCGGCATATCCGGCCGTTGTCATGTGACTGAATGGGCGGAAATAGCGTCACATGGCCGGATGAGGGGGAACGCTTAAAACCTGGCATTATGCGGCGGCTCCTTGAGAGAGCGAGAGTTACGGCCGCTCCTGCCACGTGGTAAGTTCCCCGTTTACCTATATCTGTGTGTGGGATCTTTGAGGACCGCTGAATTGCTGATTTTTGTTGTACTGTGCATTTTTCGGCGTGTCATTTAGGTATCTGGTCCATGTATCTTGGGACTAAGATTGGGTCCGCTGCATCTATGACTCCTTGATGGGTCTAGACTGACTGGTGAGTGCTTTTTCTGAATTCAAATTGGGCTTGCAGACTTGCCGTTATCTTTTTGTCATTTTGTATATTCTGGCATATTGTGCAGCTCACAGGTACATATTGAATGAGACCTGAGATGGATTTCTGACTCCCCTGAAGAGTGAATATTGAATGAAACGCGTCGGGGGAAAACATTCTTAAGGGTTCCATTGTGGAATGAATTGGACCCCAATATCCTTATGAAGAGTGGCACCTTTTCAAAATTTGGTGAGATAAATCCAATTTCCTAAGGGCTCCATTATGGAATAAATTGGACCCTATTTTTTGTGATGAGCGGCACCTGTATAAATTTGGTGAGATGAATCCAATTTATTAAATTTATCATTACCAGTAGACTTTAAAGGTACCCATGAATTGGTGAGATGGGTCCAATCTATTACTGAGGTTGAAACTCAACTTGGTTTACATATATCCCCTAAGAGACAGGAGGGGTTAAACCTATCTTTTAGTGTTGTTTGTCTATGGTCATCTGACCATTTTAGTGGAAATATTAAAGGTTAATTTTTAAATTTTAAAAAATATTTTTTTGCACTGAGAGAGTTGCCATTTGAAATTTGCTATAACTGTTGAATATTGAAAATTACCCATTGGCTATTTACGATGTTCTACAATGTCATTACATAGCAGTGCATCTATACACAAACATGTAGCAACGGAGATGAAATCCGTCCATCTCTACATAAGGCACCGACGGTTTATTACTGCCTCTGCCTTCTCTGTCACTATATACACAGCTCTGCAGTGCAATGCAGCTGGAACGGCAAGGGACCTGACAGCGACACAGATCTCTGTGTGAGAGCACATCCACCATCGGTACTTGCCAACTGTAATTGTTTGGGGTCTGGTAAGTTTGATTTTTGTTTTGGGGGGGACGTCTGCTTTCGTTTGGGGGTGTCTGCTTTCTTTGATGAAGGGTCCTGCTGTATTCTTTAACTTTTTTAGATGCTTGGACACTTCCCTATGGAAACGCAACTAAGGCTTATTTTTAGAGTAGGGCTTATATTTTAATTACAGTATAGTCAAAAAAAGCCCCAAAAATCCTACTAGGGCTTATTTTCCGGGTAGGTCTTATTTTCAAGGTGGAAAGAGCTGACTGTGCTTCCTCCCCCATACACAGAGGCCATGTGGTCACTGCTAAGAAGTAAATTAAAAATACTTAAATACGGAACTGACCTTGGAATATGTGAATTATAGGAAAATACCATTGTGAATCTATTTCTCTGTTATTAGCCCCGACCAGGTAAAAATCAGCCATATATACAAAATAATAAGTGTTACAAAATAGCTAAGAAATAGTTACATGTGATCATAAACATAATATGACAGTGTCCGGTTTTCAGTCATAGGGATGGCCCCGATGAGGTTTTAGTCATTGCTCAGTATACAGTGATCAGTGGTTGTATACGCGCTCTCAGCACTGACTGACAGCAGGTTCTAATGCTGAGCGGCTGTCAGTCACTGCGGGGGGCAGGGTATATATGTGGTAATAACAGACATTTCCCTTATTTTCCCACCAGTTTCGCTCGACATCAGCAATAAAAACTCGATGCTGAAGTCGGTTTCTTATTGGTCAGTTTCTTATTCGGGGCTGAAGTTGGTTTCTTATTTAGATTTTTTTACTGTTTTTTCTCTTTACAGGTTTAACAACAAACGTAAAATAATCCCAATAATAAAGTACAATACAGCGAGGAGCCCGGATGTGAATACACTTAAAAGCAGCTACAAAAATTATAAAACTGGCACAAAAATTGCATCAAAGTGGCACCGAAGGATGTTTTTTAATGGGTTAAATGGCCTTTGGTCACTAATCTGACACCACCATTATATAGTGATGTCTCGCATCAGATTCAGGTCACTCCAGCCCGGCCCAAATGGGTTCTGGGCATCAGAACTGGCACCAAAGTGAGTAAATAGCCAATTCATCCAGATGTGAATAAGTAACTGGTGTTCTGTAAAGTTCACTTCCGGCTGATGTAAATGGGTTTCTGGCAATAATTAGAAATCACAAAGGGAAAGCCGCCATTGTTCTCTGATTTCAGTCTATTCTCACATTATTATGGTTTTACCTGTACAGATCAGTGGCACAAGGCCATTTAACCCTTTCCATAACACCCTTCGGCGCAACTTTGATCCCTATTTTTGCGCCAGTTTTATCATTTTTGTTGCTGCTTTTCAGTGTATTCACATCCAGGCTCCGCACTGCAGTGGATTATATTGTAATCATTTTTTATTTTTGTTGCTAAAAACCGTTAACAAAAATAAAAAATTGCCAAAGAAACCGACTTCAGCCTCGTCAAAAAAGCAAAAACAATAAAGACGACGACAGAAACATGAAAATGAAGCCAAGCAAATCACGAGAAAAATGCAAAATTTAATTGAATGTCCGAACAAGGAAAAAGATTTTCACAGATCTTTAACCCCTTTATGACTGCCTTACGTATTAAAACGGTGGCAGAAAAAGGTACTTATTCTGATTCGCCGTTTTAAAACAGCGGCAAGAAATAAAGTGTATACCGCCCCCCAGCATTGGAAAATCTCCATGGTTTCAGCTACCGGGGATAGCTCACACCCTAGAGATCACGATTCAGGTGTAAAAAAATGATTTATCTCCAACTTGGTATAATTAATCATGTCAGATGGGAGATAAGTTGCCTCCCTGGTCCCCCGATGTGGCCTAAGTTCCCCCCTAGTCCCACACTCAACCCCATGATCTAAAATGGCCGCCGAGCACGCTGCGCTCATCCTCCTCCTCTAAGTTCTGTCGCACCTGACATGTCAGATGTGACATCAAAGTTCTCCCCAGGTCCAGCCAGGTCACCCCCTGTCAATCCCCGGTCTCTCGTTACCTCCTGCAGTAACGATCCCTTCTCCTCCTTCTAAAAAGATGCTGGCCGCATGTGCAGAATGGCTCTCAGCCGGCTCCCTGCTAATAGTGACACTGAGCTTACTGCAGCTCACACTGTCGTGCTGCGGACCCAGGGAGTGTGAGTGCAGCATCACTGCACCCACACTCCTCACATGGGGGATCTGCACTTGCAGAAAAAGGAAGAGAAGTTCTACGAGCATGCCCCCCATATTCTGGATTTTCGTTATGGGATTTCCAAAATGGATTATGGACCGGATTTTTTTTTCTTTTCAATAAATTGGTGAAAGAGGGAATGTACTGGGGAGAGTTTTTTCAAATAATTTTTTTTTTGTCTTTTTTTATAACTGACTAGGTTAGTGATGGCGGGTATCTGATAGACGCCATGATATCATTAACCCCAACCCCATCAACACCATTTATTACCCCATTTGCCACCGCATCAGGGCAACGAGAAGAGTCAGGGCGAAGCACCAGGATTAGTGCATCTAATGGTTGCACCACTTCTGGGGTGACTGTGGCCTGCTATTTTTAGGTTAGGAAGGGCTAAATAACCATGGTCTTGCCCACCCTGAGAATACCAAGACCACAGCTGTCCACTTTAGCTTGGCTGGAAATCTATTTGGGGGGGACCCCACTTTTTTTTTTTAATTATAGATAAATAATTTAAGAAAAACAGCATGGGGAGACCTCCAATTTGGATTACCAGCCAAGGTGAAGTTACCAGCTGTGGTCTGCAGCTGTCTGCTTTATCCTAGCTGTTTTTTTTAATTATTTATTTTTTGGGGCTAAATATAAGGCAAAACACCCTTTAGTGCCACATGAATGTTACTAAAGGGTGTCAGCTTAGAATATGCAGGGGATAGGACATTATATATGCGTTTGACGTCTATTTAGCTAGCCATCTATCCATCCATCCAATCCTAGCTTCTTAAGCTCGCTACACACGCTTCAATATATCTCACAATCCGTCGTTGGGGTCAAGTTGTAAGTGACGCACATCCGGCATCATTTGTGAGGTATCTGCGTGTGACATCTACTTGCGATCATGATTGAACGCAAAACCGTTGATCGCAAACACATCGTATCATTCTCTAGAATTGAGCGTTTTGTTGCACGAACCTAGTCAATTGTAACGTGTGACATCCCTCATACGATTTTGGTGTCTGATGCTATGTGCGCAGGTGTGCGCTCTGCACCGCAGCTTAAAAAAGGTCCGCTTCAGAGCGCAGCTGAAAAGCTGCGTTCTGAAGCGCCTCACAATGTCTGTCATGCACTAATCTCTGTCAGTCGGTCACTATCTCTGTCCCTCACTCTCTGTCCATGTCAGTCTATCCCCCTCTCTCATATACTCACCGATCCCCGATCCCCGGCGCTGCACGGCGTTCACACTGCTCCGGCGGCTTTTACTGTTTTGAAAAAGCCGGCCGCCCATTAAACAATCTCGTATTCCCTGCTTTCCCCGCCCACCGGCGCCTATGATTGGTTACAGTGAGACACGCCCCCACGCTGAGTGACAGGTGTCACACTGCACCCAATCACAGCAGCCGGTGGGCGTGTCTATACTGTGTAGTGAAATAAATAATTAAATAATTAAAAAAAACGGCGTGCGGTTCCCCCCAATTTTAAAACCAGCCAGATAAAGCCATATGGCTGAAGGCTGGTATTCTCAGGATGGGGAGCTCCACGTTATGGGGAGCCCCCCAGCCTAACAATATCAGCCAACAGCCGCCCAGAATTGCCGCATACATTATATGCGACAGTTCTGGGACTGTACCCGGCTCTTCCCGATTTGCCCTGGTGCGTTGGCAAATCGGGGTAATAAGGAGTTATTGGCAGCCCATAGCTGCCAATAAGTCCTAGATTAATCATGTCAGGCGTCTATGAGACACCCTCCATGATTAATCTGTAAATTACAGTAAATAAACACACACACCCGAAAAAATCCTTTATTAGAAATAAAAAACACAAACATATACCCTGGTTCACCACTTTAATCAGCCCCAAAAAGCCCTCCATGTCCGGCGTAATCCAGGATGCTCCAGCGTCGCTTCCAGCGCTGCTGCATGGAGGTGACCGGAGCTGCAGAAGACACCGCCGCTCCGGTCACCTCCACGCAGGTAATGAAGACAGCCGCGCGATCAGCTGCTGTCACTGAGGTTACCCGCTGTCACCGGATCCAGCGGTGGATGCAGCGGTGGCCGCGGGTAACCTCAGTGACTGCTCAGCTGATCGCGCTACTCACCTCAGTTGCTGTGTGAAGCTGACCGGAGCGGCGGTGTCTTCTGCAGCTCCGGTCACCTCCATGCAGCAGCGCTGGAAGCGACGCTGGAGCATCCTGGATTACGCCGGACATGGAGGGCTTTTTGGGGCTGATTAAAGTGGTGAACCAGGGTATATGTTTGTGTTTTTTTTTTATAATAAAGGATTTTTCGGGTGTGTGTGTTTATTTACTGTAATTTACAGATTAATCATGGAGGGTGTCTCATAGACGCCTGACATGATTAATCTAGGACTTATTGGCAGCTATGGGCTGCCAATAACTCCTTATTACCCCGATTTGCCAACGCACCAGGGCAAATCGGGAAGAGCCGGGTACAGTCCCAGAACTGTCGCATATAATGTATGCGGCAATTCTGGGCGGCTGTTGGCTGATATTGTTAGGCTGGGGGGCTCCCCATAACGTGGAGCTCCCCATCCTGAGAATACCAGCCTTCAGCCGTATGGCTTTATCTGGCTGGTTTTAAAATTGGGGGGAACCGCACGCCGTTTTTTTTAATTATTTAATTATTTATTTCACTGCACAGTATAGACACGCCCACCGGCTGCTGTGATTGGGTGCAGTGTGACACCTGTCACTCAGAGTGGGAGCGTGTCTCACTGTAACCAATCATAGGCGCCGGTGGGCGGGGAAAGCAGGGAATACGAAATTGTTTAATGGGCGGCCGGCTTTTTCAAAACAGTAAAAGCCGCCGGAGCAGTGTGAATGCCGTGCAGTGCCGGTGATCGGGGATTGGTGAGTATATGAGAGAGGGCTGCTCACTTCAGTCACTTAGGAGATTAGCGGTCACCGGTGAGTCCTTCACTGGTGACCGCTAATCAGGACGCGACACAGACAGAGCCGCAGCATGACCGTGAAGTCGGGTGAAGTTCACCCGAGTTCATTCTGATCGTGCGGCTCTGTCTGTGTCTGCTGTCATCTGCCATTCAGCTCTGCTACATGGCTGTCTGTGTCTGCTGTTAGCGGCCATGTAGCAGAGCTGAATGGCAGATGACATAGTAAAAACGCATCCCACCACATTACACACGCTTGGCAAGTCAATAAATAAAAAAAATAAAAAAAAAGGTGCCCAATGCATACGTCACAGAACACATGATCTAAAGCAGGGGTGGGGAACCTTTTTACTGCCGGGGGCCATCTGGAAATTTCTACGAACCATCGGGGGCCGCACAAAATTATCAATGTGAAAATTACCCCGCTACATTTGGTCAAGCAATTAATTAACTCACCCCTATTGTGGTGGCCAGAGATGCTTCTCTTTGGCGCAGCGGTTAATTTTAGGTGATATTGATCATGTTGCTTCTCACAGCTGCTTTTCCAGGATTGTCTCTGTCTGGAGCAGTCAACTCTTTGTGATTAATAAGATTGGTAAATCATATACATCACAACTGACACTGGGACTGCTGTATATATATATATATACATCACAGGAGGGGCTGGGGGCATATACATCACATAGGAGACGCTGGAACTACTGTATATAAATCACATAGGAGACGCTGGGACAGCTGTATATATATTAAAGGAGATGCCCCAGGCCCTCCTGTGATGTATATGCCTCAGCATCTCCAATGTGATGTATATGCCCCCAGTGTCTCCTGTGATGTGTATGCTCCAGCCCCACCTGTAATATATACATTACAGAAGACAATGGGGCATATACATCACAGGAGGGGCTGGGGGCATATACATCACAGGATATATGCCCCCAGCCCCTCCTGTGATGTATATTTCCCCAGTGTCTCCTGTGATGTGTATGCTCCAGCCCCACCTGTAATATATACATTACAGGAGACAATGGGGTATATACATCACAGGAGGGGCTGGGAGCATATACATTACAGGTGGGGCTGGGAGAATATATACGTCACAAAATAGGCTGAGGACATATACATCACTGGGAGGCATAGATATGGCTTTGGAGCGCAGACAGCACGGGGGGGGCACGGACAGCACTGGGGGGCACGGGGGAAACTGACAACACATGCAGAGCCCAGACATTGCAACGGGGGCGCAGACAGCATGGGGGAGCATGGACATCACTGGGGGCACAGCACTGGGGGGTGGGGGGGGAAGTCACACAGCTCTGGGGGAGTGGGGGGCACACAGCTCTGGGGCAGTGGGGGGCACACAGCTCTGGGGGAGTGGGGGGCACACAGCTCTGGGGGAGTGGGGGGCACACAGCTCTGGGGGAGTGGGGGGCACACAGACCTAGTAGAGGGGGGCACACAGACCTAGTGGAGGGGGGGACACACAGACCTTGTGGAGGGGGGGGACACACAGACCTAGTGGAGGGGGGGACACACAGACCTTGTGGAGGGGGGGGACACACAGACCTAGTGGAGAGGGGGGACACACAGACCTAGTGGAGAGGGGGGACACACAGACCTAGGGGCCACACAAACCTGGAGGCCACACAAACCTGGCAGACACACAAACCTGGCAGACACACAAACCTGGCAGACACACAACCCTGGGGAAGAAACACACAACCCTGGTGGAGCGGACACAAGGGAGCAGGCACACAGCAGCTGGGAAATGAGCACATAGCAGCACAGTGGGAACGGGCACACAGCACAGTGGGAGCGCACACGGGGAAGCGGGTGCAGAGGAGTGAGCACGGGGGAGCTGTAACGGAGAAGCGGGCAAGGGTGAGCGCGCACGGAGAAGCGGGCACGGGGGAGCGGGTGCAGAGGAGTGAGCACGAGGGAGCTGTAACGGAGAAGCGGGCAAGGGTGAGCGCGCACGTGTTAGCTGGCACACAGCACGGGGGAGCGCGCACAGAAGAGCTGGCACGCAGCAGGGGGGGGGGGAGCGCGCACTTACTAGTTGACTTGAAGCCGTCAAACTGCTGCTGGGCTTCTGTGGGACGGGGCGAAAGTGTTAACCCCGCCCACAAAATAAGTCCTCCTGAGCACACACGCACTGACCAGCGTTCAGTAGTGCATGCTGAATGCGCGTCCTCGTAGCGCGCAAGGGGATTTAAAGGGCCGGCAACCGGCAAGACACGGCTGCTGGCAGAGTCCCGGGGGCCGTACAAAAGGTCTTCGCGGGCCGTATGCGGCCCGCGGGCCGGAGGTTCCCCACCCCTGATCTAAAGGATCGCACACAAAATTGACCAATTTAACATAGACTACTAACGCACGTGTGACAGCAAATGAACGACCAACGTGAAATCTCATAAGATCCCGTATGCAACCTGGGCGTGTCACATCGCAAATGCGATTGTACAACTAATTGCAACGTGTAAAGTGGGCTTTAGGCTGTGTGCCCACGATCAGGATTTGCTGCGGTTTGGTCGCAGAGTGTTTTGACTGCAATGATGTGCAGTACAAACGCAGTGGAGGGATATTTAGAAATCTCCTGCCCACTTTGCTTCTTTTGTCTGCAGCATAAACTGACCAGCGGCGTGGCTTCCTGAGACGCAGAATGTCAGTTTATGCTGTGAAGATGAGAGTGTTATTCGCAGGGTTAGAATAAAGTCCGCAGCAGCCTGAACCCAGATCGTGAGCACAGGCAGCTGCATTCTCCTGTGGACAACACTGGCACCTGCGCAGTAGGGCTGACACTGCATCCTCACAGGATCGTGGGCACATAGCCTAAAAGTGAGAAATTTGGCACTACAGAAACATTTTTGTGAAGTACCTGTGGGTTCAAAATGCTCACTATATCCCTGAATAAAATCCTTGAGGGGTCTAGTGTCCAAAATAGGGTCACTTGTGGTGGTTTCTGCTGTATAGGTACCTTAGGGCCCTACAAATGAGACATGGTGCCCGGAATTTATATCAACTTTTCCAAAATTGAAATGGTGCTCCTTCTGTTCCAGCTCCTCCCATTTGTCCAAACAGAGGTTTCTGACCACATGTGGGAAATCACCGCGTTCAAAAAGTGGGTACCAAACCGTGGGGTCCACTTTTTGGCGTTACGTCTCGAAACCTGTCAAAGTGACACTGGTCAGAATGGCAAAAAATAAAGTCATAAAGTACAAAACTGGCTCCATCCTTAAGGGGTTAAACTGATTGTAAATGAGTCGGTTAGGAATAGCAGGAAACTAGTCTTGAACTGGTTAAAGTTGAAAATAGTTGAGAAACGAAGGGGTTAATGATAAAGCTGACCCCCAAAATAATAGAGACCCTGCACCTACCTCCACCTGCAGAGCCGCACACTAGATATATGGCGGCTCTGTGCTTACAGGACCTGTGATGATGTCACATGGAGGGGAGGAGTCAGGGGTCACATGATCAGCTCCTCAGTGTATGCAGGACTCTGCACCTACCTCCACCTGCAGAGCCGCACACTAGATTCGATTCCATCATTGCCCCAATCCTCCTGTACGGCAGCGAAGTCTGGGGCCCTCACACTTACCCAGTTTGGTCAAGGTCGGATTCCAGCCCAACAGCAATATTTCACCTGGAATTCTGTAAGCACCTTCTCCAGGTCCATCGAAACACCTCCAACAGCGCCTGTCGAGCTGAGCTGGGCAGATTCCCTCTACACCTAGCAGCTCTGAAGAGGTCACTATCATTTCAGGCTCACCTACAGAGTAGCAATCCAAGCTCCCATCACCACAAAGCTCTGATATACAGTATATACGTGGTCCAGATGAACCAGGACCCCTGGCACAGCTCTCGCAAACCCGACTGGATAAAATAACCAATCACAGCAGTCTTACAAAAACCACAATCAGGAAGATGGTAGACGAGGGCCAGGAGAGGTATGTCAGTGACTGGAGGACCGACATCAACACCTCACATAAACTGACCACGTACCAGAGTCTACAGAGAGACTACAGACTGGCCCCATATCTGGAAAAACTCCCAGACCCCAGAGACCGCAAAACCCTGAGCCGATATAGACTCAGTGCCCACAGTCTAGCCATCAAATCCGACCAACACAAGCAGAGCTACAAGCCCAGGGAGGACAGACTGTGCCAACACTGTGACCTGGAGGCCCTGGAGGATGAAACCCACTTCCTGCTACACTGCACCAAGTACTCAGCAGTGAGGGACACTCACTTCAGGAGACTTTACGATCTCTTCCCGGATTTCAGCTCCATGAAGGAGGACGAGGAAACATATATCCTGCTGGGGGAAGAAGAGAGCACAGTGGAGATAGCAGCGCACTATGTGAGCGAATGTCATAGACTTTGAGAAAGAGAACTATAATAAGCCATGGACTTCCATAGCCCCCACCCTAGATGTGCCCCCACAGTCCCCACCCTGGATGTGCCCCATCCATCTTTACTACAGTCCCCACCCTGGATATGCCCCATCATAAGTCATGGACTTCCATAGCCCCCACCCTAGATGTGCCCCCACAGTAGTCCCCACCCTGGATATGCGATATGCCCCATCCATCCTTGCTACAGTCCCCACCCTGGATATGCCCCATCATAAGCCATGAACTTCCATAGCCTCCACCATAGATGTTCCCCCACAGTCCCCACCCTGGATGTGCCCCATCCATCCTTACTACAGTCCCCACCCATCATGGCCGGCTTTACCTATGTGCGAGTGGTGCAGTCGCACAGGGCACCGGCTGGCAGACAGCAGAGGAGGCGCCTGAGAAGCAGCAATTCACTTTCACTTTGCTGCTCCTTCTCTGCACAGGCTCCAGCAGGGGGCGCCCTCCCCTCCTCTCTACGGTCTACTCCCGCTCTGCACAGCCTCCAGCAGTCAGCACTCTCCTCTGTTCCCTGTGTCTAGTCTCCTCCCACTCTGCACAATCTACAGCAGGGGGTGCCCTCCCCTTTCCTGGGCTCGGTTTCCTCTCTTCTCCCGTCTTTACCAGAGAGAGGGGGGAGGGGCGCCTGCAGTACTAGAGATGCTGCTAAAGCCCCACTAAAATCCTGGAGCCCAGGAAGTAACTTGTATGTGAGTATAATGGGCTGTGTGTCATATCTGTAATGTATTATGTGCTGTCTAAATGTGTGATGTATAACTTGTGTGTCCTGTATACTGTGCAATATCTAGCTGTCTGTGTGTCTATACAGCCATTCTGGCTGTCTGTCTATGTCAGGGGTGGGGAACGTCCGGCCCGCGGGCCGTATGCGGCCCGCGACGACTTTTTCTGCGGCCCCCGGGCTGATTCCCGGGAACTGCAGTGCTGGAGCAGCAGCCGCATCTTACTGGCTGCTGGCCCTTTAAAACCCCACACAGCGCGTTCAATGCTGAACGCTGCATTTCCCATACCTGAAAGACTACGTCCCCACGCTGGCACTGCCTACGTGAGGACGTACTTTGTAGGTGGGGTTGGCGTGAGGGGCGCTAAAATCAAAAGGAGAGGATTGACTGCCAATCATCCCCCAGGTCTTACTGTGCCGGCAGCGCTCTGTGCCCAGCGGCGGTGGCTCCCTGTTCCCAGCGACGGCGGCTCCCTGTGCCCGGCGGTTGCGGCGGCGGCTCCCTGTGCCCGGCGGTTGCGGCGGCGGCTCCCTGTGCCCGGCGGCTCCATGCCCAGCTCCCTGTGCCCGGCGGCTGCTCCTCTCTGTGCCCGGTGGCTCCCTGTTCCTGGCGGTTGCGGCGGCGGCTCCCTGTGCCCGGCGGATCTATGCCCGGCGGCTACCTGTGGCCGGCGGCTGCTCCTCTCTGTGCCCGGTGGCTCCCTGTTCCCGGCGGTTGCGGCGGCGGCTCCCTGTGCCCGGCGGCGGCTGCTCCTCTCTGTGCCCGGCGGCTCCCTGTGCCCAGCGGTTGCGGCGGCTCCCTGTGCCCGGCGGCTCCCTGTGCCCGGCGGCGAAGGCGGCTGCTCCTCTCTGTGCCCGGCGGCAGAGCCCTCCATGCCCGCAACCACCTCCAGCGCTCTGTGATCCCAGCCTCCCCCAGTTCTCTAACTACCTCCAAGCTCATCCGGGTCTGTCTGTGCCCCCAGCGCTCTGTACCTCCAGTGCTCTGTGCCCCTCTTTCTCCCCAGTGTTCTGTGCCCCTCCAGTCTCCCCAGTGATCTGTGCCCCCCCAGTGTTCTGTGCCTCCCTCCAGTCTCCCCAGTGATCTGTGCCTCCCTCCAGTCTCCCCAGTGATCTGTGCCCCCCAATGTGTTCTGTGCCCCCGTCTCCCCAGTGATCTGTGCCCCCCCCCAGTCTCCCCAGTGATCTGTGCCCCCCCAGTGATCTCTGTGCCCCGAGCCTCTCCTAGTTCTGTCTGTGCCTTTAGCCTCTCCCATTCTTCTCTGTGCCATCTGTGTCCCCAGCGTCCCCCTGATTTGTCTGTGCCTCCAGCCTCTCCCATCATTCTCTGTTCCCCCAGGGCTCTCTTGTGTCCCTCCGGCATCCCCCAGGGCTGTTTGCCCCCGGCTATTTATATAACCCCAGCAATGTTTGTGCCCCCCAGCTATGTCTGTGTAACCCAGTGATGTGTATATACCCCAGTGAAGTCTGTGCCGCCCAGTGATGTATGTACCCCCAGTGACGTCTATGCCCTGCTGCTTCCCTAGTGATGTATATTCCTCCCAGCCCTCCCCAGCAATGTTTATGCCCCCCCAGCTATGTTTGTGCTCCCCATCAATGATGTATGTATCCCCCGGTGATGTATGTACCCCCCAATGATGTCTATGCCCCCAGCCTCCCTAGTGATCTATATTCCTCCCAACCCTCTCCTGTGATGTATATACAGCAGTCCCAGCCAACTCAAACCTGGAAAAGCAGTTGTGAAAAGCAAAAAGATCAATATCGCCTAATATTACAGCTGCACCAAAGAGTAGAAGCTCCAGCCGCCACAGTGAGTTAATTGTTTGACCAAATATATTAGGGTAATTTTCAAGTTGATAATTTTGTGCGGCCCCCGAAGGTTGGTAAAAATTTCCAAATGGCCCCCGGCAGAAAAAAGGTTCCCCACCCCTGGTCTATGTCTATCTATCTATCTATCTATCCCTCTATCTGTCTGTCTAGCTATCTATTATATATCTGTCTATATCTGTCTGTATCTCTTTATTATCTATCTAATCTGTCTTTTCTATCTATTTCTCAATTATATATTTGTCTATCCATCTATGTCTCTATTACGGTATATATATGTCTTTCTATCTGTCTGTCTATCTCGCTATTATCTATCTATCTATCTCTCCATTATTTATCAGTCTGTATATCTCTCTACTATATATCTATCTATCCATCTATTTTTCTGTCTATCCATTTATTTATTTGCCTGTCTATTATCTATCTATCTATCAATCATATATCTATCTATCCCTCTATCTATCTATTATCTACAGTATCTCTCTATATATTATCTGTCTATTGATCTGTCTGTCTGATATGTATTTGTCTATCATCTATCCAGCGTTGGTCTGGCACACTGAGACACTGGAGAATGCCCCGGTGGGCTCTCCAACTGGATATAGAGGGGACCCGCCGGCAAGGGCACCACTGGCATCAAAGATGCGTGGCTCCAGCCAAGAACTTCTTGCCCAAAGCACGGAATCTTCTGCAACCACCGTACTGAACTGTGTCGGTGTCGCATTGCCCTGATACAGTTCAATCCTGTGTCAGAGAACGGAGGAAGAGTTTCATGCTCTATCACTGCCTGTTTCCTAAGCCTCAGATTGCTACAGGCCTGTGGCTTAGAAGACCATATGCCCACGAACGCAGTGCAGTGACATCATTGCATCGCGCTGCCTCTGGAGGCCACCATAGAAGAGGAGATGAAAGCTGTGGTGCTGGGATTCAGGATTAGGTGAGTATATTTTTTTTAATGTCTATATGGGATCTGTGGGGGCTCCTGTTATATATAAGAGGCTATGTGGGGGCCCCTGCTGTATATAGAAAGCACTGAGGAGGTCACTGCCTTTATGTCTATATGGGATCTGTGGGGGCTTCTGTTGTACATAAGAGGCTATGTAGGGGCCCCTGCTCTATATAAGAGGCTATGTGGGGCCCCCTGCTGTATATAGGAGGCTATGTGGAGGTCACTTCTATGTATAGGAGCCTGTGTGGAGGCTCATGCTGTGTATAGGAAGCTGTGTGAGGGCTCCTGCTGTGTATAGAAGGCTTTGTGGGGTCTCCTGCTGTGTATAGAAGGCTGTGTATAGGCTTCTGCTTTGCATAGGAGGCTGTGTGGGGTTACCTTCTGTACAAAGGAGGCTGTGTGGGTGCTCCTGTTGTGTATAAGAGGCTGTGTGGGGGCTCCTGCTGTGTATAGGGGCTCCTGCTGTGTGTAGAAGACTGTGTAGGGGTTCCTGGTGTGTATAGGAGGCAATGTGGGGGCTCCTGCTGTGTATAGGAGGCTGTGTGTGGGCTCCTGCTGTGTATAGGAGGCTGTGTGGGGGCTCCTGCTGTGCATAGGAGGCTGTGTAGGGGCTCCTGCTGTGCGTGGGGGCTCCTGCTGTGCATAGGAGCCTGTGTGGAGGCTCCTGCTGTGTATAGGAGGCTGTGTGAGGGCTCCTGCTGTGTATAGAAGGCTTTGTGGGGGCTCCTGCTGTGTATAGAAGGCTTTGTGGGGGCTCCTGCTGTGTATAGAAGGCTGTGTGTAGGCTTCTGCTTTGCATAGGAGGCTGTGTGGGGTTGCCTACTGTACAAAGGAGGCTGTATGGGTGCTCCTGCTGTGTATAAGAGGCTATGTGGGGGCTCCTGCTGTGTATAGGGGCTCCTGCTGTGTGTAGAAGACTGTGTTGGGGCTCCTGATGTGTATAGGAGGCAATGTGGGGGCTCCTGCTGTGTATAGGAGGCTGTGTGGGGGCTCCTGCTGTGTATAGGAGGCTGTGTGGGGGCTCCTGCTGTGCATAGGAGACTGTGTTGGGGCTCCTGCTGTGCATAGGAGGCTGTGTGGGGGCTCCTGCCCTGCATAGGAGGCTGTGTGGGGGCTCCTGCTGTGCATAGGAGGCTGTGTGGGGGCTGCTGCAGGTATTTGCATATAGTTGTGGTGTGGCCTCTAGATTTAACTCCTGTGGACCCCAGACACCCCAGTCCGACCCTGCATCGATAGTATCTAAAACGACTGGGCCTGTGGGTGATGGGGGCCATTGCTGTTTCCTCGGATACATGGTTGAACACCATTGAGGAGCTGATGGCCACTGGCTCCGTTTCTCCCTTGCTCTGCAGCTGTGGGTCTGAGATAGTGTAATGACATCACGGGGAGCCTGTGACGTGATGCCAGTGTGCCCTGCAGCTGCGGTCAGAGTGGGTGCAGAGCATGTGTAGGGGGTAATAGATACATGTATATTTATTATAGACCCTACATATGCCCTGTACCTGTCACGTATAGTGTGTAATGTAATTCTGAATATTTACCTGCCATATCCTAAAGGTGTGTAATATGCGCTCTGCTAGGATTTCACTTGCCGATTCGAGTTGTTGTCATCTGATCGATCACGTGATTTGCAATGTGTGGTCATCTACCGAATGATGTCTGTTTCTCTCAAATTGAAAAGTATAACAATGAGAAAATTATAACAATGAGAGAAGCAGGAGGAGATGTCATTCTGCAGATGACCCCCAGTCTGCAAATCACTGGTGAGCGATCACATGACCACTCAGATTGGCAAATTAAATCCTGACAGCGTATATAACCCACTTTGGAGATTCGGCCGGTCAATGTGCAGAATGTCAAACCTAGGGGAGACACTGGTCAGTCTAGGGCAGCAGAGCAGGGAGAAGCAGAATATTCTGCAGAATATCACATGATTCGGCATGGATTTATCTTACAAATTTTCCAACAAAATTATTTGCAGCATTGCCAGCTGGTGTGAGCCCAGACTGATTAATAAACGGATTACAGTATATATGCCATAGTTATTCCATACACAGTGCCCCTCACTCATGGTGTGTATTTGGTACTGCAGCTTAGTCTGCTCAGGTCATTCGAGCTGAAAAGCCGCGACACATACACAGCGCCCCCCGTCCTAATGGTGTGTATGTGGTACTTCATCTCAGTGTCTTCAGGTCAGTGGAGCTGAGAGGCAGTGACGCATACATAGCACCCCCCGTCCTTATGGTGTGTATGTGGTACTGCACCTCAGTCTGTTCAGGACAGTAGAGCTGAAAACCCGTGACACATACACAGCGCCCCCAGTCCTTATTGTGTGTATGTGGTACTGCACCTCATTGTGTTCAGGTAAGTGGAGCTGAGAGGCAGAGACACATACACAGCACCTTCTGTCCTTATGGTGTGTATGTGGTACTGCACCTCAATGTGTTCAGGTCAATGGAGCTGAGAGGCAGCGACACATATAACTTGAGAACACTTTATTATGTAGAAAGCAGAGATTTGTTTTCTAATTTCTTACATTCCCCTTTAACATCTGTATTTTGGACTTTTTGGTCCGGAGTACACGCATCATCGTCCGACGGCTCCATGGTGCCTTGCCTGGAATCATCTGGTACATTTATTCACAGGATTTGTATAGTAGATGCTGATCCCACCAATGTGGCCACGACATGCGCCGTTCTCAGTCCAGAGACGCAGAACTCCCATCCAAGTGTACAGGGATTTATACCATCTCTCCACGAAGAGCGGCAGCGCCTCATTTTCCAGATACAAGTGCGCCCCATTGGTGAGATCCGCATGTACCATCCATGATGTAACATCCAGGGATACAGCATAAATGGATGAAATCAGAAGACCCCCTATAAGAACGAGATCAGACATGGTGACATTAATGTAGATTTGAGGTGCAGATTCTCCAGCACAAATCTGGAGGAGTTTATTGTACGTTAGAAGAGATTAATTTTCTTAGCATGTAGAAAAAAAATGGCCTCCTGTCCTCGTTTGTTTCCTGGGAAACTAGGTAAAAAAAATTAGTAGGGTGGGGGCACCAAATGCATGTTTTGCACAGGGCACCATTCAGGCTAAGGCCGGCCCTGACTGTAAATCACCCTTCCAAATCAAAAACACATTGTCTATAAAACGCCTCCAAATAACCGCACACTGTGTCTAAACAGGGAATGTTGATATACAAAATGATCTTTAAAGGCAGGCATAAAAATGTTGGCATACGGTGGGGCCACATTAGACCCCTTCGCTGTACTTTTCTTCTGTAAATGAAATTGATCACTTTTTAAAGATTTTTTTTTTGTCAAAACCATAGCAATAGATTAATACAAGTCAAACTGCCCGTAAGGAGGAATTATTATTATTATAATTATTATTATTTATTTATAGAGCACCATTGATTCCATGGGGCTGTACATGAAAAGGGGGTTACATACAGAATACATATACAGTCATGGCCAAAAGTTTTGAGAATGCTACAAATATTAATTTTTACAAAGTCTACTGCTTAAGTGTTTCTAATGGCAATTTGTATATACTCCAGAATGTCATAAAGAGTGATCATCTTAACAGCAATTACTTGCAAAGTAAATATTGGCTAAGAAAATGAACTTTAACCCCCAAAACACATTTCAACATCATTGCATTCCTGCCTTAAAAGGAGCAGCTAACATTGTTTTAGTGATTGTTCCATTAACACAGGTGTAAGTGTTGATGAGGACAGGGCTGGCGATCAGTCATGATTAAGTAAGAATGACACAACTGGACACTTTAAAAGGAGGCTGGTGCTTGGTATCATTGTTTCTCTTCAGTTAACCATGGTTATCTCTAAAGAAACACGTGCAGCCATCATTGCTCTGCACAAAAATGGCCTAACAGGGAAGAGTATCGCAGCTACAAAGATTGCACCTCAGTCAACAATCTATCGCATCATCAAGAACTTCAAGGAGAGAGCTTCCATTGTTGCCAAAAAGGCTCCAGGGCGCCCAAGAAGGACTAGCAAACGCCAGGACCGTATCTTAAAACTGTTTCAGCTGCGGGATCAGACTACCAGCAGTGCGGAGCTAGCTCAGCAATGGCAGCAGGCTGGTGTGAGTGCTTCTGCACGCACTGTGAGGCGGAGACTGCTTGAGCAAGGCCTGCTTTCAAGGAGGGCAGCAAAAAAGCCACTTCTCTCCAGAAAAAACATCAGGGACCGACTGATATTCTGCAAAAGGTACAGGGAGTGAACTGATGAGGACTGGGGTAAAGTAATTTTCTCAGATGAATCCCCTTTTCGATTGTTTGGGACATCTGGAAAACAGCTTATTAGGAGAAGAAGAGGTGAGCGCTACCACCAGTCTTGTCTCATGCCAACTGTTAAGCATCCTGAAACCATTCATGTGTGGGTTTGCTTCTCAGCCAAGGGAATCGGCTCACTCAGTCTTGCCTAAAAACACAGCCATGAATAAAGAATGGTACCAGAATGTCCTCCAAGAGCAACTTCTCCCAACTGTCCAAGAGCAGTTTGGCGCCCAACAATGCCTTTTCCAGCATGATGGAGCACCTTGCCATAAGGCAAAGGTGATCACTAAATGGCTCATGGAACAAAACAGAGATTTTGGGTCCATGGCCTGGAAACTCCCCAGATCTTAATCCCATTGAGAACTTGTGGACAATCATCAAGAGACGGGTGGACAAAAACCAACAAATTCTGGCAAAATGCAAGCAAGGTCCTGAAGAAGAAGGGTCAACACTACAAAAATTGACTTGCTGCATTAGCTCATTCTGTCAATATAACCTTTTGGTACTCATAATATGATTGCAATTATATTTCTGTATGTGATGTAAACATCAGACAAACACAATTAAAAACCAGAGGGCAACAGATCATGTGAAAATATAATTTTGGTGTCATTTCCAAAACTTTTGGCCATGACTGTACAAGTTACAATAGTAGTACAGAAGGAAGAGGACCCTGCTCTTGCGGGCTTACATTCTAAAGGATTTTGGGGAGGAGACATTAGGTGGGGTGTAAGTCTGGCGGCAGCTCCGCACGGTGGTGGGGCGGCAGCTCCACACGGTGGTGGGGCGTCAGCTCCGCACAGTGATGGGGCAGTGGGGTCATAATTACAGTGGAGTCACAGAATAATACTCATCTTTCTGACTTTGGCCACTGTTAAAAATATGGGCGATATCTTGCCTTGTCAGTATACAGTATCTGGTTGAGCAGCTATAGACTCCTATTCAAAGACTGAATCTGAGACAGGATATCGGGGTCAGCAAGTGGTTCAGTGTAACCAGCTTCAAAGGGAAAACCTCACCTCTCCAGCAGCTGATAGCTGGGACAAGTGTTATGATTCACGGACCGAGGAGGATTAAAAAATGCGGAAACCCAAAAGGTAACAGAGTGGCTGGAATCTTAACGGACTGCAGACCTAATCCTGACACACAACTAGAAGTAGCCGTGGGACAAGCCTACGATGACACAGCCGGAGAACTAGATATTCTTATAGATAGAGATATTAGAAAGGTAATCTGCCTCGGAGCAATCCCCAACGATATAGATAGCCCCCCACATGTATAGACTACGGTGATATAGGAAAACACAATACAAAGCTAAAAAACAGATTCAGCAAAGGCGAGGCCAAAACTACATGTATAGGAAAGGATAGGAAGGAGCACTGTCTGCAGCCGTAAAAACCCTAATAAATACCAGCACGCCTGATATGGAAAAACCCTGAGGTAGCACAACCTCTCCTCCACTATATCAGCACACTGTTACTGGAATCCAAAAACACTAATATAGATGAGGGACTGAATTAATACCAAGCATGACAAAACACATTGCAGAATCATGAGTTAAGTATAAAGACACTTCCAGCAGGGAATGATTCAATTCCACCAAGAACTCCACACAGACAAAATAGGAATCAAGCATTAGTATCAAAACTGAAAAAACAACATGAGAGTGAAAACAATAAGCAGAGGTACAAAGACCACTTATCTGAGAGAGGAGTTCTGGTAGTGAGCAGGGCTGGTTTCAGAATGTCCTTAACACACAGGATATCCATTGAGCATCGGCAAGCAACAGGAGAGAACTGCTCAGCTATATAGTCTAATCAGAAATACCTGATTGACAGTCCTCCACAGGTGTGTGGCTTTCATTCCACACATCAACTGCACTGACCACAAGAGGGAGCCCCAAACTGGAAAATGTATTCACAACAGACAAGTTATTGGCACAATGAACCCCCTGCTGTGAGTTCAGGATTCACATTCTTCAGACAAACAGGAAACATAATGCCATAAGGAGTTATGAAATTATTGCATGTCCTAGCCGTACATTGATTATATTTCCAGGACCGTGGGGACAGGCCGTACACGCACATGGGTCTCAACTCTCTCCAGCACCCTGGGGTGGGGAGATATGGAAAATGGCTAGTAAAAGCCAGGCAGTGAAGCTGTATTTGGTCTCCAAGCATAATTAGGGCCTGTCCAGATGCAATGGCACCAGAATAGCCTCTCTACGATCTCCCAGCGAGAAGTTCTGACCTATTATAGGTTTTTGGGAGTTTTCATCCATCAGACCCAGGGGAGGGAGAAGGACAATTCAGTGGGCGGGAAAGGGAGTGACTGACCAAGAGCTTATTTCCAGGGTCAGGCAGTCGTCAAGTGTTGTTTTCTAGGGAGGGTACGCTGTGTATCGTGGTGGAAATAATCGGAAACCCCTGGCACCACACACTTCCCATGTTTCTGCCTGCACCAAGGCCTAAACATCTACCTGGTAAATGACTTATGTAAGTCTACTTATACCTCTTGTATTACCTCCTGTGTCTGCCTATCTGACCATTGTATCTGTATATCCATTGTGCATATAGTGTTTTGTCTAGTGTGCCCTGAAGGCGATTAATTATGTAACTTAATCCTGGGTTGCTCTGTTATTTCGATCCATTCGAGTAACATCACCCCATACATCACCACACAGACCCACGCTAAGAATATAACCCCCTCCTCCACGCAGCCCCCAAGCACATAGTCCCACACACGTAACATCAGCCACTTGCCAATGCAGCCCCATGCGAGTAAAATCACCCATTTCCCTATGCAACCCCCCACCATGCAGCTCCCTTAGCACAGAGCCCCCTGCACATAACATCACCCTTCCACACACATGTAACATCAGCCCTCCTGCACGAAACCCCACGCAAACATCAGCACCTAGAATGCAACCCAATGCAAGTAATATCACTCACTTTCCCACGCAGCCCCTCCTAGCACACAGCCTGATGCGATTAAAATCACCCCCTTTCCAATGCAGCCCCAAGTGTTAACATCACCCCCTTCCCTATACAGCCCACCAACAGTCAAAAAAATCACCCCTTCCTTTCCCACGTAGCTCCATGTGAGAAACATCACCTCCTTCCCCCACAACAAGGAACATCAATCTCTCAGTACCCATGCAAAATCCCAGCACACACTCCACACGAGTAACATCACCCCCAGCATGCAGCCGCAAGAAATTAACACCAGCAACACATGGAAGAAATGTGAACCACTGCTCTATCCTTCAAGCCACACATCCAAGCCCTCTTCACCTCATGCAGACTACAACTCAAAAATATCTCCCGGATCCGTGCTTTCCTTCAGCAAAAACATTAGTGCATGCCCTCATCATTTCCCACCTCGACTACTGCAACCTCCTGCTCTCTGGCCTCCCTTTGAACACTTTTGCACCCCTCCAATTTATCTGAAACTCTGCGGCCTGCTTAATCCACCTTTCCCCTCGCTATTCCCCAGCCTCGCCACTCTGTCAATCCCTCCACTGGCTTCCCATCGCCCAACGACTCCAGTTCAAAACATTAACCATGACATACAAAGCCATCCACAACCTGTCTGCTCTCTACATCTGTGACCTAGTCTCCCGGTACCTACCTGCACACAACCTCAGATCCTCACAAGATCTCCTTCTCTAATCCTCTCTTATCTCCTCTTCCCACAATCGCGTACAAGATTTCTCCCGTGCCTCCCCCATACTCTGGAACGCTCTACCTCAGCACATCAGACTCTCCTCTACCGTGGAAAGCTTCAAGAGGAACCTCAAGACCCACCTCTTCCAACAAGCTTACAACCTACAATAGCCCTCAGTCCAGTACACCACTGCGCAACCAGCTCTGTCCTCACCTATTGTACCATCACCCATTCCCTGTAGACTGTGAGCCCTCACTGGCAGGGTCCTCTCTCCTCCTATACTAGTCTGTTTTGAACTGTTAATGATTGTTGTACGTATACCCTCTTTCACTTGTAAAGCACCATGGAATAAATGGCGCTATATAATAATAAATAATAATAATAATAATAATAACCCCTTTCCCCAAGCAACGCTCCCAGCAAGTAACCCTAAACAGTGCCTAGGTCCTCACACTTCTGCAGCCCCTCGGTCCTCTCAGTGTAACGTACGAAGCCCCTCAGTCTAATAGCTCAGTCTGCACTGAACTGAAGAAGACTTCGCCCCTTCTCCTGTCCATTTATATTGACAACGGACAGGATAAAGATTCCCAGATCACATCAGGACAACAAGATCCCAGGTACCTTCAGCTGCACCACAACCAATGTGGTGTACTTAATTATATGTACAAAATGTCCAACTGGGGGTCTGTATGTAGGGGAGACAGGACAACAGCTCAGGACAAGGATGAATTCTCACCGCCACACAATTAAGGAAAAAAGAATAGATCTACCTGTGGCCAAACATTTTTGTAACTCAGACCACAGCATCATGGACATGAAATTGCTGGTATTGAAAGGAAATTTCATGTCCCAGAGAGACAGGAGACTATGGAAGTACAAACTTATGATGACCTTTGACACATTCAGAGCAGGAATGAATGTGTCTCATGGATTCATGTATTTTTACATCAGTTAAGAGATGTGCTCCTCTGACCATCCGAGCGTGTCACATCCCTGGACCATTTGAAAAAAAAATACATTTTGAGGGCACTAAGGCAATATAAATGGGATCCTCCAAATGCACACCTGAAAGCAGCAACAATGAAAAGGAGAAAAGGGTGGTGTGCTGAGGAGATCACCAAAACAATAATGGCAATAAATATTCAAAAGTTTATTGTAGGAAAAACACGAACATAGTTAAAAACATCTAAAAACATGAAGTACAATAAACATCAGAGGTTTGCTATAATAAAGCATAAGCCTACTGCAATCAATAACATCAATGAAGCATAATCATATAGCATGCAAAAAAAAAACCCAAAAAACCAAAGATATAAGTGTCAGTCCTAAAGACAAATGGCTAATACATTAATAAGTAAAAATCAATATGCAAAAATGCCCAAATACATATATCAATCCAATCAACCATAGGATAGGGCATGGAAAAGCTTGTAAGATGGAATAAAGCAGTTTTACATATAAGTAAATATATACAACACCATAATCTTTACCAGAATCACAATGATGGAAAAAGAGGCATGGAAAATAATTCCCATTAAGGCAAACAGAGCAATGGTGAAAAAGCAGTCATGGAGGAGGTGGAGACCTAAAGCAAAACCCCCCCAACGCGTATCGCCATATCCAGATGGCTTCCTCAGGGAAAAACGGGGTCCAGACACTAATGAGAGGACAATAAAACTTTCACACTGAACTGCAGCAATATTTATGGCCACAACAGTTTGCCCCCTGCCATAGAGATAGTTCTGTTTCATATAACTTGGGTTTGTTTTTTGTTTTTTTTTACTGCACTATTCTATGTCATGTTGTGTATAAATATGTGACTCTTCAGATGTTGTGTTATACCATGCCTGATGAAGAGACCTGAGTAGTCGCGAAAGCTTGCTATTATTACCATCTTTTCAGTTAGCCATTAAAAGGTATCAACCACTGAGGACTTCAGTTCTTTTAAACAACTTTTTATGCCCTTCTAAAATCATGTAAAACACAGCAAACGGACTCCAACCACAGTCTCCCTCTTTTCCAAAAATTGGGCCACACACATCACTTCACTGGCATCAATTGTCCCACAGTTGCAAACTTAAAAAGTTGATTTGCATGAAGCACTATCAAAAATCCACCAGCCTTTCATCTCCCTTGGATGACACAGGGTAGAAAAGTCCTTGCTGATTCATGACTTGTTCATCTTGATGAACGTTAGTCTGTCCACATTTTCACTGAACAGATGCGTGCGCTTATCTGTCAGCACACACCCAACAGCACTGAAGACACGTTCCGAGAGAACGCTGGCTGCGGGACACGACAAGATCCCCAAGGTGTAAGTGGCAAGTTCAGGCAGTTTATCCAGATTGGAAGCCCAAAATGAGCAAGGCTCAGGTTGCACAGTAATGGCATCGATGTTCACTTGCTGATACTCTGATATCTGTCTCCTCCTCTTTTTACTCGTCCAGCTTTTTTGTTTTCGCATGAGTATATATCCTTGTCACTTTTCCATGTGTTTGTGGTGTCTTGTGAGTTGATTGTCACCTTTTGGACACCTTAGAAGGTGTTTTCTATGTGTTTTTATGTGTTTCTGTTTGCCTGCCATTGTTTTCAATGGGGTTCGAATTGGTTCGTCGAACATGTTCTCCATTCTCCGTTCGACGAACCGAACCGAACTCGAACTCTAGGGGAGTGGCTCATCTCTAGTTGCTAATCCTTTTGTGTCACCTGCTGATAATTCGTGGGATCAGATAAGATTCTAAAAGCCTGTGCTATATAGTCTGATTTATTCTGTAGGACAACCCCCCTTTATCCGCTGGTCTGATAATATCATTATTCCCTTTTAGTGAGTTTAATGCCCTCTTTTCAGATCTGGATAAGTTCCAAGGAATATTTCCACATCGGCTTTTTAACAGGTTGAAATCCTGAAGCACCATTTTACAGAATGTGTGTAAATTGTGTCCTTTACTTTCCGTTGGATAAAAATTAGAGGTCCTTTTAAAGTCAGTGTGTAAGAATTGATCGGTGACCGAATAACCTAACAGTGTACTATTGGATGTCGCCCTACCCGCCATAATGGTATAGTGTCTCTGCAGAGTCAATTTTCTAATAAATGTCTGTAGATCGGTAAATAAATAAAAATCTTTTATATTAAAAGTGGTACAAAAAGAAAGGCCCTTATTAAGTAAAGAAATTTCAGCAGTAGTAGGTGTATAATCTGAAAGATGAAATATATTATTTGTCTTATTTAAGCATCCAGCAGATAAACTTTTTTCCCTTTTCTGCTTTGTTTTGGCTCCAGTTCTGGTCCCTCTGTAACGTTTTTTCTTTTTACTGACTTGGGAGTTAGATAATTGGTTATCACATTGTTCTGACCGGGGGTGGCCTTGGGTAAAAAAAGGCACCAATGTTGCAGCATTAGTGGAATTATCAATAGTGATAAGTTTATTATGATCAGGTAGTGTAGAGGATGAACCAGGGGTTGCAGTAAAATCGTCTATATTATAATGAATGGAGAGATGAAGCAAATCAAATGAAGTTTTGTTACATGTGTTAGATACTAGAGGGTTGATATATGTATCAGATGCCAGAGGGTTAGATACAGAGTCAACTATTCCAATCTCCTTAAAGTTTCTGGAATTAGCTACCATCAAAGAAACCACAGATTTCTCTTTCCTCAATTTATCAATTTGCGTCTGAATGATAGCCAAATCCTGTTGTGTATCAGTGTTGGATTTGTCTGTATTGGTATCAAAAACCTTATTAACATCCGAGGACAGAGTATTTGCCCACATAAGCGTTGTATTAGTAGTGATAGGAGCAATAGAAGAAGAAATGTGTACTTTAATAACCTCAATAGAAGGAGGAAGAGATGAGTATTCCTCAAGGACTGTAGGGGGTAGTGGTCCGTACAGGAGGGGTCGCTTGGTCAATGTTTTGTGACCTATTGTCTCCACCACTGGCTAGTAGTGGCGATGACACACAAGGCTCAGCAGAATGTGATCTAATTCTACTGAGTTGCTGAAACCTAGTCTTGTTATATCTACTGTTGGTGAAACCCCTTGTGTGGTTAGAACCACTCACGGTGGAGCCTTTTCACACAGGCTTCTCCCCTGTGTGAATTTTGTGATGTCTAACAAGGTCTGATTTCTGAATAAAACATTTTCCACACTCTGAACATGAAAATGGCTTGTCCCCGGTGTGAAATCTTTGATGCCCAACAAGTTCTGATTTCCGAATAAAACATTTGCCACACTCTGAACATGAAAATGGCTTCTCCCCTGTGTGAATTTTCTGATGCGAAACAAGGTTTGATTTCTGACTAAAACCTTTCCCACACTCTGAACATGAAAATGGCTTCTCCCCTTTATGAATTTTCTGATGTCTAACAAGGTCTGATTTCTGACTAAAACCTTTGCCACACTCTGAACATGAAAATGGCTTCTCCCCGGTGTGAAATCTTTGATGTCCAACAAGTTCTGATTTCTGAATAAAACATTTCCCACACTCTGAACATGAAAATGGCTTCTCCCCTGTGTGAATTTTCTGATGCCTAACAAGTTCTGATCTCTGAATAAAACATTTCCCACACTCTGAACATGAAAATGGCTTCTCTCCTGTGTGAGATCTTTGATGCTCAACAAGATCTGATTTCCAAATAAAATATTTTCCACACTCTGAACATGAAAATGCCTTCTCCCCTGTGTGAAGTCTTTGATGCCGGACAAGTTCTGATTTCCAATTAAAACATTTCCCACATTCTGAACATGAAAATGGCTTCTCTCCTGTGTGAATTTTCTGATGTGTAACAAGGAGTGATTTCCAATTAAAACATTTCCCACACTCTGAACATGAAAATGGTTTCTCCCCTGTGTGAGATCTTTGATGCATAACAAGATCTGATTTCCGAATAAAACATTTCCCACACTCTGAACATAAAAATGGTTTCTCTCCTGTGTGAGATCTTTGATGCATAACAAGATCTGATTTCTGGTGGAAACATTTCCCACATTCTGAACATGAAAATGGCTTCTCCCCTGTGTGAAATCTTTGATGCCGGACAAGTTCTGATTTCCATTTAAAACAATTCCCACACTCTGAACATGAAAATAGCTTCTTCCCAGTCTGATATTTTTGATAATCAATAAGGTTTGATTTTCGAGCAAAACATTTCTCACATTGAGGAGATGAAAACGGATTTTCATGTGTCTGAACTTTTTGAAGGTTAACAAGATATGATTTCTTGGTAAAACATTTCCCACATTTTGAACATGAAAATGGTTTCTCCTTTGTATGAGCCATTTCATGTTCCACATCCCTTCCGTAAGTTTTATTTTGCTGACAATTCTGTGATAAATCGGAATTTTGGACTTCTTTGAAAAGATCAGATGATAAAGCTTTCCGAGGAAGGACTGGAGGTAAATCTGGGACAGCAGCATGCCCTTCATATGTATCATGTGTGATACTTTCAGCATCTGTTCTAAATTCTGAAGATATAAGATTTCCATCTGAACTCCCAATACAGTCATCTGCTAAAAATAAACACAATGTTATTATTTTTTAATGATATTATCTTGAAAGTACTTTTACTTTTTTAAACCCGAACATGATAAATTAAATTAGGAAAAAATGTATTCTGAATCTGTTGTCCAATTTCGACATCTAAAGGCCCCGTTACATGCAACGACATCGCTAACGAGATATCGCTGGGGTCATGGAATTCGTGACGCACATCCGGCCTCGTTAGCGACGTCATTGCGTGTGACACTTACAAGCAACCGCTAACGATCCCAAATACTCCCCAAATCGTTGATTGCTGACAAATCGTTGATTGCTGACACATCGTTAATTTTCAAAATATCGTTGCTTGTTATGGACGCAGGTTGTTTGTCGTTCCTGACGCAGCACACATCGCTACGTGTGAAACCCCGGGAACGACGAACAACATTGTTCCTGCGTCCTCCGGCAACGAGGTGGGAGTGTTGTTCTTGCGTCTGCTCTCCGCCCCTCCGCTTCTATTGGTGGCCTGCTGTGTGACGTCGCTGTGACTCCACACGAACCGCCCCTTTAACAAAGAGGTTGTTTGCCGGCCACAGTGACGTCGTTAGGAAGGTAAGTTCGTGTGACGCTTACCTGTGATATTGTTCGCCACGGGCAGCGATTTGCCCATGACGCACAAACGATGGGGGCAGGTGCTATCAGTAGCGATATCGCTAGCAATCTCGCAGCGTGTAAAGCGGCCTTAAGAGTTGCATCTTTGTTAATGCGGATATCCCATTCCTAGCACCAGTTCTCTGGAATGTGCTACAGTAAATAATCTGATTGATTGTCACAATGTGACTGCAGGATAATGAGGGACAGGAAGCTCCTATACTGTCCCTCACGCTAGGGGACCCTAAGCTATTGCTAACCTCTGGATTATCCTTGAAGATGGAGACGCCAGAGTCCCATACCTTACTATTCTCCTGACCAGATCTAATCTGTTATCCCCCCCCGGGAAGGAAGGGGCAGTAGTATGATGGAAACACAGATTAAGACAGATGGGAAACACAGATTAAGACAGACAGGACATAATGCAAACTCACAGAAATAAACAGTGAGAGACTAAAGAGAAAAGCAAGAGCAGGAAGGCAGCGATAAAAAGAGAACAACAACAGCTCACAGCAATAATGCACAACAACTACCTGTAAGTCTGGATCACAACACCTCACCAGACCAGTATAGGTAAATTATAGCTGGCATTAATGAAATAGCCCAGCCAGCATATACAGAAAGGGAGAGAATGATACTGGCTCCCCTACAGCATGTGATCAAAGAAATTAACCAGCAGCCCAGCAGAGAATAACTCTTGCTAGACTGCCCAAGCCTGTGGTTCGATGCCTACGTCTCCCTGCGCTGCTCACAGACATCAGAGAAGTTAACATGCAGAGTACCAGAATCTATAATTTCCACAGATCCTGAAACCACCATGATAGTTGTGAAAATCTGCAAAAAATCTCCTTGTAACATTGACCAACAGCATAGACAATTTAAAGAGATTTTTTTCAAAGACTAATATAATAGTTACAGACAGATGCCGGATATTTAATAGGGTTGTCCGGGATTGTAAAATTGATGGCCTATCCTTATGCGGGCGTCACACGAGACGATCTATCCTACGATATGTCGTCGGGGTCACGGTTTTCGTGACGCACATCCGGCATTGTTTGCGACGTTGTCCCGTGTGACACCTACGAGCGACTCTGACCGTTCGCAAATCGGTTACAAATCGTGTATCGTTGACACGTCATTAATTTTTAAAAAATCGTTTTTTCTTCTTTGCGCTGGTTGTTCATCGTACCCGGGGTAGCACACATCGCTCCGTGTGACACCCCGGGAACGATTAACACAGCTTACCTGCGTCCCGCCGGCTATGTGGAAGGAAGGAGGTGGGCGGGATGTTTACGTCCCGCTCATCTCCGCCCCTCCGCTTCTATTGGCCGGCCGCTGTGTGACGTCGCTGTGACGCCGAACGTCCCTCCCCCTTCAGGAAGTGGTTGTTCGCCGCCCACCGCGACATCGCGGGTTTACCGACTTTGTGTGCCACGGGCAGCGATTTGCCTTTGACGCACAAACGACGGGGGCGGGTAAGATCGCACGATAGATCGTACCGTGTGACGCCTGCGTTAAGGCTACGTCTCACTAAGCGACATCGCTAGCAACATCGCTGCTGAGTCACGGTTTCTGTGACGCAACAGCGATCTTGCTAGTGATTAGTGAAGGAATGAAGACCTCGCATCACCTCTTGTAGGTGCTCGGGAGAAAATAAACAGTCATGAGAGGCTAACTCCGGCACACTCCGGGACATTGTCCAGGACATTCAGCAACGACCGGCGACCTCACAGCAGGGGCCAGGTCGTAGCTGGATGTCACACACAGTGACATCACTAGCAAGATCCGGCACACTACCGATTTCCCATAAACCAAAAAAGAATGCAGTAGTTGGATGTCAAAATCCTTTTCTTTTATTTCATTTTGTAAGTGCGGACAATTGTACAGCACCGTTTTTTTCACATTTCTGCACTTACAAAATGAAATAAAAGAAAAGGATTTTGACATCCAACTACTGCATTCTTTTTTGGTTTATGGGAAATCGGTAGTGTGCCGGATCTTGCTAGTGATGTCACTGTGTGTGACATCCAGCTACGACCTGGCCCCTGCTGTGAGGTCGCCGGTCGTTGCTGAATGTCCTGGACCATTTTTTGGTCGTTGCTCTCCCGCTGTGAAGCACACATCGCTGTGTTTGACAGCGAGAGACCAACGATCTGAATGTGCAGGGAGCAGGGAGCCGGCTTCTGCGGACGCTGGTAACCAAGGTACACATCAGGTAACCAAGCAAATCGCTTTGCTTGGTTACCCGATATTTACCTTGGTTACCAGCGTCCGCAGCTTTTAGAAGTCGGCTCCTTGCTCCCTCCACACGTAGCCAAGGTACACATCGGGTAACTGTAAGCAAAGCGCTTTGCTTAGTAACCCGATGTGTACTATGGTTACCAAGCACAGCGTGGTTACACAGGTCGCTGGTGGCCAGTGTCTAATCTCTGATCGCTGTGGAGCTCTGCCTGATTCAAAGCTCACCAGCGACCATGTAGCGACGCTCCAACGATCCCTGCCAGGTCAGATCGCTGGTGGGATCGCTGGAGCGTCGCTAAGTGTGACGGTACCTTTAGGCTTTCTAACCAAAGCAGGTAGCAGGGTCTTGCGGTCTGTGCAGATAAACATTACGGCTCTAATTCATGAATACCAGTGATGGACACTGAAAAATTACGTCAGGGATTGGAGTGAAATCTCTGTCATAGGGAATGCCGCAGTTTGTTATGAATGAGAGAAGCGTTAGCTTCACACCCTTCTTCTGGCCAACCTACAAAAGTCGCACAATTCTAATTTGCTCTTCCTTTCCCCTAATGCCAGCCTGTGTCCTGTTCAGTTTAGACTCCTGCAATTAAGAGACCTTTGGTTACATCATGTCACATGACTTTGAAGTCAAAGGTTCTTAAACAATCAACCTTAGAATACAACTGATGTGGTCACTAAGAGAGTGGGGTTCCTGAGAAATTGCTCAATTTGACTCCTCCTAACGCTGGCCCTGACTGTAACTAGGGTTTTTTTTTTAGTAGGGCTTATATTTCA
Organism: Anomaloglossus baeobatrachus; assembly: GCF_048569485.1. Taxonomy (NCBI): domain Eukaryota; kingdom Metazoa; phylum Chordata; class Amphibia; order Anura; family Aromobatidae; genus Anomaloglossus; species Anomaloglossus baeobatrachus. The sequence continues at coordinate 912,384 of NW_027441786.1, read as the reverse complement.
AGCATTCTCCAAAAATCCCATAAAATCGTGCTAGGTCTTATTTTCGGTGTATGTCGTCTTTTCGGGGAAACAGGGCATTCATGAACCATCTGCAGGTCTTTGAGTTGCCTTCATAACAACATAGAGAAGGGACTAGAAACAAACAGCAGAAGAAGCAGAAGCAAAGAAAATACAGCTGAAAAAAACAGCAGAAAGCCTAAAAATGTAAACACAAATTAGTGCAGAAAGTACATGAGTAGATATCTCTTACTGGATAGATCTGGAGGAAACACATCCTGAGGAACATCGGGATCTTCTTGTTTACAATCCTGTGGGAGAAGAGGACGGGGACATCTCTCTGGTGTTGTCCTCTTACTGGATAGACCTGGAGGAAACACATACAGGGACTGAATTCATTCCTTACATACAGATAATTATAGGCCGTGTGTATTTAGTCCTGTCTATTACCTGATGATGTGAGGGGCTGGGGAACCTCCATCATGACGTCCTTGTACAGATCTTTGTGTCCTTCTAAATACTCCCACTCCTCCATGGAGAAATAGACGGTGACGTCCTGACACCTTATAGGAACCTGACACATACAATGATACCGTCACCCCCGATCCCTTCATAGCGTTACTGTATAATGTCCCAGCATTCCCAGCAGTGTCACCTCTCCAGTCAGCAGCTCAATCATCTTGTAGGCGAGTTCTAGGATCTTCTGGTCATTGATGTCCTCATGTATCGGGGGGTGAGGTGGAGGCCCCGTGATTGGGCTCAGGGGTCTTCCCCATCCCTCAGACACAGGGGCCTGACAGCGCTCACTAGAGGTCTTCTTCACTACTGTGTAATCCTGGTTATGGAGAGACA